>NW_027361679.1:43620000-43745000 GCF_039654945.1 Dendrobates tinctorius | reverse complement strand
TATCTCTATATCTATCTATCTCTATATCTATCTGTTATCTCTATATCCATATCTATCTCTATATCTATCTATCTCTATATCTATCTTTCTATCTAACACTATACACTCACTGGCCACTTTATTAGGTACACCATGCTAGTAAGGGGTTGGACCCCCTTTTGCCTTCAGAACTGCCTCAATTCTTCGTGGCAGAGATTCAACAAGGTGCTGGAAGCATTCCTCAGAGATTTTGGACCATATTGACATGATGGCATCACACAGTTGGCGCAGATTTGTCGGCTGCACATCCCTGATGCGAATCTCCCGTTCCACCACATCCCAAAGATGCTCTATTGGATTGAGATCTGGTGACTGAGGAGGCCATTTGAGTACAGTGAACTCATTGTCATGTTCAAGAAACCAATCTGAGATGATTCGAGCTTTATGACATGGCGCATTATCCTGCTGAAAGTAGCCATCAGATGTTGGGTACATTGTGGTCATAAAGGGATGGACATGGTCAGCAACAATACTCAGGTAGGCTGTGGCGTTGCAACGATGCTCAATTGGTACCAAGGGGCCCAAAGAGTGCCCAGAAAAAATTCCCCACACCATGACACCACCACCACCAGCCTGAACCGTTGATACAAGGCAGGATGGATCCATGCTTTCATGTTGTTTACGCCAAATTCTGACCCTACCATCCGAATGTCGCAGCAGAAATCGAGACTCATCAGACCAGGCAACGTTTTTCCAATCTTCTACTGTCCAATTTCGATGAGCTTGTGCAAATTGTAGCCTCAGTTTCCTGTTCTTAGCTGAGAGGAGTGGTACCCAGTGTGGTCTTCTGCTGCTGTAGCCCATCTGCCTCAAAGTTCGACGCACTGTGCGTTCAGAGATGCTCTTCTGCCTACCTTGGTTGTAACGGGTGGCAATTTGAGTCACTGTTGCCTTTCTATCAGCTCGAACCAGTCTGCCCATTCTCCTCTGACCTCTGGCATCAACATGGCATTTCCGGCCACAGAACTGCCGCTCACTGGATTTTTTTTCTTTTTCGGACCATTCTCTGTAAACCCTAGAGATGGTTGTGCGTGAAAATCCCAGTAGATCAGCAGTTTCTGAAATTCTCAGACCAGCCCTTCTGGCACCAACAATCATGCCACGTTCAAAGGCACTCAAATCACCTTTCTTCCCCATACTGATGCTCGGTTTGAACTGCAGGAGATTGTCTTGACCATGTCTACATGCCTAAATGCACTGAGTTGCCGCCATGTGATTGGCTGATTAGAAATTAAGTCTTAACACACAGTTGGACAGGTGTACCTAATAAAGTGGCCAGTGAGTGTATCTCTGTATCTATCTCTATATCTCATTATCTATCTATCTCTATCTCTCTCTCTTTATCTATCTATCTATTATATCTATCTATTATCTCTATTATCTATATCTATCTATCCATCTATCTATCTAGCTATCTCTATCTATCTCTATATCTCTCTCTATATCTATCTATCTTTCTAACTCTATATCTATCTATCTCTGTACATATCTCTATATCTAGCTATTATCTCTATATCTATCTCTATATCTATCTTTCTATATCTATCTGTCTCTATATCTATCTATCTATCTATCTCTATATCTATTATCTCTATATCTATCTATCTCTATATATATCTCTATATCTATTTTTATTTATAGCCATCTATCTATATATATTTATCTCTATATCTATCTATATATGTCTATATTATTATTATTATTATTATTATTATATCTGTATATCTCTATCTGTTATCTATCTCTATCTATTATCTATCTCTATCTATATATCTATCTCTCTATATCTTTCTATCTATAGCTATCTATCTCTATATCTATCTATCTATCTATCCATTATCTATTTTCTATCTATCTCTATATCTATCTACCTATCGATCTATCTATCTATCTATATTTCTTTCTATATCTATCTTTATATCTATCTCTATCTATCTCTATCTATCTCTATGAATCTTTCTATCTATATCTATCCATTATCTACTTTCTATCCATTATCTACTATCTATCTCTATATCTATCTATTTCTACATCTATCTTTCTATCTATATCTATCTAACTCTATATCTATATAGCATTATACCCTATGAGGGGGTGCATTATTCCCTATGAGGGGGTGCATTATTCCCTATGAGGAGGCAGCATTATACCCTATGAGGAGGCAGCATTATACCCTATGAGGGGGCAGTATTATACCCTATGAGGGGGCAGCATTATACCCTATGAGGAGGCAGCATTATACCCTATGAGGAGGCAGCATTATACCCTATGAGGAGGGCAGTATTATACCCTATGAGGGGGGCAGTATTATACCCTATGAGGGGGCAGCATTATACCCTATGAGGAGGGCAGCATTATTCCCTATGACGGGGTGCATTATTCCCTATGAGGGGGGCAGCATTATACCCTATGAGGGGGGCAGTATTATACCCTATGAGGGGGGCAGTATTATACCCTATGAGGGGGCAGCATTATACCCTATGAGGGGGTGCATTATTCCCTATGAGGGGGTGCATTATTCCCTATGAGGGGGGCAGTATTATACCCTATGAGGGGGGCAGTATTATACCCTATGAGGGGGTGCATTATACCCTATGAGGGGGTGCATTATTCCCTATGAGGGGGGCAGTATTATACCCTATGAGGGGGGCAGTATTATACCCTATGAGGGGGTGCATTATACCCTATGAGGGGGTGCATTATACCCTATGAGGGGGGCAGTATTATATTCTATGAGATGGCTGCATTATATTCTATGAGATGGCTGCATTATATTCTATGAGGGGTCTACATTATATTCTATGAGGGGGCTGCTTTATATTCTATGAGGGGGCTACCCCAACTCCTGCTACATAATTAAGACATGTACAACCTTATATTATACCCGGATATTAGCGTGTTTTACCGCACAATTGGTGGTCTGGTATTTAACTCTATGCAGCTACATAGTGGGCCCCAAGAATGATTTTCTCTGGTGGGCCCAAGGTGTTCCAGTCCGACGCTGCTCACACACATCCCATGTCTGGCACATGTGCTTAACTTGGTCGTGCAGAGCTTTCTGAGGGACTATCCGGATCTTGATGCACTGTTGCACAAGGTCCGCATAGAGTGCGCTCACTTGCGGCGTTCCAGCACGGCAAGATCGCGCCTCGCGACGATTTGGCCTTCCGGAACATCGCATCATATGTGACCTACCCACCCGGTGGAATTCAACGTTACATATGTTGGAGCGGTTGTGTGAGCAGCAGGCAGCAGTCATGGAGTACCAGCTGCATCAGGCGCAAACAAGTCGCACTGTGCGCCGTTCACACTTCAGCACCATTGAGTGGGCCTCTATGAAGGACATCTGCCTCGTTTTGCGTGCCTTCGATGAATCCACGCGGATGGCGAGTGCAGATGATGCACTAGTCAGCATGACTGTCCCCCTTATCTGCCTGCTTCAACAAACACTGCAAGCACTAAGGGATGAGGTTTCGGAAGAGGTGGAGGATGAGGAGTCCCAAATGCCATCTGCTTCTGGACAGTCTGCGCTACGTGTTTCCTCACAAAGGCCTAGGCAGGGGACACTTTGTGAGGAGGATGAGGAGGAGTCGATGGAGGAGGAAGACATCTCTCCAGAGGAGGGAGGTACACAAACCTCTACTCAGTATGTACAGCGAGGGTGGGGTGATGCAGAGCAGGCCGAGGTCACGCCTCAAACAGGGGACAGCGGTTCTTTGGCAGTTGGGAGTCTGCAGCACATGGTTGATTTCATGCTGCAGTGCCTGAGAAACGACCGCCGCATCGCCCACATTCTCGTCTCGGCTGATTATTGGGTGTACACCCTCCTAGATCCTCGCTACCGGGACAGCGTACAAAGGCTCATACCAACGTTGAACCGGGAGCGTAAACTGCGGGAGTACGAAGAGTCACTGGTGCAGTCCATAATGTTTTCCATTCCACCCGACAGCATTGTTGCTAGTGCTTTACAAAGCAGCTCTGTGCGTCGAGGCAGTGGAGGAAACTCTGCACAAAGAGGGAGCAGAGGCAGCGCCGCAGCACAAGGCAAGACCACTATGGCCCAAATGTGGCAAAGTTTTGTGTGTCCACCACAATTGTCTACACCATCAGCGACGCCTCGAGTCAGCAGGAGGCAACGCTTCCGTCAGATGGTGTCAGACTACATGTCTTGCCCTGTCACTGTACTCCCAGATGGCTCTTCTCCCTTCAAGTTTTGGGTCTCTAAGCTGGATACATGGCCAGAGCTTAGCCAGTATGCATTGGAGGTGCTGGCTTGCCCTGCTGCCAGTGTATTATCGGAACGCGTCTTTAGTGCCGCAGGTGGTGTACTAACAGACCGTCGCACGCGACTATCTTCCGATAATGTTGACCGGCTGACTTTTCTGAAAATGAACAAGGCCTGGATCTCAAAAGACTTTGCCATTCCTCTTACAGACTAAATTAGTGGTTGGCAACTGTATCCAGGTCTGCTGGTGTGTTCATTTTTCTACCACCTGAACTATAATCCCTGTGCTTCAACACAGCCAGTTGTCGCTCAGATGTGTCGTCTGCACAGAGAAACACACTAGCTCCTGTGTTAGTGGGGTTCAGTAACGCCAGCTGATCCCCTGCTGTGTGGACGGCAAAGTCACCAGCTCCATCAACATTCAAACCACTACTGATTTTTAACCGTGCCCAACTTAGGTCTCTGGCTCCACTGTCTCTACTATTTCCCCTGGCCTCCAACCCCACCATCTACATCTCTGAAGTGGCGTCAGCACAATCTACACTTGTTCCTGTGTTCCTGTGGCTCAGTCCCATCAGTTTATCCCCTGATGTGTGTCCGGCAAGGTCTCCTGCTCTGTCCACATTCCCATAACCAGTAGTGGGAATGAGGACAGAGCTGGCGAACTTGCCGGACAAACATCAGGGGATCAACTGACGGGACTGAGCACCAGTAACACAGGAACAAGTGTAGATTGTGCTGACGCCACTTCAGAGATGTAGCTGGCGGGGTTGGAGGCCAGGGTAAATAGTAGAGACAGTGGAGCCAGAGGCCTAAGTGGAGCATGGTTAGAATCAGTAGTAGTCAACAACCTCCATAAAAACCGCTGGCCATTGGCCTCTGCATGCGGCATGCGTAATCCTGGGCTCCAACAGCGTCAGTTGGTGTTCAGAAGTGTCGTCTCCACAGAGCCAAACACATTCGTTCAAGTGTTAGTGGGGTTCAGCACTGCCAGCTGTTCCCCTGCTGTGGAGATGGCAAGTCTCCTGCTGCCTTCACCTGCCAAAAGCAACAGGTCCCAGCCTGCTCCTCGCCTAATCCTGGGCTCCAACAGCGTCAGTTGGTGTCCAGAAGTGTCGTCTCCACAGAGACAAACACATTCGTTCAAGTGTTTGTGGGATTCAGCACTGCCAGCTGTTCCCCTGCTGTGGAGATGGCAAGTCTCCTGCTGCCTTCACCTGCCAAAAGCAACAGGCCCCAGCCTGCTCCTCGCCTAATCCTGGGCTCCAACAGCGTCAGTTGGTGTTCAGAAGTGTCGTCTCCACAGAGCCAAACACATTCGTTCAAGTGTTTGTGGGGTTCAGCACTGCCAGCTGTTCCCCTGCTGTGGAGATGGCAAGTCTCCTGCTGCCTTCACCTGCCAAAAGCAACAGGCCCCAGCCTGCTCCTCGCCTAATCCTGGGCTCCAACAGCGTCAGTTGGTGTTCAGAAGTGTCGTCTCCACAGAGCCAAACACATTCGTTCAAGCGTTTGTGGGGTTCAGCACTGCCAGCTGTTCCCCTGCTGTGGAGATGGCAAGTCTCCTGCTGCCTACACCTGCCAAAATCCAGTAGGCCCCAGCCTGCTCCTCGCCTAATCCTGGGCTCCAACAGCGTCAGTTGGTGTTCAGAAGTTTCGTCTCCACAGAGCCAAACACATTCGTTCAAGTGTTTGTGGGTTTCAGCACTGCCAGCTGTTCCCCTGCTGTGGAGATGGCAAGTCTCCTGCTGCCTACACCTGCCAAAATCCAGTAGGCCCCAGCCTGCTCCTCGCCTAATCCTGGGCTCCAACAGCGTCAGTTGGTGTTCAGAAGTGTCGTCTCCACAGAGCCAAACACATTCGTTCAAGTGTTTGTGGGGTTCAGCACTGCCAGCTGTTCCCCTGCTGTGGAGATGGCAAGTCTCCTGCTGCCTTCACCTGCCAAAATCCAGTAGGCCCCAGCCTGCTCCTCGCCTAATCCTGGGCTCCAACAGCGTCAGTTGGTGTTCAGAAGTGTCGTCTCCACAGAGCCAAACACATTCGTTCAAGTGTTTGTGGGGTTCAGCACTGCCAGCTGTTCCCCTGCTGTGGAGATGGCAAGTCTCCTGCTGCCTTCACCTGCCAAAATCCAGTAGGCCCCAGCCTGCTCCTTGCCTAATCCTGGGCTCCAACAGCGTCAGTTGGTGTTCAGAAGTGTCGTCTCCACAGAGCCAAACACATTCGTTCAAGTGTTAGTGGGGTTCAGCACTGCCAGCTGTTCCCCTGCTGTGGAGATGGCAGTCTCTCCTGCTGTCTCTGCATTCCAAAGACAGTAGGCCTCTGCCTACACCCTCCTATTTCCTGGGCTTCAACACAGCCAGTTGTAGCTCGGAAGTGCCGTCCACACGGAAAGAGACACTTGCTCCCGTGTCTCAGTGGGGTTCAGTAACGTCTGCTGTTCCCCTGCTGTGTGGATGGCAGTCTCTCCTGCTGTCTCCACATTCCAAAGACAGTAGGCCTCTGCCTACACCCTCCTATTTCCTGGGCTTCAACACAGCCAGTTGTAGCTCGGAAGTGCCGTCCACACGGAAAGAGACACTTGCTCCCGTGTCTCAGTGGGGTTCAGTAACGCCAGCTGTTCCCCTGCTGTGTGGATGGCAGTCTCTCCTGCTGTCTCTGCATTCCAAAGACAGTAGGCCCCTGCCTACACCCTCCTATTTCCTGGGCTTCAACACAGCCAGTTGTAGCTCGGAAGTGCCGTCCACACGGAAAGAGACACTTGCTCCCGTGTCTCAGTGGGGTTCAGTAACGTCTGCTGTTCCCCTGCTGTGTGGATGGCAGTCTCTCCTGCTGTCTCCGCATTCCAAAGACAGTAGGCCTCTGCCTACACCCTCCTATTTCCTGGGCTTCAACACAGCCAGTTGTAGCTCGGAAGTGCCGTCCACACGGAAAGAGACACTTGCTCCCGTGTCTCAGTGGGGTTCAGTAACGCCAGCTGTTCCCCTGCTGTGTGGATGGCAGTCTCTCCTGCTGTCTCTGCATTCCAAAGACAGTAGGCCTCTGCCTACACCCTCCTATTTCCTGGGCTTCAACACAGCCAGTTGTAGCTCGGAAGTGCCGTCCACACGGAAAGAGACACTTGCTCCCGTGTCTCAGTGGGGTTCAGTAACGTCTGCTGTTCCCCTGCTGTGTGGATGGCAGTCTCTCCTGCTGTCTCCGCATTCCAAAGACAGTAGGCCTCTGCCTACACCCTCCTATTTCCTGGGCTTCAACACAGCCAGTTGTAGCTCGGAAGTGCCGTCCACATGGAAAGAGACACTTGCTCCCGTGTCTCAGTGGGGTTCAGTAACGCTAGCTGATCCCCTGCTGTGTGGATGGCAAAGTCTCCTGCTGCCTACACAGTCCTACTACTACTGATTTTTAACCGTGCTCCAATTAGGCCTGTGGCTCCACTGTCTCTCGTATTTCCCCTGTCCTCCAACCCTGCCAGTTACAGCTCCGAAGTGGCGTCTGCACAATCCACACTTGTTCCTGTGTTACAGGTGTTCAGTCCGGTCAGTTAATCCCCTGATGTGTGTCCGGCAATGTCGCCTGCTCTGTCCACATTCCCATAAGTTATGGGAATGTGGACAGAGCAGGCGACATTGCCGGACACACATCAGGGGATTAACTGACCGGACTGAACACCTGTAACACAGGAACAAGTGTGGATTGTGCAGACGCCACTTCGGAGCTGTAACTGGCGGGGTTGGAGGACAGGGGAAATACGAAAATCAGTGAAGCCACAGGCCTAAGTGGAGCTTGGTTAAAATTAGTAGAAGTCTACAACCGATCTTAAAATTTCTTCAATGCAGCCTCAGCCTGCTCCGTGCTTGTCCCTGGGCTTCAACACAGCCAGTTGTTGCTCGGAAGTGCCGTCTTCACAGAGTAAAACACTAGCTCCTGTGTTTGTGGGGTTCAGTAACGTCAGCTGTTCCCCTGCTGTTTTGATGGCAATCTGTCCTGCTGCCTCCCAATTGACAGCACATCAGGCCTCAGCCTGCTAAGTGCTTGTCCCTGGGCTCCAAAATCGGCAGTTGCTGCTCATAACTGACTTTGGCACGGGTACTCCCTCCTGCCCAGCTTGGTTCCAGCCCTGCCTGCTGTTTCCGGGAAGTGTCAATGTCAGTTTGCCACCCCAAGTTGCCATGTCATGTTGCGGTTGGGTTAGCCAAGGCTAGGGTGCCAGCAGTTTAGGTGCTTCCTATGTGGACTGCGGGCTCTGGTAAGAAAGGCTTGTTCCGTAGTGCCAGTAGGACAAGCACCCCCTGTAGGACTGTGTGATTCGGTAACTGCGGCCAGCTTGCGGCATGCCAACTTTGCTTTTCAGGGGTAACTTCAGCTGCCCCTCCGGGTTCCAGCACCGCCAGCTGGTTCTCGGCAGAGCCTTTGGCCTAGGTGCCTCCATCTCGGTATCCGAGTTCCGGCAACGTCTGCTGGTCCTTGGTAGTGCTTTGTAGCACAGGTACCTCCTGCTTAGTAACCGGGGTCCAGCACCGTCAGCTGGTCCTCGGTTGTGCCATTGGCTCTTATTCCTTCTGCTGCCCCTCCGGGTGCCAGCACTGTCAGCTGGTCCTCGCTATTTCCATTTGCTCTTGCAGCTTATGCTACCCATCCGGGTTCCAGCACCGTCAGCTGGTTCTCGGCAGAGCCTTTGGCCTAGGTGCCTCCATCTCGGTATCCGAGTTCCGGCAACGTCTGCTGGTCCTTGGTAGTGCTTTGTAGCACAGGTACCTCCTGCTTAGTAACCGGGTTCCAGCACTGTCAGCTGGTCCTCGGTAGTGCCATTGGCTCTTGTTCCTTCTGCTGCCCCTCCGGGTGCCAGTACCGTCAGCTGGTTCAAGAGGACAAAGAACAGGAAGACAACCACCAAGATGCAGAACAACAAGAGAGAGAAGACAAAGAAGCATAAAAAAACAAAGCAGAAGAACATTAAGCATAAGACTAATACTCTGAGCAAATGATATTATCTTATTTATAAGCAGAAGAAGACTAAGCAGTGTATGGGGGTGAGTCCGTTCCTCCTCGTGGTGCCCCTGGAAAAGGCCTGCTGCTGCAGGCCAAACTGAACGCGGACAAATCCTGTTGTAAATCTTTTGTGACAGGCAGAACGGAAGGTGTAAACTTCTAACTTTTCTAGATAACAACTACAGGAATGCCTGACACAAATAAGAATATGATGAAGAAGAATAGGAAGAAGATGAAGAAGTTGAATATGTAGAATAATAATTGTTGAATAAGAAGAATATGAAGAATGTAAGAAAAGGAAGAAGAAGAATGTAAAAAAAGGAAGTAGAAGAATTTAAAAAAAGGAAGAAGAAGAAGAATTTAAAAAAAGGAAGAAGAAGAAGAATGTAAAAAAAGGAAGAAGAAGAAGAAGAAGAATGTAAAAAAAGGAATAAGAAGAAGAAGAAGAAGGTAAAAAAAGGAATAAGAAGAAGAAGAAGAAGGTAAAAAAAGGAAGAAGAAGAAGAAAGAAGAAGAAAGAAGAAAGAAGAAGAAGACATACATGTCTGGCAAAATATAAATGAGGCTAACATAGTCAATATCTTTGTAACTCCTAACGTCTTTAAAAAAAAAGTTTAATTCCTGCTATTCCATTTGATTGGGCTAAACCTCTATGGCTTTAATGTATCCTCCACCTCCCACAATACATTCTACATTATTCTTAGTTGTTTTTCTTCATGTAGAATTAACCTACAAGGAAAGAAAGGTTTTTTTTTAATTCCGATATTTTGGCCCCATTGACTTGCATTGGTTCCCGGTATCGGAATCAACTATACCGATACTTTTTTTTAAGATCGGCCGATCCATTCCGATCCGATATTTTCAAGTATCGGCTGGTATCGCTCAACTCTAGTAATTTGCCTTTATAGCGTGGATCCAGGATGCAGGCCAACCAGTAGTCGTCATCGTTCATCATTTTGGCAATGCGGGGGTCCCTTTTTAGGATCTGCAAGGCATAATCTGACATGTGGGCCAATGTTCCCGGTGTCAATGATGCACTGTGAGTGCTGGTTGGAGGAGCACTTTCTGGCAAATCCACATCCCTCCAGTCACGCACAAACCCTGTACCAGACCTTGCCACGCCAACATTTTCACTTGCCCCACGAGATGCATCCTCCTCCCCTAAGTAATCATCCCCATCATCATCCTCCTCTTCCTCTTCTTCCTCCAACTCGTCCAGGAGAGGTCCCTGAGCAGACAATGGCTGAATGTCATCAAGGATTCCCTCCACCTCTTCCTCCTCGTCAACATTGGCTGCAGATGCCTGCTCCTTAAGGTGCGTCAAAGTTTGCATGAGCAGACGCATAAGTGGGATGCTCATGCTTAGGATGGCGTCGTCTGCGCTTACCAGCCGTGTGCATTCCTCAAAACACTGAAGGACTTTACAGAGGTCTTTCAGCTTCGACCACTGCACACCTGTCAACTCCATGTCTGCTCTCAAAGTGCCTGGCCGTGTATCCTCCCACAAATGCATTATGGCCTGCCCCTGCTCGCACAGCCGCTCCACCATGTGCAGGGTGGAGTTCCACCTTGTTGCAATGTCGATAATGAGGCGGTGGTTGGGAAGGTGGAGCAATCGCTGCAGCTTCTGCATACGAACGGAGTGTACAGGCGACCGGCGGATGTGCGCGCACAGTCTTCGCACCTTCTGGAGCAGGGCTGTTAACTCCGGATAATTTTTGAGGAAGCACTGCACCACCAGGTTCAAGGTGTGAGCCAAGCAAGGTATGTGGCTGAGTTTTGAAAGGGCTATGGCTGCCACAAAATTACGGCCGTTATCACTAACTACCTTGACTGCCTCAAGATGTACACTGCCCAGCCATGACTCAGTTTGTCGCTTCAAGTACTCGGCCAGCACCTCGGCGGTGTGTCTGTCGCCCAAACACATCATCTGCAACACAGCCTGCTGACGCTTTCCACTAGCTGCTCGATAGGGGGACACCTCGTGTGCAACATTGGCAGCTGCAGATGGAGTGCTCGTACGACTGCGCTCTGTGGACGAGCTTTCGCTTCTGGAGGAGGAGGAGGGTCGAACGCCTACAGCCAACTGTTTCCTATACCGTGGGCTAGGCAGCACTGTCCCACCACCGCTGTCCCCTGTGGACCCTGCATCCACCACATTAACCCAGTGCGCAGTGATGGACACGTAACGGCCCTGGCCATGCCGACTGGACCATGCATCAGTTGTGAGGTGCACCTTTCCACTCACTGACTGCTTGAGTGCATGGACAATGCGGTCTTTTACATGATGGTGGAGGGCTGGGATGGCTTTGCGAGAGAAGAAGTGGCGACTGGGTAGGTCATAGCGTGGTACTGCATAGGCCATGAGTTCGCGGAAAGCTGCGCTTTCCACCAACCGATAGGGCATCATCTCAAACGAGATTAGTTTGGCAATGTGGGCGTTCAAACCCAGTGTACGCGGATGAGAGACTGAGTACTTTCTTGACCTACTCATAGTGTCTGGGAGGGTGAGCTGGACTTGAGAGCTGCATATGGTGGAAGTAGCGGTGGACAGGGCGGACTGAGAGAGGGTTGATGATGGTGATGGAGTTGGTGTTCTTTCTGATGGCCTAGATTCAGTATTTCGTTGATATAACAGTGGGATTCCCTGACTGCTGTGGCCTTGCAACGACACCTCAACATTTGCTGCTGTGCTAACCGGTGGGCTTACAGTGGGGGAAACAATGTAGCGTTGCTGACTACCTTCTTTGTGATCAGTTGCACATGTGGCACTTGAGGTTTGGTGTTGTGTCCACGCTTGCAAGTGCATGCTGGTTAAATGTCTAAGCATGCAACTGGTATTCAAATTTTTCAGATTTTTCCCTCGGCTAAAGGTCTTTGCGCACTTCTTACAGATAACCTTGGCCTGATCATGAGGATTTTGTTCAAAAAAGTGCCACACTGCACTCTTCCTACTTTGGCAGACATTTTGCGGCCTAGCACGCTGTGATGTTTTGACCCTCTGGACAAGCTGTCCAGCAACTCTTTTGATTTTTGGAACCTGTCTTTGGAGTGCTCCGGGACTGCCAGATAACAGCTGTTGCGATGTCGATGTCTGCTGTGGATGCTCCTCATCTGAGCTATTGGAAGCAGCACCCTCTTTCCCCAATGGATGCCAATCTGGGTCAACAACTGGGTCATCCATCACCTCCTCTTCAATGTCATGTGCACCTTCCTCTGTGTCACCGTGTATGGTGGTATAGTGTGCGGGAAGGGGCACCTGAGTCTCATCAGGGTCAGAATCTGGCTCTGTACACTGCGAGGACAATGTAGTGCTCTGAGTGAATGTACCAGCAGAATCATCTATCAGCGGCTGTGCATCAGTGCACTCCATGTCAGATTCATCTTGGCCTGGGTAATTCACCATTTCACTTGATAATCCAGGCATGGTATGTGAAAACAGCTCCATGGAGTAATCAGTAGTATGGCCTGCGTCATCCTTCAATCTTGGTTGGGGTGAAGCACACAAGTAAAGGTGTGGTTCATGAACATGAGCCTCCAATGACGACTCAGTGCTTTTACTTTTTACAACTTCAGAAGAGGAGGCGATAGAGCTGGAGGCTGAGTCAGTAATGTAAGACAAAACTTTTTCCTGATGCTCTGGCTTTAAAAGCGGTTTGCCAACTCCTAGAAAACTAAGCCTTCGAAGCCTTATGGAGCCAGACGATGACGCAGGCTCAACACCTCCTGCATTCGGTCCTATTTTGCTTTTACCACTACCATCAGATCCACCACCAACACCATCATTACCAGCTGCCAACCCCCGCCCAATTCCACGGCCTCTTCCACCAGCCTTCCTCATTTTTGGTAGAAATGTAGACAAAATCCAACAAACTATATAGTAATGTAAAACAAGGTACAAGGTGTCTATAGGACAGGGGAGATTTAGATTTTCTGCACACACTAGTGGACACTGGACACTTTTGGATTGTGTGAGGCCCACTGAATATCAGAGCGCTATGTCACAGGCTCGATGGCACAGGTGTGAAAAAAGTGACTACAGGATAAGGGAGATTTTGAATTTCTGCAGACACTTGTGGACACTGGACACTTTTGGATTGTGTGAGGCCCACTGAATATCAGAGCGCTATGTCACAGGCTCGATGGCACAGGTGTGAAAAAAGTGACTACAGGATAAGGGAGATTTTGAATTTCTGCACACACTTGTGGACACTGGACACTTTTGGATTGTGTGAGGCCCACTGAATATCAGAGCGCTATGTCACAGGCTCGATGGCACAGGTGTGAAAAAAGTGACTACAGGATAAGGGAGATTTTGAATTTCTGCAGACACTTGTGGACACTGGACACTTTTGGATTGTGTGAGGCCCACTGAATATCAGAGCACTATGTCACAGGCAGAAATTGGCTAGTGTATCACAAACTACAAGATGTATGTAGAATTGGGCAGAATAGGAATCTCCCTAGAGTGTAGGTCTGTAAGAACGGAACAAGTCCTCCACTTATCCTTCCACAGTGACACACAGATAGCTTCACTGTGGCTGTGATAACAGCCGTTACACGGTACTTTGTGAGGAGCGTACACCGCTGTATGATGTGAAAAAATGCACACTCAGTACCTCAGCAGGACAAAAAAAAAAATTGGGATTGCTTTTAAAAAAGCAGTTTGCAAAGCAGTGGGGAAACAGCAATGCAGCTGTCAGGAAGCCTTAGAAGGCAGCCTAACAACCAACACCGCTGATCCACCACAATATAGCCTCCCCTTGCACTGCACACACAGTGACTGGTGTGTAGTACAGGCAAAATCGCTAGCAGCAGAAGCAGTTTTTTTTTCTTCTTCCCTGCCTAACGCTCTCCCTACAGAATCAGCAACCTCTCCCTATGCTAAGATCGGCAGAAGTAAGATGGCGGTCGGCGTGCACGCCCTTTTATAACCCCTGTGACGCCCACGAAAGCAAGCCAATCTCTTGCATGCCCTTCTGAAAGATGGTGGTGACCCCTGCCTATGTCATCACGTTGCCCACAGTGTCCGTGGATCCTGATTGGCTGAAAAAGAGCGCAAAACAAACTTTTGAAACGCGACTTTGGCGCGTAAGTCGCCGACCTCGTGGCCGACCTCATCCTAGGATCAGGTTTCGTTTCATGAAACCCGACTTTGCCAAAAGTCGGCGACTTTTGAAATTTTTCGACCCGTTTCGCTCAACTCTAGTAATAAGCTCAGCTAGTCGTTCTAAAACTTGGTCCATGGCTTTGTGCACATGTCCACTATATGGACGAGGACAGGAGCTGCCTGCTATTTACATGCATTAGTCTGGTCTGTAAATCAAAACAAAGTAGTGCACGCTTCAATTATTTTCATGCAGACCTTTGGTCCATGTTGAAAATTGACCATGTGCTTTGGCTATAATGGGTGCATGTTCTCTGTGTGTAGTCCTTAGTGCATTAGGTTAGCCCGCGTTCTTTTAATAGACTTTTCTAAATGAGACCTAAATGTTAGTAATTTCTCCTGAAGGTCCAAGCAAAGGCCACTTGGAGGTCCTTTATGAAAAGCATATAACTTTTCACATAATTTGTGTTAGAAAGCCATTGCTAACAGATCTTAGGGAGCATTAGTGCCTAATGTTTGTTTATTCACATGCAACTGTAGGAACGATTGTATTCAGGAAATATATTTAGTGTTCAAGTTGATGCACTTACTGTATTAAGCCCCCGTTACACACTGCGATATCGCTAGCAATATCGCTGTAAAGTCACCGATTTTGTGACGTTGCAGCGATATTGCTAGCGATATCGCTGCATGTGATACTTACCTCCAACCGGCTCCCCCGCTGGTAATCGCTGGTCACGCGAGAAGCTCCTGGACCATTCCTCGTCAGCCACTTCCTGCGGCGCTTCCTGTGGCGCCGACGAGCGACGCATGGAGTCGGGCGGGAGGACGCAGGATCGCCGTGTCTGACAGGTAAGTAGCGACCCCCATCCCCAGCGATGTCGCTGGTGAGATCTGCCTGTTTGGCAGCTCACTAGCGACCACCTAGCGATGCACCAGCGATCCTGACCGCGTCATATCGCTAGTCGGGATCGCTGGTGCATCGCTAGGTGTAACGGTACCCTTAGCCGCTGAGACCTGTACCTAGAGCCTGCATTTACAGTAAACCCCAGATTACAGATTCATAAACCATAGCTAAATGGTAGAGATGCAATTTTTCAGATCAGTCTTGTAAAAAGATTTGTGTTTTTCAGTGTTAATGTTTTTAGTGGCATTCTGTGTTTTTGATTGCGTTTTATTTTTTTGTAGCATTTTAACATGCATTTGTTTCAGACATATGGTACTTAAAGTCCCATCAAGAAATCTGTCAGAAAAATGTCAGCTAAAAAGCATCATACTCAAAGCATGTTCTGTTTTGATAAAAAAAAAGTCACCTACCCCAAGACAGCAAATAGTTTGACTATAGAATTTAAAGTAACATATGCATACGCTCACTCTATGATTTTTTGTTTTGGGTTAGACCATGGTATCTCTATCCGTTACTCAAAATGGTTTTCTGTGACCTTTTCTCCTGACAGAAGTGGCAAAAATCACTCAGTTTCGGAGCAGGACCAGGAACAGTTGATCAGTGAAGGTGTCTGGTACAGCACTTCCACCAATCAGATATTAATGACCTATCCTGAGGACAACTCATTTAAAGGGAATCTGTCACCTCTTTTTTGAGATATCATATAATGATATCATTCAATTGTGTGTCACATAAGGATTCTCTTAGTACTTTTGCTTCCCCCTGACCCCGCACCTTTCATGCATAAATACCTTTTTTATATCGGTTCAGATGTATGTAAACTGCCGCTGTCCGGTCCGCTGGGCGGGGCTTATTCACCTGCTCCCCCCCTCCCTGTCTTGCTCTACGCATTTCTTCTTGTGTAGGGCAAGACAGGGAGGGGGGAGCAGGTGAATAAGCCCCGCCCAGCGGACCGGACAGCGGCAGTTTGACCTCTGTCATTGCCAACAAAGGATATATCACAAAGTATTGAGATGAAAATTTTCTTTCTGACCAAATACTTATTTTCCACCACAATATGCAAATAAAATGAAAAAAAAACAGACAATGTGATTTTCTGGATTTTTTTTTCTCAGTTTGTCTCCCATAGTTGAGGTCTACCTATGATGTAAATTACAGACGCCTCTCATCTTTTTAAGTGGTGGAACTTGCACTATTGCTGACTGACTAAACACTTTTTTGCCCCACTGTATGTGCAGTGAAAGGGTCATAATTTACATTTTGAAACCTCTATTTGTATTCATGCTTTATGTGTTACAAATGTGTCAGTGTTATACACGTGTTTGTGAAATCCCAACCTTTCTCTTGTCTCTCTAATTACAGCTGTTGCCCACTGAGCAATTACAAAACATATTCCAGACAAAGGGCAACGTTTCATCTGAAAAATGACCTGTCTTCCAAGGACAGCTAAAGATGTAAAACTGCAGAGTAAAATGATGTAGTGAAAAGAAACAGTGGCAGTATGGAAAGTATTGAGCCAATCTGCTAATAAGTCCGGGAGTAGATTTAGATATGTTAAAGCTATTGATATTGTAGCACTTTGCATTGTGAAATGATAAAAGTATATAATCTAGTACTGCTAAACATGTAAAAAATTAAATGGTACTTTTTAAATCTAAAATAAAAAATCTTGCAATATTTTCAGAGAATATTGTACTTTTAGTACTTTGGCATGTGAATGGAAATAAATATGATTCCACCATCACTTATTTGCGTCACTAACTGGAGTATATTCTCAATTTATTATTAACTAGCTGTACCCGGCCACACGTTGCTGTGGCTCAGCCTGGTGAAATGGAAAAAAAAGAAAATAGAAAATGCACATTTCTAATATGTTTAATATTACAATACTTGTGGGTATACGATATTTTTTGTTGTTCCATTGTCTGTGTAGATATAGAGATTGTCTGGTTTGCCGACTCTAGAACACGCAACGTATAATTGTGTAGCAATCCGTGTCTAGATCTAAACTGCACAATTCTAAAGATTGGCCCTGAGCTTTGTTGATGATTGCGAATGCCAATAGAATTGGGAATTGCAATATCTTAAATTGAAATGGCATATCTGTTGGAGTCATGGGAATACGGGAATTAGGACATCTTCACCTTTGAAAGGTCCTGTCAAGATTGTTGCTTCTACATCGTTGCTCATTAATTTTTTTACTGCAAGCTGCGTGCCGTTGCAAAGCTTTGGCTGCTTGATATCTCGCAACATGATAATTGGCACGCCAATTTTCAATTGCATTACGTACGGTGGCATCCCTTCAAAATTTCAAAAATTTTGTTGGATAGTTAACCACTTCAACTGCTTCCACAACATACTCAACGGACTTGTATGTGACTGCCTTGCTTTAAATAATATTGAATAATATTGTTAAGTTTGTAAATGTCTTTGTTCTTGGCCGCAAGAATAGCTCATTCAAGTTCTGAATATTGGGAAATACTTTTTCAATCAATTCTTCTTTTTATGCCACTAAATTTCAGAAGTTATAAGGCAATGAAATTCTCCCTGAGGTCAGAACAACCGGCGCCTTTCCGTTCCCAATTTCCAGCAATTGATGTGAGAATATCTCACCTGATCGATCGTTTTGCAGTTGGACACGCATATTTATAGTTAATTTTAACATCTTTATGTGTCGCCACAAAGTATAGTACTTCAGGCAAGCATTTATTTAATCCGCTGGTGTCTCCTGCAAGCAATATTAATGCGTTCCCAAATGGTCTGATGTTTCCACGCAAATGTTGCAATGATTGATAAAGTGATTTTTTTGTGCGTCATTGTGCATTCATCCCAAACAATAAGTTTGCATTTCTGCAATACTCTTCTCTTGCAATACTTTTCCCATGGTGCATGCAATACTTTTCCCATGCTGGATGCAATACTTTCCCATGGTGGATGCAATGCTTTTCCCATGCTGGATGATTTGGAAATGTTGCACATAGGAGTTTCAATGCGCTGTTCAAAAAAAAGTGTTTTTACCTGTCACAGGTGTGCCATCTACAGTATATCATAGGTATATAAAAACCCCCTCTTATTTGAATGCAATGTTGTGTCAAAATTTCAAAGCAATCGGTGAAGAACTTTTGGAGATTTAAGATTTTGAACAAACGGACAATTTCATTTTCATTTATATAGATTTAAATTATTTTTAGATTATTATTTTATTTGTATTATTAGATCAGATATTATAAGATTTTTTAGAATCATAAAAATTGTCAAACAGAAGGAAACAGGTAAGTTCACCATATGGACATGTAATGCAGTGACACACAGGTAGCAATGTGGCAGAACCCATTTCAAGGTCCTGGAGTGGCCTAGCCAGTCTCCAGATCTCAACCCTATAGAAAACCTTTTGAGGGAGTTGAAAGTCCGTGTTGCCAAGCGAAAAGCCAAAAACATCACTGCTCTAGAGGAGATCTGCATGGAGGAATGGGCCAACATACCAACAACAGTGTGTGGCAACCTTGTGAAGACTTACAGAAAACGTTTGACCTCTGTCATTGCCAACAAAGGATATATCACAAAGTATTGAGATTAAATTTTGTTTCTGACCAAATACTTATTTTCCACCATAATATGCAAATAAAAGGAAAAAAAAACAGACAATGTGATTTTCTGGATTTTTTTTTCTCAGTTTGTCTCCCATAGTTGAGGTCTACCTATGATGTAAATTACAGACGCCTCTCATCTTTTTAAGTGGTGGAACTTGCACTATTGCTGACTGACTAAATACTTTTTTGCCCCACTGTATCTACAACTTTTTCAAAAATACAGTTTTTTTCTTAGATTAAAAATACAGGGCCCAATTCATAAACTCTAGTTTTTCATATGCCAGTCTTAGGCTATGTGCACACGTAGCGGAACTCTTGCGGAAGTTACCGCGAGAATTCCGGAATTCCATTCCACGGGAAAATCGCATTTTAAATTCCAGCGATTTTCCCACGGAAAAAATAGCGATTTGCAAGCGTAATTAGCTTGCAGAATGCTAGCGTTTTCCAAGCGATCTGGAGCATCGCTTGAAAATCTGATTGACAGGTTGGTCACACTCGTCAAACATAGTGTTTGACAAGTGTGACCAACTTTTTACTATTGAGGCTGCCTATGCAGCATCAGTAGTAAAAGATAAAATGTAAAAAATAATAAAAAAATAAAAAATATTGTTATTCTCACCTTCCGGCGTCCAGCGCAGCCTTCCCGCTTCTCTCCACGCTCTCGGTCCCAGTAATCCTTTGCACTCATCGCGGTCATTCTCGCAAAGGATTACTGGGACTGGGAGCATGGAGAGAGGCGGGAAGGCTGCGCGGGACGCCGGAAGGTGAGAATAACAATATTTTTTATTTTAATGCTATTTTTACAGGGATATGGTACCCAAAGCCCGGAGGACAGTCTCCTCTCCTCCGGACCGTGGGTACCATCCCCAAATGTTCTGCTTACTTTTCACATGGTGGGCACAGCCACAGGCAGAAAGTAAGCAGAACAATGCATTCCTATGTGGGCGGAATCGCCACGATTCTGCTAAATTAATGAGCATGCTGCGTTTTTTACTGCAAAGCGATTCCGCTGCGGAAAAAAGCGCGGCATTAGCACAGCATTGCGGAATCCCATAGGATTGCATGGGATGCTTATTTTTCGCAGCAAAATCACGCGTTTAAAACCGCCGCAAAAACGCGAAAAAACCGCAACGTGTGAACTCAGCCTTAATGATGGGTGTGCAAGAATTAGATGTGCCTAATTTATTAAGAGCTGCATGCCACCTAATGAATAAGGATGGAATCACACTAAATGTATGGAAAATTAGTTTGAATCTCCCTGCTGAGAGTTGCAGGAGTGTTCTCCGCATGGTAATCCATGTGTAATGCATTTGCAATGCGATTATGCGATTTTCTCACACCCATGTATCCGTATGGCATCGGTATGACATTCGTATGACATGCGTATGGATTTACATTTTTCACTGACTTTCCCCATTGATTTAAATAGCTCAATGTACTGAAATGAATGAAAACATAATCAAGGAGCCTACAGTTCCCTCCTCCAATCTTTCAAATAGAGGCCCTGCTGGTGTATTGGTTTTGCTGGTTTATGTCAAACATATGTGATAGGCTAACCTTCAACACAACTGAGTGGGTTATTTTCCATTGGGTATTGTCTCAGCATATTGGGGAGCCTTACCCAGTGATTGTTGATCTAAGGAGGCGGGCGCAAATGTGGGTACATCCGCTTTTGAGGTGACGTCTGACTAAAGGACATTTCAACTGACTGCATGGTTCTCTACGCAGACATTCTGACAAGTTCTATCAGTACTGTCAGATAAGCCTTGCTACATTTGACCTTCTTTTGGAGGCTGTGCGCCCTGGCATTAACTTCAAAGACACCAAGATGTGCAAATGTATTTCGGCAGAGGAACTGCTTTTACTTACATTACAGTATGTATTCATCCTATATTTGTGGGATCTTAAATATCTTTTGCTTTTTCAAACCATCTCTGGCCTTCCTTTTTGTCTAAATATTGTCTGTATGTTTCCCTCATCTTAATTTTAATTGCTTCATCACATTTTGTCATTTTCACTCCCTGATGTTTGTTATAATGATCTGTTCCTTAGCATGTAATAATGTCTCTGGTTGAGCCAGGGCTTAGTTTGGCATGTAGCTTACTTTTATGATGGCCTACACTGTGATTTTGTGTGAAAATGAAAATTTCTAAATTTGTGTTTATTTATTAATTTTAGATTTCTATCCACTGGTCTCTCCTATGCGGCACTTCATCTGGAGTTTTTGATTGGGAAATCCACCATCTCAGGCATTGTACCTTCTTTTTTGGGCTCAGGCATTACAGAATTATGAAAGTGGGCCCATATTTCTGTACAACTAGAAGACTGGCTGCGAATAGCACGTGGCTTTGAGGAAACGTGCCAGTTCCCCAACTGCATAGGATCCCTGGATGGGAAGCACATCCGTGTCCGTAAGCCCCCAAACTCAGGGCCCCAATATTACAATTAAAAACTATTTTTTCTGTAGTGCTGTTGGCGCTGGTTGACAACAGATACAGGTTTATAATTGTCAATATTGGGGCCTATGGAAGAACTGGAGACTCCAGAGTCTTCAATTCTTCCATAATGGGTGGGTGGCTGTGAACTAATGATTTGGACATCCCACCCCTACGTCTCCTACCGGGGTCAAGTTAGGAAGCGGTTCCTTATGTCATAGTTGCTAATGAGGCCTTTCAATTGAACCGCAATGTCTTGAGGCCATATCCACAGAGAGACTTGGACTACTCATGCCGAATATTTAATTATCAGCTATTCGGAGTATGACGATTGGTGCAGTGCGCCTTCGGAATCCTCTCTGCACACTGGCAGGTCCTTATGTCAGCCATACAACTAATGAAGCAAATTTAAATGTTGTAATTAAAGCCTGTGTCATACTTCACAACTTCATGAGGATCTATTACTGTCCATCAAATGATGCTGATGATGGAGTCTATGCAAATAATGGCATAGATACAACACATGTTCATAATCCAGGTCGTCAGCTATCTGGCTTTAAAGTGCGGGACGGGTTTACACATTATTTTGTATCACCAGAGGGATATACTCCATGGCAAGACTATGCTGTGTCTATAGTATGATGACCTTTGTTGTTTTAATTTAATTAAACATCTGTTAGCAAATAAACTGTATGATGATAATTTTTTTAACTAAAAAAACAGGAAATCAGAAACATCAACTATATATTGTTAAAAACATAAAGCACACATTGAAATAACAGGTTTATTTAGTTCCAGTGTGTTTGGGAAAAAAAAAAACATTCAAATCATATAGCACCTTAGGATGCTATACAAGGGCAAAATGAAACTTTAAAGCAAAAACTTTAGCCATTAAATACACTTTTTACAAATTCTGGTATGAAGGTGGAGGTGATTGCAGGAGGCCAGCATGAGTGGTTTGTGGATTTGGGGGTCTTACCTGATTGGGCCCCTGAGTCTGGATTCCAGACCAAGAGAGGGGCCTGTTGTGGTACATGGTCCTGGCCACTTGAGTAATGATATCCATATTCATGTAGATTTGTTTTTGCCATTTGGGTAACCCCCCAGAATGGCTATGTCGAACATACCCATGTTGTGACCACTATCCTACAGTGGGTATGTTCAAGTGGCCATATTGGGCAGGTACAGCTGGATTGGAGAAGTGCGCATGTTGTTGGCAGTGTTGATATGAGGTTTGATGGGGGGGCTGAGGTGATGGGATTCGTTGTGGAGGTGGTTCTGGGAGTGCTATTGGCTGGTCATCATGGTTTCCAGCATGTGTAGGTGGTTGTCGCTGGACATCTGCCATCTTTCAAGAAAGTTGAAAATCAGTCTTGGATTGTTAGGTTTGGTGCAATTTGTACCGCACCTCTGGGTGCAGCCTCATCTCACGGGGAATTGTGTGAATATGCCGTGCAAGACTGACCATATGCCTCTTCACCATCATCATCGTTAACAGTGCACGATAGATAATCCAATATGCCAGTGTCTACTTGGCGCCCGTTACTGGTGGTGGGAAGCTCTCTCCTGCGCTGGCCCCGGCATGGGATGGCAGCAGCCTGTGGTGAGGTATCCAGGGGTAGCGTAGGACTACTGCTATGTCCACATTCACCCTCTTCTTGCTTGTACTCCGGTCCTGCAGAAGGTCATGGTGGTGGTGGTGGTTAGTTTGTTGCTGATGGTGCAGAAGAAGGTCCAGCCACATCTTCAACTTCGCCAACAGGATCCAAGTTAACCTTGGAATCAGATGCTGTTTATAGTTCAGTAATGTTGGAGTCAGTCCTGTTATTTGTCAAAATTCAAATTAAAAATAAAACTTAATTGATGTACCTTTAGGCCAAGTATCAAATCTTCTGTCAAGCATGCACTTCTGAACGTAGATACAGAATGGAAGCAAGGAAATTCAATCGGTCATAATATATATTTGCGCTTTTTAGTGGCTGCTGCACCACTCGTGGCCCGCTGCTGGCACTCACAGCGGTACTGATC
Source organism: Dendrobates tinctorius (assembly GCF_039654945.1). NCBI lineage: Eukaryota > Metazoa > Chordata > Amphibia > Anura > Dendrobatidae > Dendrobates > Dendrobates tinctorius. Next base: position 43,721,686 of record NW_027361679.1, on the reverse strand, counting down.
ACGGCAGCTGCACCACTGTCTTGTGACATCAGACACTGCAAAGTGACACAATAAATTAATAAAAGTATCGTCACCTTGTTAGGGTTTAGAAAGATAGGTTACAGTGTAATGTTGCATTCAACTTGCCAAGCGTAAAGGGAAAAACAGGCCAGATATTCCAAAAAAACATCATGTAGCATAATGTCATCTTATTTTTTGAACAGAGCAGATATGAACACAGCCCAAGGCCTCATTCACACATGAGTATCTTTCATCAGTATTTCATCAGTGTTTGTCTCCAAAACATAGAACAGGTATCAATCTTTCAACTATGGTTTCTCTGATTGTTCCATTCCTGGATTTGACAAACACTGTTGAATTACTGACCAAATAGTGACATGTAAATAATGCTTTATTGATGAATGTAGCAAATGCTCCAAGGGTAAAAATACCCACACTAAAAAGCATCCATTTTTAATACAACTTTGCAGACATTGAAAAATCATGACAGAATACTTTAGGGTTAAATTATCCTTTTATATTAATGTAAGTATTATAATAACCCCTTTCTGATAGATGACGTACTATCCCGTCCAGGTGACCCGGGCCCGTATGACCATGGATGGGATAGTATGTAATCATGATCAGCGGCGCTCACGAGGGGAGCGCAGCTGATCGCGGCCGGGTGTCAGCTGATTATCACAGCTGACACCCGGCACTATTTGCCAGAAGCGGTAACAGACCGCTCCCAGCACATTAACCCCCAGCACACTGTGATCAAACATGATCGCAGTGTTCCAGGGGCATAGGGAAGAATCGTGCAGGGAGGGGGCTCCCTGCGTGCTTCCCTGAGACCCTCGGAACAACGCAATGTTTTCGCGTTGTTCCGAGGGCCTTCCTCCCTGCAGGAATCCAAGATGGCCGCGATCGCCTTCCGGGTCCTGCAGTGAGGTGGCTTCTCAGTGCCTGCTGAGAGCAGGCGCTGAGAAGCCGCCTGCACTGCCTGTCAGATCGCTGATCTGACACAGTGCTCTGCAAAATGTCAGATCAGCGATCTGACACTATATAGTAATGTCCCACACTGGGATTATGTAAAAAAGTAAAAAAAAAAAATCGTGTAAAAATAATTTTTAAAAAATTCCTAAATAAACTAAAAAAAAATATTCCCTAATAAATTTTTTTTTGTGAATAAAAAACACAATAAAAGTACACATAATTAGTATTGCTGCGTCCGTAATGACCCGCCCTATAAAACTGTCTTACTAGTAAACCCCTCTAGTGAACCCCTTAAAAAAAACATAAAAAAAGATATAAAAGAAGTATCACTGTCATTGTACTAACCTGAAGAATAAAACTGCTTTATCAATTTTACCACACGTGGAACGGTGTAAATGCCCCCCAAAAGAAATTCATGAATTGCTGGTCATTGTTCATTCTGTGCCACAAAAATTGGAATAAAAAGCAATTAAAAAATGTCATGTGCCCGAAAATGGTAACAATAAAAACATCAACTCGTCCCGCAAAAAATAAGACCTCACATGACTCTGTGGGTCAAAATATGGAAAAATTATAGCTCTCAAAATGTGGTGATGCAAAAACTATTTTTTGCAATAAAAAGCGTCTTTTAGCGTATGACAGCTGCCAAACATAAAACCCCACTATAAATAGTAAATCAAACCCTCTTTTATCACCCCCTTAGTTAGGGAAAAATAATAGAATTAAAAAAATGTATTTATTTCCATTTTCCCATTAGGGTTAGGGTTAGGGCTAGGGGTAGGGTTTGAGCTAGGGTTAGGGCTAGGGTTAGTGATGTGTTGGGGTTAGGGTTGGAGCTAGAATTGGGGGGTTTTAACTGTTCAGGCACATCAGGGGCTCTCCAAATGTGACATAGCATCTGATCTCAATTCCAGCCAATTCTGCGTTGAAAAAGTCAAACAGTGCTCCTTCCCTTCCAAGCTCTGCCATGTACCCAAACAGTGGTTTACCCCCACATATTGGGTATCAGCCTACTCAGTACAAATTCCACAACAACTTTTGGGGTCCAATTTCTCCTGTTACCCTTGGGAAAATAAAAAATTGGGGGCAAAATCATTTTTGTGAAAAAAATATGATTTTTTATTTTTATGACTCTACGTTATAAACTTCTGTGAAGCACTTGGGGGTTCAAAGTTCTCACCACACATTTGGATAAGTTCCTTGGGGGGTCTAGTTTCCAAAATGGGGTCACTTGTGGGGGTTTCCACTGGTTAGGCACATCGGGGGCTCTCCAAACGCCACATGACATCCGCAGACTATTTCATCAAACTCTGCATTCCAAAACGTCACTACTTCCCTTCCAAGCCCCAACCTGTGCCCATACAGTAGTTTACTCCCACATTTGGGGTATCAGCGTACTCAGGACAAATTGGACAACAACTTTTGGGGTCCAATTTCTCCTGTTACCCTTGGGAAAATAAAAAAATTGGGGACTAAAAGATCATGTTTATGGAAAAAATATGATTTTTTATTTTCATGCCCGGGCATTATAAACTTCTGTGAAGCACTTGGGGGTTCAAAGTGCTCATCAGTCATCACACATCTAAGATAAGTTCCTTGGGGGGTCTAGTTCCCAAAATGGGGTGACTTGTGGGGGGTTTCCACTGTTTATGCACATTAGGGGCTCTCCAAATACGACATGGCGTCTGATCTCATTGCCAGCCAATTTTGCGTTGAAAAAGTCAAGCGGCGCTCATTCCCTTCTGAGCTCTGCCATGCACCCAAACTGGTTTACCCCCTTATATGGGGTATCAGCGTACTCAGGACAAATTGCACAATAACTTTTGCAGTCCAATTTCTCCTGTACCCTTGGTAAAATAAAAAAAATTGGACCTGAAATAATTTTTTTGTGAAAGAAAGTTAAATGTTCATTTTTTTAAAACATTCAAAAAATTCCTGTGAAGCACCTGAAGGGTTAATAAACTTCTTGAATGTGGTTTTGAGCACATTGAGGGGTGCAGTTTTTAGAGTGGTGTCACTTTTGGGTATTTTCTATCATATAGACCCCTCAAAGTGACTTCAAATGTGATGTGGTCCCTTCAAAAAAAATGGTGTTATAAAAATGAGAAATCGCTGGTCAAATTTTAGCCCTTGTAACTTCCTAACAAAAACAAATTTTGGTTCCAAAATTGTGCTGATGTAAAGTAAACATGTGGGAAATGTTCTTTATTAAGTTTTTTTGTGTGCCATATCTCTGTGATTTAAGGGCATAAAAATTCAAACTTGGAAAATTGCAAATTTTCTAAATTTTTTCCGCTTTTTCACAAATAAACGCAAGTTATATCAATGAAATTTTACCACTAACATGAAGTACAATATGTCACGAGAAAACAATGTCAGAATCACCGGGATCCATGGAAGCATTCCAGAGTTATTACCTCATAAAGTGACAGTGATCAGAATTGTAAAAATTTGTTCTGGTCATTAACATGCAAACCACCCTTGGTGGTAAAGGGTTAATGTATAAAATGTTTTCCTTTTTTCTATTTTTTATACTATGCAGTATATTTAATACTTAATATTTAATTCCCCTGAAAACCAGGGGAAGAGTCTTGAGGAGATCATTTGCATATTCCCAGGGCCTTCTGGGATAAGTGAAGAGTCTCCGCGAGCTCAACGATCACTGGGTTTTGGCCGTTGCAGCTGAAAAGAGGAAATCGAAAAACCAGGGGAAGAGTCTTGAGGGCATCATTTGCATATTCCCAGGGCCTTCTGGGATAAGTGAAGAGTCTCCGCGAGCTCAACGATCACTGGGTTTTGGCCATTGCAGCTGAAAAGAGGAAATCGGAAATTTTGGCACATCTTTCATCGTTTTTAAAAAATCTCAGTATGGAAGAGGCCAGGAGCCATTTGGTGAGCTGCATTTCTTGCTACATGTTCACAGATTTACCAGTGGAAAAGCCAAACTTCACATGCCACAAATGCAAGCTTGTGTCCCTGTTGGAGGAAAAGTTGCAAAATCTCGAAGAGAGGTTAGCTACGTTGAAGATCATTAAGGAAGGTGAAGAGTTCTTAGACAGAGCAGAATTATCTCTTCATGTTACAGAAAGAGAAGAAATTCCAAGTGCAGCTGAAGAAACAGAGGAATGGAGACATGTGACCCAGAGAAGTAGGAGGATCAGGAGGCAGTCAGCACCCATACTTCTCAGGAACCAGTACCAGGCTCTCACGCAGGAAAATGATGAAGAAATACATCAGGATAAGACTTTGCCCACAAACAGCAACCTTGTACGCCTTCAGAGTCCTCCTGGATGGAGAAAGAAAAATGTTGTGAAGAAGAAACGGAGAGTGGTGGTCATGGGGGATTCCCTGTTGAGAGGAACAGAGGCCGCTATCTGCAGACCGGATATAACTTCAAGAGAAATGTGCTGTCTTCCAGGTGCAAAAATTAAAGATGTGTCTGACAGGATGTCAGGACTCTTCAGACCTACAGATGACTACCCATTCCTGCTACTACATGTGGGGACAAATGACACTGCAAGAAACGACCTAGAAACCATCTGCAGAGACTTTGGAGACTTAGGCAAGAAAGTGAAAGAACTGGGAGCGCAGGTGGTCTTCTCTTCCATCCTCCCAGTGGATGGCCATGGAACAAGGAGGTGGAATAAGATTCTGCAGGTGAACAACTGGCTACGTCGATGGTGCCGTCAGCAACTATTTGGATTTATGGATCACAGAGTGAATTACCTTTACGATGGACTACTTGCTAGAGATGGGGTGCACCTCACGAAGACTGGAAAACATGTATTTGGAAGTCACCTTGCTACACTTGTAAGGAGAGCTTTAAACTAGAACAACATGGGAAGGGAAGCAAAAGACCAGAAAAAGCCATACACCTGACAAATGCTATTGAGAACTCTGCTATTAGTAGTGGAAAGGAAAAACAAAGACAAAAGAATCTAATTAATAAAAATATTGGAGAAAGAGAAACCAATCACAAACTAAAATGTTTCTATACTAATGCACAAAGCATGGGCAACAAACAAGGAGAATTGGAACTACTAACACAGGAAAAGAAATATGATGTCATTGGAATCACTGAAACTTGGTGGGACAATACACATGATTGGAATACAAGACTAGAAGGATACAACTTATTTGCAAGAAACAGACTTGATAAACGAGGAGGAGGTGTCGCATTGTATGTTAGAAACGCATATATCTGCACAGAGACTGAAGCTTCAGAGACTGGGAGTTCTGTGGAAACTGTTTGGGTAAGAATACAAGGACAGAACAATGGAAAGGACACCATTGTAGGCATTTACTACAGGCCGCCTGTGCAAGCTGAAGATATGGATGAACTCTTTATGCATCAAATGGCCAAGTTCTCCAAAAAATATGACATAGTTGTCATGGGAGATTTCAACTATCCAGACATTTGTTGGGAATCTCTCTCAGGCAAAACTAACAGGTCAAGGAAATTCTTATCCTCTATTGCTGACAACTTTATCTTCCAAAAGGTAGGGGAGAAAACAAGGGGAACTGCTACCTTGGATCTAATCCTTATAAACAGGGAGGAAATGGTTGAGGAGGTAAAAGTGACTGGGACCCTAGGAGGTAGCGACCATGCTATTTTAGAATTTTGGATAACTAGAGGAGGAAGACCTGTGAAGACTCAGACGTCAAGGTTAGATTTCAGAAAGGCAGATTTTAAGGGATTCAGAAAGAGAATTGGAGGGATCCAATGGCTGGATATTCTTAAAGACAAAAATGTCCAGGAAGGATGGGAAATCTTGAAAAATGAAATTCTCAAAGCACAATTGTTAACAATTCCGAAAAGAGGGAAGAATAGGAAGCATTTAAGGAAGCCAGGATGGATGAACACAGAACTTAAGCACATGCTTAAAAGGAAGAAAAAAATGTTTATAAAATGGAAAGAGGGAGGCATATCTAAAGAAGAATACCATAGAATCATAGAATCGTAGAGTTGGAAGGGACCTCCTGGGCCATCTGGTCCAACCCCCTGCTCAAAGCAGGATTCGCTAAATCATCCCAGTCAGATGTCTGTCCAGCCTCTGTTTGAAGACTTCCATTGAAGGAGAACTCACCACTTCTCGTGGCAGCCTGTTCCACTCATTGATCACTCTAACTGTCAAAATGTTTTTTCTAATATCTAATCTGTGCCTCCTCCCATTCAGTTTCATCCCATTGCTTCTAGTCTTTCCTCGTGCAAATGAGAATAAAGTTGATCCTTCTAAAATGTGACAGCCCTTTAGATATTTGTAGACAGCTATTAAGTCTCCTCTCAGTCTTCTCTTTTGCAAACTAAACATTCCCAAATCCTGCAACCTTTCCTCATAAGACAGGGTTTGCAGACCGGTCACCATTCTGGTCGCTCTTTTCTGAACTTGCTCCAGTTTGTTGATGTCTTTTTTAAAATGTGGTGCCCAAAACTGGACACAATATTCCAGATGAGGTCTGACCAAAGAGGAGTAGAGGGAAATAATGACTTCACGTGATCTAGACTGTATGCTTCTGTTAATACATCCTAGAATTGCATTTGCCTTTTTTGCTGCTGCATCACACTGTTGACTCATATTCAGTCTGTGATCTATTAGTATACCCAAGTCTTTTTCACATGTGCTGTCACTTAGCCCTATTCCTCCCATTCTATATCTGCTTTTTTCATTTTTATTGCCCAGATGTAGTACTTTGCATTTCTCCCTGTTAAAAACCATTCTGTTAGTTGCTGCCCACTTCTCCAGTTTATTTAAATCTTTTTGAATCCTCTCTCTCTCTTCTCTAGTATTAGCTATCCCTCCTAGCTTTGTGTCATCAGCAAATTTAATCAGTTTACCCTCAATTCCTTCATCTAAATCGTTGATAAAGATGTTGAACAATACAGGGCCCAGGACAGAGCCCTGTGGTACCCCACTTGAGACATTCTTCCAACTGGATGTGCAGCCATTTACGACCACTCTTTGGGTCCGATCACTAAGCCAGTTATGAATCCACCTAACAGTTGCCTTGTCCATTCCATACTTAGTCATTTTTTCAATAAGGATTGTATGAGAGACTTTGTCAAATGCTTTGCTGAAGTCAAGATATACTATAGCTACAGCATTTCCTTGATCCACCCAATCAGTGATACCATCATAGAAGGAAATTAAGTTAGTCTGACATGACTTATTAGTTACAAACCCATGCTGACTCTGTTTAATCACTTCATTCTTATCCAGGTATTGACATACATGTTGTTTAATAATTTGTTCAAAGATCTTTCCTGGTATAGAAGTCAGACTCACCGGCCTATAGTTGCCTGGGTCCACCTTCTTCCCCTTTTTGAAGATAGGAACAACATTTGCTCTTCTCCAGTCTTCTGGCACTTCTCCTGTTCTCCAAGAATTTTCAAAGATTATGGAGAGGGGTTCAAAAATTTCTTCTGCTATCTCCTTCAGTACTCTTGGGTGTAATTCATCTGGACCTGGAGACTTGAATTCATTTAGGTTAGCTAAGTGTTTCCTCACTATCTTTCTGTTTATAGATATCCTGGATTCTTCTATTCCCTTAATAGGACAGTGAATAACAGTTGATGTTACATTTCCTTTCTGAGAGAAAACAGATGCAAAATAGGAATTTAAAAGTTCAGCCTTCTCAACATCCTGTCTTACCATTTCATCATTTTCATCCTATAAAAATCCTATAGCATCTTTGACTTTTCTTTTACTTTTGACATATCCCCAAAATCCTTTAATATTGCTTTTGACATCTCTTGCAAGCCTCAATTCATTTTCAGCTTTAGTTAATCTGATTTGTGCCCTGCAGGTTCTGCAGACAGCATTATATTCTTCTTTAGATATGCCTCCCTCTTTCCATTTTATAAACATTTTTTTCTTCCTTTTTAGCATGTGCTTAAGTTCTGTGTTCATCCATCCTGGTTTCCTTAAATGCTTCCTATTCTTCCCTCTTTTCGGAATTGTTAACAACTGTGCTTTGAGAATTTCATTTTTCAAGATTTCCCATCCTTCCTGGACATTTTTGTCTTTAAGGATATCCAGCCATTGGATCCCTCCAATTCTCTTTCTGAATCCCTTAAAATCTGCCTTTCTGAAATCTAACCTTGACGTCTGAGTCTTCACAGGTCTTCCGCCTCTAGTTATCCAAAATTCTAAAATAGCATGGTCGCTACCTCCTAGGGTCCCAGCCACTTTTACCTCCTCAACCATTTCCTCCCTGTTTATAAGGATTAGATCCAAGGTAGCAGTTCCCCTTGTTTTCTCCCTTACCTTTTGGAAGATAAAGTTGTCAGCAAGAGAGGATAAGAATTTCCTTGACCTGTTAGTTTTGCCTGAGAGAGATTCACAACAAATGTCTGGATAGTTGAAATCTCCCATGACAACTATGTCATATTTTTTGGAGAACTTGGCCATTTGATGCATAAAGAGTTCATCCATATCTTCATTTTGCACAGGCGGCCTGTAGTAAATGCCTACAATGGTGTCCTTTCCATTGTTCTGTCCTTGTATTCTTACCCAAACAGTTTCCACAGAACTCCCAGTCTCTGAAGCTTCAATCTCTGTGCAGATATACGCGTTTCTAACATACAATGCGACACCCCCTCCTCGTTTATCAAGTCTGTTTCTTGCAAATAAGTTGTATCCTTCTAGTCTTGTATTCCAATCATGTGTATTGTCCCACCAAGTTTCAGTGATTCCAATGACATCATGTTTCTTTTCCTGTGTTAGTAGTTCCAATTCTCCTTGTTTGTTGCCCATGCTTTGTGCATTAGTATAGAAACATTTTAGTTTGTGATTGGTTTCTCTTTCTCCAATATTTTTATTAATTAGATTCTTTCGTCTTTGTTCTTCCTTTCCACTTCTAATAGCAGAGTTCTCAATAGCATTTGTCAGGTGTGTGGCTTTTTCTGGTCTTTTGCTTCCCTTCCCATGTTTTTCTAGTTTAAAGCTCTCCTTACAAGTGTAGAAAGGCGACTTCCAAATACATGCTTTCCAGTCTTCGTAAGGTGCACCCCATCTCTAGCAAGTAGTCCATCGTATAAGTAGTTCACTCCGTGATCCAGAAATCCAAATCGTTGCTGACGGCACCGTCGACGTAGCCAGTTGTTCACCTGCAGAATCTTATTCCACCTCCTTGTTCCTTGGCCATCCACTGGGAGGATGGAAGAGAAGACCACCTGCGCTCCCAGTTCTTTCACTTTCTTGCCTAAATCTTCAAAGTCTCTGCAGATGGATTCCAGGTCGTTTCTTGCGGTGTCATTTGTCCCCACATGTAGTAGCAGGAATGGGTAGTCATCTGTAGGTCTGAAGAGTCCTGATATCCTGTCAGACACATCTTTAATTTTTGCACCTGGAAGACAGCACATTTCTCTTGAAGTTATATCCGGTCTGCAGATAGCGGCCTCTGTTCCTCTCAACAGGGAATCCCCCATGACCACCACTCTCCGTTTCTTCTTCACAACATTTTTCTTTCTCCATCCAGGAGGACTCTGAAGGCGTACAAGGTTGCTGTTTGTTGGCAAAGTCTTATCCTGATGTATTTCTTCATCGTTTTCCTGCGTGAGAGCCTGATACTGGTTTCTGAGCAGTATGGGTGCTGACTGCCTCCTGATCCTCCTACTTCTCTGGGTCACATGTCTTCATTCCTCTGTTTCTTCAGGTGCACTTCGAATTTCTTCTCTTTCTGTAACATGATGAGATAATTCTGCTCTGTCCAAGAACTCTTCACCTTCCTTAATGATCTTCAACGTAGCTAACCTCTCTTCGAGATTTTGCAACTTTTCCTCCAACAGGGACACAAGCTTGCATTTGTGGCATGTGAAGTTTGGCTTTTCCACTGGTAAATCTGTGAACATGTAGCAAGAAATGCAGCTCACCAAATGGCTCCTGGCCTCTTCCATCTTGAGATTTCTTAAAAACGATGAAAGATGAGCCGATTTCCTCTTTTCAGCTGCAACGGCCAAAACCCAGTGATCGTTGAGCTCGCGGAGACTCTTCACTTATCCCAGAAGGCACTGGAAATATGCAAATGATCTCCTCAAGACTCTTCCCCTGGTTTTTCCGATTTCCTCTTTTCAGCTGCAACGGCCAAAACCCAGTGATCGTTGAGCTCGCGGAGACTCTTCACTTATCCCAGAAGGCACTGGGAATATGCAAATGATCTCCTCAAGATTCTTCCCCTGGTTTTTCCGATTTCCTCTTTTCAGCTGCAACGGCCAAAACCCAGTGATCGTTGAGCTCGCGGAGACTCTTCACTTATCCCAGAAGGCACTGGGAATATGCAAATGATCTCCTCAAGATTCTTCCCCTGGTTTTTCCAATTTCCTCTTTTCAGCTGCAACGGCCAAAACCCAGTGATCGTTGAGCTCGCGGAGTCTCTTCACTTATCCCAGAAGGCACTGGGAATATGCAAATGATCTCCTCAAGTCTCTTCCCCTGGTTTTTCCGATTTCCTCTTTTCAGCTGCAACGGCCAAAACCCAGTGATCGTTGAGCTCGCGGAGACTCTTCACTTATCCCAGAAGGCACTGGGAATATGCAAATGATCTCTTCAAGACTGTTCCCCTGGTTTTTCCGATTTCCTCTTTTCAGCTGCAATGGCCAAAACCCAGTGATCGTTGAGCTCGCGGAGACTCTTCACTTATCCCAGAAGGCACTGGGAATATGCAAATGATCTCCTCAAGACTCTTCCCCTGGTTTTTGCTGTCTATAATGCTGTCAGCAGAACCTGCAGGGCACAAATCAGATTATCTAAAGCTGACAATGAATTGAGGCTTGCAAGAGATGTCAAAAGCAATAATAAAGGATCTGGGGGATATGTCAAAAGTAAAAGAAATGTGAAAGATGCTATAGGATTTTTACAGGATGAAAATGATGAAATGGTAAGACAGGATGTTGAGAAGGCCGAACTTTTAAATTCCTATTTTGCATCTGTTTTCTCTCAGAAAGGAAATGTAACATCAACTGTTCTTCACTGTCCTATTAAGGGAATAGAAGAATCCAGGATATCTATAAACAGAAAGATAGTGATGAAACACTTAGCTAACCTAAAAGAATTCAAGTCTCCAGGTCCAGATGAATTACACCCCAGAGTACTGAAGGAGATAGCAGAAGAAATTTTTGAACCCCTCTCCATAATCTTTGAAAATTCTTGGAGAACAGGAGAAGTCACAGAAGACTGGAGAATAGCAAATGTTGTTCCTATCTTCAAAAAGGGGAAGAAGGTGGACCCAGGCAACTATAGGCCGGTGAGTCTGACTTCTATACCAGGAAAGATCTTTGAACAAATTATTAAACAACATTTATTTCAGTACCTGGATAAGAATGAAGTGATTAAACAGAGTCAGCATGGGTTTGTAACTAATAAGTCATGTCAGACTAACTTAATTTCCTTCTATGACGGAATCACTGATTGGGTGGATCAAGGAAATGCTGTAGATAAAGTATATCTTGACTTCAGCAAAGCATTTGACAAAGTATCTCATACAATCCTTATTGAAAAAATGACTAAGTATGGAATGGACAAGGCAACTGTTAGGTGGATTCATAACTGGCTTAGTGATCGGACCCAAAGAGTGGTCGTAAATGGCCGCACATCCAGTTGGAAGAATGTCTCAAGTGGGGTACCACAGGGCTCTGTCCTGGGCCCTGTATTGTTCAACATCTTTATCAATGATTTAGATGAAGGAATTGAGGGTAAACTGATTAAATTTGCTGATGACACAAAGCTAGGAGGGATAGCTAATACTAGAGAAGAGAGAGAGGATTCAAAAAGATATAAATAAACTGGAGAAGTGGGCAGCAACTAACAGAATGGTTTTTAACAGGAAAAATGCAAAGTACTACATCTGTGCAATAAAAATTAAAAAAGCATATACAGAATGGGAGGAATAGGCCTAAGCAACAGCACATGTGAAAAAGACTTGGGTATACTAATAGATCACAGAGTGAATATGAGAAAAAAGGCAAATGCAATTCTAGGATGTATTAACAGAAGCATACAGTCTAGATCACGTGAAGTCATTATTTCCCTCTACTCCTCTTTGGTCAGACCTCATCTGGAATATTGTGTCCAGTTTTGGGCACCACATTTTAAAAAAGACATCAACAAACTGGAGCAAGTTCAGAAAAGAGCAACCAGAATGGTGAACGGTCTGCAAACCCTGTCTTATGAGGAAAGGTTGCAGGATCTGGGATTGTTTAGTTTGCAAAAGAGAAGACTGAGAGGAGACTTAATAGCTGTCTACAAATATCTAAAGGGCTGTCACATTGTAGAAGGATCAACTTTATTCTCATTTGCACAAGGAAAGACTAGAAGCAATGGGATGAAACTGAATGGGAGGAGACACAGATTAGATATTAGAAAAAACTTTTTGACAGTTAGAGTGATCAATGAGTGGAACAAGCTGCCATGAGAAGGGTAGAGTTCTCCTTCAATGGAAGTCTTCAAACAGAGGCTGGACAGACATCTGACTGGGATGATTTAGCGAATCCTGCTTTGAGCAGGGGGTTGGACCAGATGGCCCAGGAGGTCCCTTCCAACTCTACGATTCTATGATTCTATGATTCTATTCCAGAGAGTGTCAGGTGTGTCAATCAGTGTTGGTGATTAGTTCTCAGTTACATGCAAGCCTGGGTGAAGGATGGAGCTGAAAGAGAGACCCGGGTAGCTCAGTGAGAATCCTGGAGTGGCAGCTATGGTGTCTGCGAGGAGGGCTGGCATGGTTTGGTGGAGTTGCAGCTATGGTGTCAGCAAGGATTTCTTGCATGGCTTGGTGGAGTGGCAGCTATGGTGTAGAGCTGCACTCATGATGCTGGATTCAGTTGCTGGAAAGCTGGACTCAACATGCTGGACTCTTTGGCGGAAAGCTGGACTCTTATGCTGGACTCTGTTTTTTCAACAGCTGCACGCCGGTGGTGGACTCTGTTTGCTCCAAGGCTGCACTATGGTGTTGGACCCGGTTGGAGGAAAAGATGCACGCAGGTGGTGGGCTCTACTGCTGGGAGCGTAAGCAACAGAGAAAAGCTAAGCGGTGTTCCCCTGTTTTGTCTCTTTTCATTATGTGTGTTTAGTGCAGTGGTGGGATTAGTTTCCGCACCGTCCACTTCACTAGTGAGGGTTTAGGTGGAGGGCGAGCTAGGGTTTAAAGGTATCCTGAGCGGTGTCCAGTGCGGAACCGGCTTAGGGAACGCTAGGAGTGTAGAGACACTGACTCAGGGGAGTGCAGGAGGTCTCCACGTCCCCATTCCCTATCGCAGGGCCACCATTGTTATTGTTACCCTGGTTTTCCCTTATTGTTTAAATTCGCCTTACTGGAGGCGGGGTTTCCAGATTTACGTGTTACGTGTATTACCTAAATTCGCCTGTTGGAGGCGACGTATCCAGCTGCACGTGTTATTATTTAAATTCGCCCAACTGGAGGCGGTGCATCCAGGGTCACGAGTGTCATCTAAATCCACCCTGCTGGAGGCGCTGTGTCCAGCCACGCTTGACCATGACAATGCCCATCTATTTCTGGGAAACTTGGTAACACTTCAGAACTTGGCCTCTTGTGTTTTATAAAAATCTATGTAACAAGTTACTGACAAAAGGTATCATAACTGCAAGATTATCTTGTTTTTCACACTGAGAGCATTATAAGTTCCTGACAGAAATGGTAATACTTTGGACAATAAAATATTTTTTTTCGAGACAACATATTATAAACTGGTGTTCATCTACTATACATTTACAAAAAACTGACAAAAATGCAAAAAAGCAAGATTTAATAGATGTCTAATCATACTTTGTTGTATCAACAGTAAATCATTGAGTTGTGCTTTTATATGTACAGTACTTCCCATTAGGCTTAATTGGCAGGTGTTGATCTCCAAAGGGTTGAAAATCACTTTTGGCAAATTTAAGAAAATAATGAGGGAAATCAAAATAACCACCATTGTATACTACAGACTTGGAAATCTGCAAGGCAAGGAGTAACTCAAAACCATTGTTAAGATTTCCTACGTTTGTATAAAGCCACGTGCAGACATTGACTTATTCGTGAGTTTTTTACCTCAGCATTTGTAAGCCAAAACCAAGAGTAGGACAATCAGAGGAAAAGTATAAAAGAAATACGTCACCACTTCTGGATTTATCACCCACTCCTGGTTTTGGCTTACAGATACTGATGTAAAATACTCAACACTCAACGTGTGCACGTGGCTTGAAAGAATTTATAGTGGGCTTTGGCCATGACAGAATAATGAATTTTGAAACTCCATCAGAAGACTACTCCAGTTAGAGATGACTGTAGAACAAATCACTCAACACTGGAGTCTATTTCTTCTAGGATGATTCACAAATATTGGTGGGTTCTGAGAATAATTTTCTCTGGTGGCTCCAAGGAACCACAGCCCTAGACAGTTTGGATTTATGACTAATAAGGCCTTGGCAGAGCATAAGGGTAGGTCGATACGATCGTTTACAAAATTGTTCCGAGTTTCATTCAGAAAAGTGGGACAATTTTTTCCTCATATGTCGTCCGTGTGCAGTCCGTATACAATTGATTTTTTTTACAGTAGCAGCTATTAATCATTTGCAAGACAATTTACAGTTTCCTATGCTACGGAATTGTCCATAACAAACGGATTCTATACTGTGCCTCCGTATGGCATCTGATAATTTTCACACACCCATAGACTTGCATGGCCGAGTCTCATCCAATTTTTGAAAAACTAATGTATTCTGCGATTTTTTTTTTTTCACACAGATTCGGTCAGTGAAAAAAATCTCTCATCTGCCCTGCACCATTGAATAATATTGGCCCGAGTGCGGTCAGTTTTTTCCATAGACAATGCTCGAACAGAAAATACGGTCATGTGAATGAGCCCTAAGTGAGATTTTTTACAGTGATGACTGACTTTTTTAAAATGGGCATCCTATGAAGTAAGTGTCATAAAGCAAAGTATTTAAAACAACCCTCAGCAATCTCAATAGTTCTATTGTGTCCATTGAGATTGCATGGAAGGAAGGGAAAGTACTGGGCTCATGAATGCCGTGGACTCAAAATATGCATCTGCTGCATTCCTCATTCTTAATTATTATCAAAACAGCAATTTCTAATTACTCATCGAACCAGTCATTACAATATACTGCCTGAAATAGGGCATCATATTATAGTTATTCTCTTCTGGAAGCAGGTTTTTGTCTGAGCCCTAAAAATGTTGTTGTGGATAAGAAGAAACTTCAGTAAATATGTCTAGTCTGAATCATTAGAGAAAACACTTTAATAAATGCTTGTTATAGAGTAAATAATATTTTATTAGGTCATACCCAGTATAAAGAAGTTAGTAATTGCAGAGTCTTTATAGCCTTCCTTAATATCATACTGCATGAAATCTGCCAAATTTTAGAGCCCTAATTCTAAAGTATAATTAATGATTTCAGTTAACACCAATAAGGGAATATCACACTGGTTATACTGACTTCAGTTTTGTAGCAGAAAAAAACTTAGATTATTATTTGTTCAGTATGAGTCATATGTTAAATCTCCTAAAATATTTTATACTAGCTGAAGAGCCTGGCGCTGCCCGGGCATAGTAACTAACTGTGGTTAGTTATAGAAAATTATAATTATCCTCCAGGAGGAGACACAGACTAGATATTAGAAAAAACTTTTTGACAGTTAGAGTGATCAATGAGTGGAACAGGCTGCCACGAGAAGTGGTGAGTTGTAAAATAATGCTTATCCTGTAAAATACTCAGGACTAGTTACCAGATCAAAATATAGTGTTTTATTTGGATTCTTCCATCAAAGAAAGGTTATTACAGAAAAACAGGTGAATAAAAATAAGTGAAAGAGAAATTGTCCATAGTCCATACTCTGAGATCCCACATGGCAAAAGCAACATGTATTCTTCTTTCTCTCCGGGATCTCACATGGCAAATGGCGTCTGTCTCTCTTAGGCTTCTTCGTACTAAAGTAACATATCAGCTGTTATGTCATGTCATGGCCCAGCACAGAAGACATCTTCGTGTCTGTCTCTCATGATGGTGAGGGAAGAAGAGCGACCTCTACAGTTAGCCATGAATTATATACGTCTCCTAAAGCACGTGGTCTCTACATATATGGAGCTGTCTTTCTACCATGAGCCAAGCTTAAAAATAGCCTATGTCATATAAGCTAAAGCAATCTACAGAACTGGGTGTAATAAGAAATATTTAACGAATTATTAATATTTAACAATTCCCCCTTTTGAGGGAGACAGACATTAATTGGAACCCTCAAATATAACAAGATCTTTTTCTTCTTTTCTTCTTCTTTGACAAAATAATTTAATATCAATAACAATAATAACATCAGATTATTGTTATAAGTACTCAATGACATAATTGATGTGAATTCATGTTATGGTAAGTCGTGAACAATATTCATATAAAATATGTATAATTATAC
Source organism: Dendrobates tinctorius (assembly GCF_039654945.1). Taxonomy (NCBI): domain Eukaryota; kingdom Metazoa; phylum Chordata; class Amphibia; order Anura; family Dendrobatidae; genus Dendrobates; species Dendrobates tinctorius. Next base: position 43,705,282 of record NW_027361679.1, on the reverse strand, counting down.
TTCCTTAAGTCTAAATTGAAGCATCTCAGGTCCAGTCATCATCATCTGATGTCATCTGGTCTTCATTTTGATGTCTTCTGTCTTCTTCTTGGTTCTTTTAAAACCACAGTTTTTCTCTAGCATATAGATGTTGTAGAAATCGTGTTGTGTATCAAATCAAAGTTCATAAATTCAAATGTTAATACGAAAACAAAGTCTATGGATGAAATGCAGCTTTAATATCTGTGCAGTGTCACATTTAAAAACCTGGGCTTACATTGGCTCGCCTTGGAATATTCTGGAATCCTCCATCGGTACTGGTCTTTGAACAGGTGTGACGTCTTTGGTCAGCAAAGCAAGGGTTAAAATGACTCTTCCTTGCTAAACATAGCACCATAACCAGTCCTTGTCCTAATGCACAGGACATATGTCAGGGTTGTAGCTTCCTGACAATTACCTTCATTGTTCACCAGCTTTACATCGAAACTTTACAGGTGATTGAAAACTTCTGGAACTTGATAAGAACGTGATAACACAGTTCACATCAGCATCGTAGGATCATCGTCCTCTGGTTGTCAGGTTAGACACTTTAATTGTGACTGTCAGTGGTGGATACTGCACTTGTGACTGTCAGTGGTGGATACTGCACTTGTAATTAACACAGTCTTACTGAGAAGTCATAGCTTTGTTACCTTCTGGGACTTCTGGATCGCGGCATTCTTCTTCTTGCAACTGATAAGAATCAATTTTAATATGAAAAGTCTTTATTAACGTAAATTCAGTATCTTGCTTGAAGTCTTCATTCCCTAGTCTATACCAAATCCGGTAATTTTCCTATCCTATAATATCACAGCGTACCATAGCAATCAGTAATATCCATATAATTATTATCAGAATTTGTACCATATATAGATTTCAATGTTTGAAATAATAAACCAATAATAAGTGATAATACATTATTATCCATATTTTTTCATGTGATAGAACATTTTTATGTCATAGGTGTAATTACCTTTTTCAACCCATAGGTGTCACTGTGTTTTATGTAATCAGTGTTTTCATCTTTATTAATAAGGAATATATTTATTATACTAATAATATGTAGGAATGTATAGCCATGAACCAAAATAAGAATATATGAGTGAGCGAATGAATGAATAAAAGAATTGTTGCATATAACTCAGAAGTGAAACATTTTCCTTTGTAATGAAACCGTATCATTGTTATATTTAATGAAGCAAAATTCTATAGTAGATATTACTTTACTATTGATGAAAGAAAAAATAAAAATGTAAGAATTAAAAATAAAAATAGAATAAAAAATTGAGAATTAAAAATAAGAATAAGAATAAAAATAAAAATAAAAATAAGGCCTTTATGTTGATGCAGAGTAGTTATGTCTTCAGTGACATATACCCTTAATATTTCCATGATCTGGATTATTTCATAATTGTCATAAACTTGTGTTACCAAAATATTCAAATTATGCAACTTTGCATATAATATTCCTCTTACTGTAAAGAAATGACTCTTTATAATACTTATTATTATACCCAATACTTATACCATTGTACCTTATTTCTATTTGTTCTTTATTAAAATGTGTGAAGAAGAGGTATTAATCAAATGTGATGATGTAGTCAGGATCAAAAACATATTTTCCCCCTTAATACCAAAAAATATTGTTCTATGAAATAATTCATTTATCAAAACCAAAATTAAAATAATTTATAAATTGTGTGAATATTATACTTGCTTATACCATTATTTGTCTGAAGATGTGTAACCATCAAAATTAATTTGAATATCATAAAATTATCCTTTGGAAAAATTAATTTGCATAAACCATTCTGATGTGCGATTGCACTTTGCACTTATCCACTATTAACTAAATCAAGAAATAATAATTACTATAGAAATATAGAAATATATGTTGTATAGATAATATTTCATTATATATCCTAATATTCTAATAATCTAACTGATCTGCATATTCCTCCTAAAGATAAAAGCTTTTGGGGTTTTTTTCCTTTCTCTCATGCATTCAGGATCCTGAGGCCTCACAAACGTATCACATTACTCGCTCAGCAGCTGCTCATACACTCAGTCACTGTCACTAAGACTGTGGCACATATTAAGTTTAAACCAAATACCTCACATACGAAGGTGTGATGAATACACGTATTTTAACCCAAATTATCCTAATTATCAATGCATTGTAAACTATTTAAATTTAGTCTTAATATTTATTTGAATATTCCCCACATGACATAAATATATGTATATGTATAGCTATACTTGACATTTAGGCCTAGAAAAAAATTCCATTGGTCTGCAAAAGTTGAGACCCCCTTAAAAATTCTTTTCCTAAGAACAGGGACATAGTATACTGGTATTATTAGAACAAAGTTGAAATTTTCACCTGTTGAGGTTGTCATTCAAGCCATGCAGGAAAGCACACACACAGAACACATTAAAAAATGCAATTAGTTATTTCCTTTTAAGGGTTAGATATATATATCATGCAATTATTGCAACTTCCTGTGTAAATAAAGACATAAATCCTTGTAAGAGAATTTTTCCCGATTAAGTCCTGCTTTGAAATGAAAATTCTAAGGAAACATAAAATATAAGGTTAATATCATATTCATAATTCTAAATATTATTACTGATGTAGATTTTAATTTTCATTAAAAAATACAGTTCTACTATTTCTACTTCTACAAACACTCTGCATATACTGTATGAATATGTATATATCCACAAACTATAAAACTACAGGATTATACTCTATAAAATAATTACATATAACTCACTAATTGTATAACACTGTTACACAATATATATTACTTTTTTCCTAGCCAATTCCTACACCCATACTTATTTCTCTGCAAAAAATATCCTGAAAGGTTCTTGCCATTTTAAAGCTGATAGATTCTTGGAGCAGAGTATTCAGTTTACAGGCCATGATGTCACTCACCACCTGTTTCTGTCTGTCAAATTCGGCCATCTTTGTTACAGAAAGAAGATCAGAACTCATCATTTTTCTTAACTCAATTTGTGTCTTTTCGGTGATCTTTTGCATCATTCCATAGGGCTTGTAACAAACATGTGATTTCCTTTGTTCTTCATATATTTGCTGATTTTGAGGAAAACTCATTTTAGAAGGCTTTGCTAATACCGGCTTCTGATAAGATTTTACTCTGACTGTCTTCACAAAATTAGCACAATTTACTTTCCTTTCACGATTCTCGTGTTTTCTGGCAAAATCAAGGGATTGCGCACATTCAAACAAAGAATCTTTTTGTGACGCAATAACACGAGATGCAGGATATAAAAACCAAAATTTGCTTACAAAACTCCTTATGAGGGACGGTGTTTTGACATTCTCCATGACCGTTCTATACAAACGTTCATATATGGACATAAACGTAAAAATACATTCCTTCCGACCAATCCTTAATTTTTGAAGAATATCAATATCTGGATGATTTTCATTTGATGAACAAAAAATGAGAATTTTTAATCTGTCCTTATCAGTTAAATTCTCATGTGTTTCACCAGATAACTTTAAAGATAACCTCCTGGAAAAGGTTACAGGGATCCACATTTTGAACAACTGATTCCTCTCCTCGTTAGATAAATCAAATTTATCAACACAACTTTCAAAAACCTCAGAGTTTCTACAAACATGCATTTTGTTGTCATATACGGGTATTATTTCGCATATCCTAAGCAGAGTTTTTCTTACTCTCCTTCGGGTTTGGGCCTGTGAGTCGTCTATTTTTAGTGGTACGTCTTTCCCTTGTACGTCCTCTACGTCAGTTCTGAAGTCTCCTCCTACTTCTCCATCTTGTTCCACGTCTGCAAGGTCACCTTCAATGGCCGCTACAGACACTTGATTACAGTCAATCTCCCTAACTTTACAGCCAATCTCGAGAACATCACAACAATCATTTTTGGATTTCTCTGACACAGATCTATGAAATATATCTACCATCTGTAGAATATTTTTTAATCTCTCTCTTTCTCTATTGAAAAACTTAGAATCTAACCTCTGATTCTCGAGTTCACACTCGGCATATAAACTTAACCATAAAACTTCTGAATTAGAATTGTCTACAGACTTAAATTTCAATTTACTCTGCTTAGCAAGACAATTAATGACATCCATTTTATCTTACCTTGAAATGTCTCAGCTTGTTCCTTTGATGGACAACGCTGGGTTCCTGTTGTCTTCACACGTCTGGCTTACATCTGGTACTTTTGGCACTTGTAGTACTTCTCAATCTATCTGGTACTTCTTAGTCCTCACGTCTAGGTTCCGTCTGATTCTTGTGAATAGTGGAATTCCCGATAACTTGCACATATGATTTGACGTTAGCAAAGTCCAATCCCCCTTGTGGGCAAGTGGAGGGAAATCCACAAAAAAACACAAAAAGTCAGATCTGGCTGGCTCTCCAATGTAAAATAATGCTTATCCTGTAAAATACTCAGGACTAGTTACCAGATAAAAATATAGTGTTTTATTTGGATTCTTCCATCAAAGAAAGGTTATTACAGAAAAACAGGTGAATAAAAATAAGTGAAAGAGAAATTGTCCATAGTCCATACTCTGAGATCCCACATGGCAAAAGCAACATGTATTCTTCTTTCTCTCCGGGATCTCACATGGCAAATGGCGTCTGTCTCTCTTAGGCTTCTTCGTACTAAAGTAACATATCAGCTGTTATGTCATGTCATGGCCCAGCAGAGGAGACATCTTCGTGTCTGTCTCTCATGATGGTGAGGGAAGAAGAGCGACCTCTACAGTTAGCCATGAATTATATACGTCTCCTAAAGCACGTGGTCTCTACATATATGGAGCTGTCTTTCTACCATGAGCCAAGCTTAAAAATAGCCTATGTCATATAAGCTAAAGCAATCTACAGAACTGGGTGTAATAAGAAATATTTAACGAATTATTAATATTTAACATGAGTTCTCCTTCAATGGAAGTCTTCAAACAGAAGCTGGACAGACATCTGACTGGGATGATTTAGCGAATCCTGCTTTGAGCAAGGGGTTGGACCAGATGGCCCAGGAGGTCCTTTCCAACTCTACGATTCTATGATTCTATGATTCTATTCCATCCCATAGTCCCGTGCCCATATACTCGTCATACATATCCACGATCCCATAGGCCCGTGCCTATATACCCATCATACATATCCTCCATCCCATAGTCGAGTGCCCATATACCCATCACACATCCTCCATCCCATAGTCCCATGCCCATATACCCATCACACATCCTCCATCCAATAGTCCCATGCCCATATACCCATCATACATATTCACCATCCCATAGTCGAGTGCCCATATACCCATCACACCTCCTTTATCTCATAGTCCCATGCCAATATACCCATCATACATATCCTCCATCCCATAGTCCCGTGCCCATATACCCATCATACATATCCGCCATCCCATAGTCCCGTGCCCATATACCCATCATACATATCCTCCATCCCATAGTCCAGTGCCCATATACCCATCACACATCTTCCATCCCATAGTCCCGTGCCCAAATACCCGTCATACATATCCTCCATCCCATAGTCCAGTGCCCATATATCCATCACACATCCTCCATCCCATAGTCCCATGCCCATATACCCATCATACATATCCTCCATCCCATAGTCCAGTGCCCATATACCCATCAAACATCCTCCATCCCATAGTCAACCATTATGACATCATAATGAGCGGCGGGGCTTGCAACCTATGATGACATCAGTGTCGCCATGGCAACCATTATGACATCATAATGAGGGGTGGGGCTTGATACGCACACACTGTTTCCCCATTATGTAGATAGGGGCATTATGACATCATAATGAGGGGCGGGGCTTGACACTCACACACTTTTTCCCCATTATGTAGACAGGGGCAAAATTGTTTAGTGAATTGGAATGCGCAGGGTTAAAACTTCGCCTCACAACAAAGCTTAGGACGCTCTCAGGGTCCAGACATGTGACTGTGCCAAATTTTGTGGCTGTAGATGCGACGGTGCGGATGCCTATCCCGGACATACACACACACATACACACATACATACATACACACTTTCAGCTTTATATATTAGATTGCATTATAATATTAACTGCTTAAGATTTTTTTTGCTACACAGTATTCTAGGTGTTGTAGTTACACTTGTCGTAACTGTTTCTGAATGGAATGGCACCGATCAACAAGTCAGATGTGTCCAATCTTATCTCTCTGAATCTTAAGGGTTTTACACATAGCGATATAGCTATAACGTCACCGATTTTGTGACGTTATAGCGATATCGCTAGCGATATCGCTATGTGTGATACTTACCTCCGACCGGCTCCCCCGTTGTCCATCGCTGATCGCGCGAGAATGTCCGGCTCCATTTCTCGTCGGCCACTTCCTGCTGGGCTTCCTGCTGTGATGATGAGCGACACGTGGAGGCGGGCGGGAGGACGTCAGGATCGCTGTGTGTGAAAGGTGAGTATTGTGCGCTGCACAGCTGCTGCATCGCTGTGAGGTCTGCCTGTGTGACAGCTTACTAGTGATCATTTAGCGACGCACAAGCGATCCTGACCGGGTCGGATCGCTGGTGCATCGCTAAATGTAAACGGCCCTTTACCTCCTAGATTTGTGAAGACCTCCAACTTCTCAATGCAAAATCTCACCCAGAATCATTCAGCATAAACAGCACATGAGAGAATGTAAGAATGCTATATCAATCCCCATGACATCCATGGAAATGACTGTGCAGATATGGCCACGAATTTCACCAACACCAAGTAAGCAATACCATCCAACAACAAACACCACTACCCAAGACTCAAGATTAATTTGGTAGTTGATATTTCACCCAAACAATGGCCTTCTTCAAGAAAGTATGAACTTACTACTAAACACATAAGTATACATTGTTTTGACAATTACTCACCAGTAAGCAGAAATACCAAATATTCACTTACGGTATATCACTTTTATGAAATTCCTTGAAAAGCTCCATTGTCCAGTTGAAACATCACCTTCACTGCATGTGTAGAGCGGCACTGGGCGGTAGCCGTGAGAGAGTCACTTGTTTTCTCCTGTCACACCCTGGGGCTCTACATAAAAGAGTGAGTCCTGGCTGTGCGCTGGTGCTGTGAGGGCATTGCGCCCATGCAGGCTTCATGTAGCCGGTGGTGTGGGCTGGCCAGGACCATAGATTACACAGTTCAGTAACAGTGACCACAGTTCCAAAAATAACTCTTTACTAGATGTTAACTTTGCAAGGGTTGTGTACATGGGAAAGAGGGTACAAAGGCTTTTTTCCCACCACACTCACATTGACGTCTCATAGGTGAAGTGAGTTCATTGGCTGTGAATTCCCAGAACATGTCTGATGGCACTGTGAGCAGGAGAACTTTCTCACGCTTGCGGTGCCATCAGACAGGGAATGGGAGTTCACAGGAAGACACTGAGCACACGCTGCTTAGTGTCTCTGCTGAATGGCAGTCAGTATGGTCGCATCATGCAACCATGCAGCCTGCCATCTAGATATAGCAGAGTTAGACACGTCGTGGGACAAATGGATTATCGTCATCTCCGCGGTAAGGTGAGAAATATTGTTGTTCGTTTGTTTTTTTAACTCTTTTGCAGTCAAAAATGGTGTTGGTGGAATTGGCGAGGTCAAAAGTATGGTTTAATTAATTAAATTGATTTAGTAAAGCAGTCTGTGTCATTCTTTCAATTAAAAGACATTTTTCTGTGTGTGTTTTTATACGATATGACAATGTGGTTAGTAATGTGGGCGTCTTATTGACGCCTCTCCTTTACTAACCTCAGGGCTTGATGTCACCTGACAATACAAAGTTGGCCTCAACCCCCACAACCATCACCCCATCTGCCACCACTACAGGACAAGTGGGAAGAGCGAGGCTAAGTGCCAGAATCCACAGGCCACCTCCAAAGACCTGCAGCATCATCTTGCTGCAGATGGTGTCACTGTGCATCGGTCAACAATACAGCGCACTTTGCACAAGGAGAAGCTGTATGGGAGAGTGATGCGAAAGAAGCCGTTTCTGCAAGCACGCCACAAACAGAGTCGCCTGAGGTATGCAAAAGCACATTTGGACAAGCCAGTTACATTTTGGAAGAAGGTCCTGTGGACTGATGAAACAAAGATTGAGTTGTTTGGTCATACAAAAAGGCGTTATGCATGCGCTGTATTGTTGACCGATGCACAGTGACACCATCTGCAGCAAGATGATTCTGCAGGTCTTTGGAGGTGGTCTGTGGATTGTCCTTGACTGTTCTCACCATTCTTCTTCTCTGCCTTTCTGATATTTTTCTTGGCCTGCCACTTCTGGGCTTAACAAGAACTGTACCTGTGTTCTTCCATTTCCTAACTATGTTCCTCACAGTGGAAACTGACAGGTTAAATCACTGAGACAACTTTTTGTATCCTACCCCTGAAAAGCTATGTTGAATAATCTTTGTTTTCAGATCATTTGAGAGTTAATTTGAGGAGCCCATGATGCCACTCTTCATAGGAGAATCAAATAGGAGAACTACTTGCAAGTGGCCACTTTAAATACCTTTTCTCATGATTTGATATACCTGGCTATGAAGTTCAAAGCTCAATGAGGTTACAAAACCAATTTAGTGCTTCAGGAAGTCAGTAAAAAGTAGTTAGGAGTGTTCAAATCAAGAAAATGATAAGGGTGCCCATACTTTTGCACCGGTCAAATTTTGTTTAAATGCAGATTGCACATTTTCTGTTAGTACAATAAACCTCATTTGAATCCAGAAATATAACTGAGTCCATCAGTTATTAGATATATGAAACTGAAATAGCTGTTGCAAAAACCAAAATTGTTATAAAGAAAAAAGGTTAACATTAATAGGGGTGCCCAAACTTTTACATATGACTGTATGGAGGACTACGTGACAGCAGGTTTTCTAGTCCTCTAGTGATAATCTCCTGCTGTTAAAACAGTGATTTTATCAAACCTACAGCAAGAACCCAATAAGTGATGCAAAGCTGGAATGAGGGTGTCTGTCTCTACACTATTCTGCTCTCAGAATAGGTGGCAGATTACCATTAGTATTTCTACTGGTTAGATGTCGGTAGAATTCCTTCTGCCTTAAATTGATGCATTGAGTGTGCATTGTATTTGAGCATTATTTGCCATTGTAAACATTAAGATAAAAAATACATAGGTGTCAATATAAAGTGACAAGAAATTGTGTCTACGTGTTTTACAACAAAAAAAATGTTGATGGTGTTTGAGAGAAAGAAACAGATGTTAGAAATAATTTGAGTTGAGCGAATTTTGCAAAATTCGGTTCAGATTACGATCACCGGCGAATATCTTGTTTGCAATATTCGTCGAACACTGCTGAACTCTGGGGTTAAAATTCATGCCAGGTGTGTTTACAGTCCTCCACTCACTGCCGACTTCTCCCCATTGACTTGCATTGGGTTTCGTGTTTCCCGACTTTTCCATATAGTCGGCCGATTTCGTTCGACTCGACTTTTGAGAAAGTCGGGTTTCATGAAACCTGACTCGACCCTAAAAAAGGCAAAGTCGCTCATCTCTAGTCACGAGTAGGGTACCAAAATGGCACGAATATGGCAAATTCGGATTCGGTAATCTTTTCCGAACATATACGCTCAATTCTAGAAATAATATATATTTCTAATATTAACTGTCTATTCATTCAAACAAGTTTTTTTTTAAAAAATGTGGCTTCATATAATTCATTATATGACAAAAAAAAAAGTGTGACCGGTGTCATTTCTGCACAGAACCATGAAGCACAGAGGGACAGTGTCTGAAAATATGCAGCTTGATAAATAACTCACCTGGACCTAACATGGTTTGACAGAGTTTAAATATTAGCTATGTTCAGAAGGAGCTAGCCAGGGAGACAATAGTATTTTATATCCACTTCCTTGAACAACCATTACCTTCAATGTACAAACAAGTGTGGTACAATATGTTACAGGAGTGATAAATTTCACTCATGCGCTCAGTGAAGGCGCCGAATGATTTTCTGTCTCAAGCAATCCTCGCTACCTAACATTGCTAAAGTTCACAAACTTATTTCTCCACCAAAATGTTTTCTTCCTCTCCCAGGGCCTTCGATCCGCGGCTAGATCGCTGACTGCACGCGTCTCGCTCAGCATGCTCCTCAGATGTCCGGATTGGAATTATTAACTAGCTGTAGCGCTACTATGCATCATCATTGTGCTGCTTTATAAACTATCACTCCGGGCCACAAGCTGTCATGTCCCTGTTTAAAGTGTCATGTCCCAATCCCCTTAAACCTGCTGTTTAATCAATTCAAAGCCATGTAATTATTTCCAACTAGCATTCACTGTTAGGACAAATCAATTAGTAAAGGAAGTCTGAAGATGTCTTGTTAATTAGAATTTTTTTTTTACAGCAGTTGAATGGTAAAATAAAGATCATCTGAAAATGAAGCACTTATATAATGCAATCCACTGGCTCTTAGAGGTAGATGATTTAATAGCTGGCACGGTAGACATTTATAGCGCACGATGCACGAATAAAACCAATATACTATATAACAAATATTGCAATATGCAGCAAAAATATTTAGGATGATGTTTTTTCTTATTGTAATTATGTCCATTATTAATAATACATCAAAGCTTAGAATAAAATAAATAATAGAAACAATTGCGACCATAGTCACCATCATTATTTCTATTATTGTTCATTGATATTCATATTTTAAATTAATTTTTCAAAATATGAATATTCATCAATACAAACATTCCATCAAGATTCCTTAAATTCCGATGCTAAGGAATAGTTTTGCCGGGAGGTAACATTCTACTATAACAGTACTCTACCATAATTATGATGATTGATAATAATATTTAAATTATGCAAATTGTGTTTATCGTTCAAATTTTATTCTAAGGTTATGTTCACAAGCAGAGGTTTTTTTCTTCTGTAGCTAAAACCTGCTCTCTTGACTGCGTTCAGAATGTTTTTACGGCCCTATTTGGTGAATTTTTGCAAAGTTTTTTTAGCTGCGATTTTTCTTTTTTTAGCTGTTCGGATTACTTGTTTAGTTTTCTACAGCGCATGTTTCATAAAGTTAGTTTTATTCACCAAAAGAGTAGCAAAAAAAAATGCAAAAATGCAGAGAAACCTGTACTTGGTCATTGCTTCCTACGAGTGATGGAACATTCCAAAAATGCTGAAAGAATTGACATGTTGCGGGTTTCAAAAATGCTGCAGCTCTCCAATTCAGTCAGGTAAAATAAAAACAAGTGTGTGCATTAGATTTCTGAAATCCCACAGCTTTTTTGTTACTATATGATCAGCTTCTTGTGTTTGCATAAAAAAGTAGCAAAAAAAAAACACTGAGTGTGAACACAGGCATTGGTTACTAACCTATTGTTTTTACTCTGTACAATATGTATACTGTGTATGCTGTCTATGTCTTTGTCAATGTTTGCCAATTTTGTGTCAAAGGCTGTGTTCACACATCAGTTGTGGAGCATATTCAACCTATACACTGGGAAATCTCCTGATCCATCAGACAAATATGTAGCCTGACAAGCTGTATTTAACTGCATATCATGCAGCTGCATAAATCATCCATTGAATCCAATGTTAAAAACTGTACACTTTGATGTTCTTAGGGGATTACTTTGTACTGATAATTGTAAAAAATATATATTTCCTGTCATATACCACCAGGCATTTGCCATCGATGGAGATACAGGGAGATAAACAGGCTATAAATATGTTTGGCATTTATGGTAACAGCATATATAACAAACCTACAGTACACTATGGTGGGAGCATAGTCTTAATAATACACAACACTTGGGAAAATAAAGACACTTCTAGAAATGAATAAATAATGAAATATGAAAATGAAATAAATTAATATTAACGTAAAGATGACTTTTCATATGGAAAGCACTTCTGAATAATAATAATAACAATATGGGTCAAAATGGAAGAAAAACATTATTAGTTGTCATTATTATTGTTAATAATGCTAATAAAAATAATAATAATCATGCAATTATTTTTGTAATTATTGTAAATAATAATAATAATAATTTTTCTTATTTACAAATAATGTTTTTGTTTCATTTTGACCCATAAGAATATTATTATTGTTATTACTTACAGATGATAATGTTTTTATTCCATTTTGACCCATAATAGTATTATTATTATTATTATTTACAAATAATAATGTTTTTGTCTCCATTTTGACCCATATTATTATTATTATTATTTACAAATAATAATGTTTTTATTCCATTTTGACCCAGCGATTGTTTGTGTTAATATGTACGTAAGCCGGAGAGATAGGCAAAAAAAAAAAAGCCAAGAGAAAGGAAGGAAGTTTGATAAAACCAGAAGGTTAGAGGAGTGAAAAGGCAAAGAAATTAAAAAAAAAGGATGCTGTCAAATAAGTTCTCGCTTGTTTTAATGGCATTCTGACAGAAGATTAATTCAAGTCAGCTGCTGAAAATAATTATTGTATTATGGGAACAGTAATCATTATTTAGAACATGATTAAATATGTCTGAATCTATTGACTCTGCCTATGATTTATGTATTTGTTTAGTCAATAGTCTAATGTAAATGATGTAATTAATTATAGATGGTGGTGTCAGGTCATTGGTGAAAACAATCTGATGAGAACAAGGACTCTGTTTTTTAATGACAGATGCAGTTGGGGGGCAGGGAGAGAGTTGAGGGAATTCCAAGGGAGGATTTTCATGTATGAATGGTGGCTGGGATCTCAATTTGCATGTTGTCTTTCTCTTGTTCGGCGCTCGTTTGGAAATTGAAATAACTTGTTAAGCAAAGGGGAAGGGAGCACATGATTGCAAAAGGGACGTCTGGGACCCGTGACGGCGAGGAGCTAAAGAGCCAGCTGCTCCCTAGCACAGGGGAACATGCTGCTATCATTTACCGCTTCATAAAATTAAATGTTTTCTAAATTAAATCAGTAGGCAGCATGCAAGACGCCTACTATTTCTAATAACAATTTCTCAATCAATATTTCACTTCAGTTAGATTCGGCTGCAGCACGGAGTACATAGAAAAAGAAAAATAGGCGAACACGGCTACCACAACAAGTCCATATAACACCCACCATCCAACATGCGATATTACACATAGCTGGCCGGACACATAGAATATTTATTTATGCATGGTAGGGTCTCCATTACAGCAAGTCTATTCCCTGCAGATTTTTCTCTTAACTGATAATTCGGTCAGCCACGTTCCTCTAAGGGAGGTCGGAGGTCGCAACGGGCCCTGTCAAGCCTCAGAGAAACCATTTCCATTTTAATGCTGCAGCTATAATCTATCAAAGATGTGATGTACAAGATACAATGAATTTAAGTGGTCTTCATATATCACTGAGCTTTCATGCCTTCACCTGGGTAATAGTCTGAATTACTCTCTTTACCTCACTGTCTGTCACCTCTAGTAAAATAACAGCCATTCTCTTGGCAAAGACAGGCTTGAGGACCATGATAGTAGAAGATATTAAATATCATAAACTTTTACCATTTACCGTTTAGCCTTCCGGGGGCAGCCATTTAGAGAAATAAGGTAAATACATTTATTGACTGATAGAACTCATGTATTTATTTATGAGCACGGAAATAAATCAAGATGTTAGAGTGGAACACATTAGCTATTACATCGTTGTGATACAGTGTTGCATACTCATACATTGATAGATTTAAGCATGTCAGCTGACATTATCTATAAATACATACATATTCGCCATGGAATAAATGGCGCTATAATAATAAATAATAATAACATACTATATGGATATAGTATGCATGTATACAGTAGTTGCTAGTCATACTTGCCATGAGCTAGATAGCAATTATTATTGCTAATGATCAAGACTATCGCTCGATTATTGTCATTATTGTGATAATTCTTGCTATGATTATTATTATTAGCAAGGTTTCTTTAAGGGGTTGATCACTTCTTGACAACCCCTTATTAAAGGCGTTGCGCACTACTAGGAATACCACTTCTCACTCTGGATGTTTGCCCACGTTAAAATAAAAACACCCACACTCACCTCTCGTGTCGGTGCCGTTCCAGTGGTGTTAGCAGTCACGTTCCTGGGGATCAAGTGAGGTTATTATGTCACGTGAGCCCTGTGCCGGGTAAGCACTGCCGTCACTGTCCCCTCCTTCGGATGTATAAGTAATCAACAGGAAGTCAGAGCTGCGGCAGGCCACTTACTTTAATGGCACCAGGGTGCTACATAAATAAAGAAAAAAATTATAATGACCTTTTTTTGCTTATTTATTTTTCAAGTCACGTTTATTTTTTGATTTGTGATTTTTGCTGACATTTTTTGCACCACAGTTATCAACATAGGTATGCATAAAGAAACAAAAAAATCTATAATTACCTGCTAGAAAGGTTTTATTTATTTACTTATTTGTTAAGTCACTTTTCCTTTTTGATTCGTGGTTTTTGCTGACTTTTTTTCCACCACAGTTATCAAAATAGGGCACGCAATTTATGAATTTTGAGCAAAGTTTAAAATAATCTTTTTTCTATCAACTGGTTTTGCAACTTATTAGCTAAAAAAGTCATATGTTTTGGAAAATGGGGCAAAAAAAAGGGAAAAATAACTGGCACATATAAAATGACTCCATGGGGGACTGGAGTTGAGTTTCCACAAATTTTGCATCCTATTTAAAAAAGTTGCATTTCATTGACTTGTCTCAAACATCTGAAAAAGCCATATTGCTGTAAAAATCAGAAAACTAACTAGACTACAAGAGACCACTTGAAAAAAAGGCACAAATCATTTGATGAATTTGTCACAAATCGAAAAGTCACTAATTGACAGGATTGAGAGGTATTCACACTCAAAAATCTGGTGGAAATGTAATGATGACTATGAGAACATTATCTAGCATCTTAGTTTCAATTTAGATATATGTTATTTATCAGAACTTATGCAAATGCAAAATAGACACAAAAACTTTACCACCAACCCTTAATGCAGGAAATACGCCTTAATAGTGGTACATAAATGTAATGCTGGCCATATACATTAGATGAATGAAGGCCATATGATGCTTTGGAAAATTCTACGTCCAACAACCATCTCAGCCGGAACTTCAACACACAGGAGCGCTTGCAAGACTGAGAGTTCCTGTGTTCTCTTTCAGAGAGCTGACATGGCGGCTGGTGGCTTATCTGAGGGAGAACAATGCTATCAAGAGTCCGAAACCAGACAAGAGGGATTGACATCTCTCCTGACCATCCATCAACCGGTGCTCACATGCACATTAGACCATTGGCAGAACCTGTATCGACGGTCTTAACTGACATTAACATAATGTGGATAGGGGCCTTAAGAACTTAAGAAAATTACAGTTGACGTATGGATTTGATTCAGACAATGTTGTATGCATGGATTTTCTACCATAGTAAATGACTTTGTTTTGCTTTATTCATGAGCCCTGAAATTTGAGGCACTCTGCTGCATTGTTTAAAGTTATTCTTAGAGAATAAAGAATATTTCTATACAAAAAATTCAAAAAAATTTTTAAGTATGTTTGTGACATCATCTATTGCGATTGGTGGATCCTATGTTATCCGTTGTAAATAGAAGTGATTCCGGTCATTATAACCCTACCTTTCTTGATATAGAGTCCACTGAAAACTCTTGCTGAATGTACTAGAAGTATTAAAATTACCCAAGTGGCCACTGCGAAAAATTATAAAATTACTCATTTTTATTTTAATACAGATTGTGATATAGAAAGAAAAAAAATTAAAAACAAAATATATGTAACACAACAACCTGATTTTAATAATAGATCATTTTCTGATGACCAATTCCTTTACAGTCCAATAAATTGTACCCCTAATAAAAGACTAATATTTAATAGGATCTTGTCAATAGGGTCCCCACTGGGCCTGCATCTAGTCACATGCAGTAACATATTTTGCATGACCGCTTCAGCCAGTTATTGGCCTCAGCAGTCATATATGCCGCATGCCACAAAAGTATGCCATAAACATCGTGCGGCTTTGGGTTTTTTTCCTTGCTAGTAAAGTTATGTACTATATATTGAAAAAAGTATTCAGTTAAATTAAATAAGCTCCTGGACTAATGATTGAACTTTTTATTGATTTTCTGCCCATTATATACATCTATTACTCTTGCACTAGACCAAGAAGCAAGCCTATGGTTGAAATATTTTACAGCGTGTCCAGTCTGCCGATGATTGAAATCCACCCTTATTTATATCTTGAATGAAACACCGGAGAGGTTTCCATTTAAATAGAATTTCACATACAGAATAATTCCATTACCTCTTGGTTCAGATCTGTGTTTTAAAGAGCTTGTCGGTTGTAATTCTTAACATAGAGTCATTCCGGAATGTATGATCTTGTTTCCTATACTGGAGATTTTTTCTTATCCAGATATCCTTTGGCCAGTGTGATAAATATAAAGTTATAACCTATAGATTTATCTTATACAGTAATTCCTCCTGCTTTAACATTACTTATAGTCCATCGTATAAGAGTCTAAGACCCTTATACTTCAGTTTATAATAGTCAAAAAAATCTCTAATTTCACTGTCACTAAATGTTGTTACGCAATAAAACAACATTGCACAAGTAGTTAATGCTTTTTTTTAGCCACCGCACTTTTCATTATTACAATATCATCATGTGGTTTTAAAATCCAATACATGATGTTATTAAAGGGAACCTGTCAGATAATTCTTGCTGCCAGAACCATGGCAGGTTCCATCATTACAAGCGTAAGCTGCAACATTTCGGAAAAGATATAGTTGCAAGTAGTATGATGTGATTGAAAGGACTACAGTCTCTGCCAGCTTCTCTGAGTCCATATGTGTTGGCTTGACAGGTCTCTCTCTATGTGAGGCAGTGAGAAACCAGTGGGGATCCTACAAAGATATGTGTTACGAGGTCTACTTGGGATGTTGTTGACCCACTGTGTTGCTATGGAATTAAGATAAACCAGAGAGTGGATTCTGAGGGATTTCATGGTTTCCCTTTCATACTTAGATGTGGACTTCATTTCAGGGAATCCACCTTATAGTAGTGTAGTTTCCATTAGTAAAGGTTGTCACACAGGTGTATATTATATTCCAAATCATGGCATCAAAAACAAGAAAAAATGTAGTCAGGACATCTATAGACTGGGCAGGCCCTATCTCTAGCAGGTAGGCAACAAATGGTTCACTGCAGAAGAAAAGGGTCCCTTATAAATCCAGGCTACCAAAAAATGTCTAATTTGATAAGACAGTTGGTGTTACTTATCCTTTTAGAGACTAATAATGCCAGCAGAGTGACATAATGGCACGGACAGTGTCAGCAAGGAAGAGAACAGTAACGTCAACCATCAAGATGGAGGCATGCTAGATTTTTCAGGGAGGTGTTCCAGGCAGGGACATGAACACTCAACAGTGCAAGAAATTCATATACTTCATGGCAGTGCCACATGCCACCAAAGGATTATGCTACTGTATTCTGAATCCATATTGGATTTTACTGTTCCACCATATGCTACCAATTTCATACAAATTCATGACATGTTCAATTTTATGCCAAATTATGTAGGTATTTCATTAGAGCTGAGAGACTTCATAGAATTGAATTTAACTCCAATTTTACAAAAAAAACAAATTAGTCAAAATGAAGATTTTTTTGTATTTCGATTTCAACGCTATTGTGCTGATCCGTAAAGGGGCATCAAAAGGTTATAAATACAAAAAAATACTCATAATTCACCTTACCACTCACCTCAATGACCCCTCCACTCCTCACCTTCCCCTGTGTGGTCCCAGTTGTATCTTCTTATTGTGACTATGAGTGCTGAACGGAAGGTCAGAACGTCAGGGCGTGGCAACATATGCCATGATCTTACTTGCTTTCTCAGAACTGTCCCAGACCTCATCAATGCCACGAGTCCTAGCCTAAGGGCCCTGTCACACATAGCGACTCACCAGCGATCCCGACAATGATATGACCTTGTCAGGATCGCTGGTGTGTCACGGCATGATCGCTGGTGAGCTGCCAAACAGACAGATCTCAGCAGCGATCAGGACAGAGACACGCGGGTAACAAGCAATGCACGTCGCTTAGTTACCCGCAGTGTACGTTAAGATACCAGCGCAATGGTGCAAGGAGCTGGTAACCAAGGTAAACATCGGGTTTCTAAGCGCCACGCGGCGCTTAGAAACCCGATGTTTACCTTGGTTACCAGCTCCCTGCACCAGCGCGCTGGTATCTAATGTACACATCGGGTTTCTAAGCGCCGCACGGCGGTTAGAAACCCGATGTTTACTTTGGTTACAAGGTTCCAGCTCGCTGATCGCTGGTCTCCCGCCAGCCACACGCAGCGATGCGTGCTGGCCAGCGGGAGACCAACGATCAAAAAAATGTCCAGGCCATTCGAGCACGATCAGCGATACCCGGCAGGGAGGCCAGTCATTGCTAAGTGTCACACACAACGATCTCGCTGGTGAGATTGCTGTTGCATCAAAAAACTTGTGACTCAGCAGCGATCTCGCTAGTGAGTTCGCTGTGTGTGACGGGGGCTTAAGATGAAGAGTCCTGGGATTGCAGAGCTCTCAGTGGTGATAAAAAGATAAGGACTGGTGAGGAGCGGAAGGGCCTGGAGAGGTGAAGTAGGGTGAGTATATGTGTATTTTTTATTTTTTACATATTACTCCTACTATACTCTGGAATCTGGATAGACACTAGTTCATAATAAAAGATCATAGAATTTGCTGAGAATAATTTTGCTGCAAATCAAATGTCCATTGAAAATCCATGCGATCTGGCATATTAGAATTTTTCCAAAGCCTCTCATCTCTGGTATTCACCCCTCGATGTATAGAGGTTCTACGTGGAGTTTTTTGACATATGCATTAGTCCAATTACTGTAATTCTGTATATACATTTCCTGATTGTAATCTATCTCCTACAAGTACTATTGCACATGTAGGATATAACTAGTAAAAGTTGACAAGGACACTTTCTAACATTTATGTTCCTTTTTTTCTTGTGCCCATTGGACCAAGGACGGAAAATGATAAATTGATTCAGTATGGCAAACAAATAAATAGATTTATTTTTCATAGGCAAAAGATTTAAGAAAAAAAAATGTGCATCTCTGAATGCTCGAGAAATTGGAGCAGTCACAGGACCATGGCTTTAAACAAACTTTATTTGGGCGCTTGAATGACTGGCAATTGTGTGCAATCATTTTAGCTGTCACAGGGCCTAGAGAAATGTGTGCGAGCTCTAGCATGAAATGTTTATATTTCATAAACAAAATGATGTGCTTAACAGTCAGAGCAATGGGAGGATTTTGGCTAATGCTTTTTCCAATGTATGTGTCAGATTATTAATGCGCTCCAGTAGCTGTTAATTTCAGTTTGCAGGAATGATTTATGGGGAGGTAAAGGAGAGAGACATAATCTAATTGAGATCAGAATCACTGTTCTAGCAAAAGAGCACAACATGGGGCCCAGCCACAGAAGAAAGATTAATTTCTAATAGGCAAATCATCTCCTAAATTATTATAAACATTGGAGCTGACTACTCTTTACTCTGCCGATACAATAATATATGTTCGAAGAAAATCAGGAATTTTCAGGGAAATCATTGTGACTTACGCAGCGTTTAAGATGAAGAGCCTAGGTGACTGCACAGTGAATCCTGAGCAGTTCCAGAGGAAGCACTTTGACGAATTTATGCAGTTATATGAACAACAATTGAAAGATCAGGGCAAGATCAATCACAATAGAAATAAAAGACAAGTGGTGTCTGGCAGATATGCATCAGACCTCAAAGTGTGCCTCACTTTCCCCATCTGCCCCTTTATCTGTAATTACCATTCTGGCTCGTGCGCACTTTCCTATTGCTTCTTTATTCGGGAAGTGGTTAAGTCCTGTCTAATGTAGACATCAAGGAGAGGTTTAAAGCTGTTACTTTCAATTTTTACACTTGACATACACTTGCGTCTTGATATCTTAAAAAGGCTTCAGAATGGAAAAGCACTGAGACTCAGGACTATATTTATAATCTGTAGAGCTAAGTAGAATATGCTGCCCTGTAGAGATATGTTGGTGGGGTAAAACAGGATTTTTATATAAGTGGGAAATATAACATTATGATATTGCTGCTATATGTAATATTGCTATTCGGAAATGAGAAAAATCAGCCAAAATTCTGATTCAGCAGATATTGTATTTGCCCCCAGACACCAGAGCATAATAAATATAGGGTTAAAAAAATATAAAAATAATATTATAATTATAATATTCACCTCTCCCTGGTCCATAACTATCCTGCATTACAGCTCCTTCCAGTTCCGGTCATTCTTTCGGATCCTTTGGTGGTGACTAGGCCTGACTTTTGAGAGGCCTAGTCAGGAGGAAAGGTGCTGAAGAGTCCTGAAGCATCCTGAAGAGTGACCAGAGCCAAAGGGAACTGGACAATATGACAGGTAAGTATTATATTTTTTTACCTCTTCTCGGCCCTAAAACAAATCAAGCAAATTTTAAAAAAAATTGCATTCTGATAAATCTGAATTATGTTACATTTTTGTTACATTTTAAGCAAATTTTATTTGCTTTGAACTGATTCACTCATCTAGTGTTGGGTGAATATATTTGAGTGGAATTGAATTCTACTCAAATTTTACCAAAATCTTTATTCTCCGGAGTACGAATTTTTTGTAATTCATTCCTGTGGGAATTTAGCAAAATGGCAGCCAGTTGGCCGACAATTTGCTGAACTATAGAAGACCAGTAAAGGTTAAAAAACAAACAAAAAAATAATAATCACCTCCTCACCTAGGTCAATTACACTACTCGCTTTCTCCTGTATGGTCCTCGGTGCCTCTTCTTACTGCCATTGAGTGCTGAAACTCCAGGCTTGTGAACTCTAGGCTGGGACTTCTAGCCACGACTATGCATGGACATCTTTACATATGCATGTAGTAACGTTGCCATGTCACATTGTGTGCTGTGACTTTATCATGCACATAGATGTCCTAGGCCTATTTTAAGAAGCAAGTCCCAGCCTAGCGTGCAGATGCCTGGGGGTTGTAATGCTTTACGATGCTAAGGACCACAGTAAGCAGCGGAGGTGAGCTGTGAGGTGAATATTAGTTGTTTTTTCTTTTTTTTTACTTATAACATTGATTATATACTGGGTTCTGCACAAACCTCAGAGTAAAAGGACCATTCAATTCGCAGAGATTAAATTACTGTAGCTGCAAACTGAATTTCACAGTAAATTCCACACAAATTGTCGAATTCAAATCTTGCCAAATACACTCATCTTTATTGGTATAGCAGTTAATACTTAATTGTGCAGCATTGGTTAGAGGATTCTACATATCATCATTTTTACAAAGGCATATATGTTTCCTGGAGCTGGAGTTCAGTGGTGGGGTTCCGACCATGCAGGTCTCTGTCATGAGCAGGGGAAAGAGTTCTATAGTTTCTTTGGTTTCTGGGACCTCAGACACAACATTATTTCCAATAGTTTTATACCTTGATTTTAAAGCTACCCATACACATTAGATAAAACTAATCAAAATGATATTTTAAATAATTTATTTTGTTATTGAGCCTAAAAAAGAAGTATTTGGCAAAGCATAAGCATCTTATTGGAATCTGAGCCATTATCTATATGGAGTCATTTTGTAGTGAAATATATACAAATGGAGCCATTCAGATGTTGCTGTTCTCTGGAGGGCACAGACCATATTAACCTCCTGCACTCATTGTCCTCCTATGCTACATCATGAACCAGAGCCTTACATCACTATTCTGCATTTTGGAGACAACCTGCTCCTTCCACTATCTGTCATTCTGTTACTTTATGCTTATCTGGATTCCAATCCCTTACATCATTGCCTCTGTCACATGCAGCTATGCCCACCGGATAACAAAATTCTGATGTTAGCTCAATTGTATTATCCCATCAGCATCAAATCTGAAGACATCTCAGCCAAGCAAGGGTTAGAAATGGAATTCAATAAGATGTGCACAACCCACTCTATACTACACTAAAAAGCACATATCTGCCATGTTAGTTCTGCTATTCAATGCTATTTGGAAACTGAAAGATTTTTAATGAGGAGTTTCAGGAAAATCATAAATACAATGCCATACTTATTCATTGGCTTAACCACAAATCAACTGAACTGCCTGATTCACAATAGACAATTGCTAAATTATACCCATCATACTCCAGAAAAATAATATTAGTTAAGATTGATGGTGCATGGATCTGACCTTTCAAGTCACTGAAAACTACTGTAACCAATATAATTCTTTTTCCCCCTTCTCCTGAAACAAACTGTTTGACTTGTAAATTATGGTGATAACAGCTGGCTGCCAATGAAGTGAACTATTAATTGTATGTTCCTAACAGTGCCGCTTGTAAATCAATATGAGCAATGAACAGTTTAGTTCTACCACCACAGACACCCTATAGCTTACAATAATTTACAGCTGCCGGACAAGGAATCACCATCAGCGAATTCTGTTGACATAACAAAAAAACTAAATGTAGTTTATTCTCATTGTAACTTCACTGTAAATCCATTGTTGGACAGAAATGCACAATGCAATATTAATTGCTAAATTAATTGTAAATGTCTTTAATAGTACAGAAGAATATTCAAGTGCGGCATTTTACAGCCTGTCATAAAGAGGAGATTAAATCTAAATTAAGTCTTGGACTTTCTTATATTTGGAAGTTGGTTTAACAATTTGAAAAGTAGAAAAAAATTATAAATATTTAGAAAGGATACTACAAATGGCGTATTACATAAAAACCTCATGTACACAGGTATCTAACAGCTTTGTGCAAGCTCCAAGTTGTATAGATCCATAATATTGTACCCTTAGAAGTCTTGTAGCCATACAAAAATGGTTATTCTAATTATATCAAATGGGAGAAATTGCAAAGAGCTTGCAAAAATATATAATAATATATAGTATAATAAAAATATATACTATAATTTATATACTATAAAATAATTGCAATATAAACCATGTGGTCTCATAACATTAATCCCAAAAAGGTGGAAGAATATGAGCAGCAGTATCCGCAAAATCCAATGATCACCAAAATAGCTTGATGTCCCAATGTGGATGTCCGCAGCAATGATGTGCGTTTTATGTGGGCTTCCTCAGGGGGCAGTGTAGAGTTGTGTTGGATAAGTTACCTTAATATAGACCTTTCCATAGGTGAGATTATAGTGACTGTACTGATTGAGCATTCCTTTGTTGGACTGTGACTTCCAGCCATCAATATTGGTGATTATTGATGCAAAATGACAATTCTGGTCTTTACATTTATTTATTTTTATTTTTCTGCATTACAGTGTTTGTCATATGAGTAGAATAATTTTATATTTGATAGATTAGATGCAGTGACACCAAATAAGTGTGATGCTAGTCACTACTAATGGACAAGCCATGAGGCTTGGTAGTCAAGAGGATCGAGCTCAAAAGCCAGGAGGGCATGTCATAGACACAGGGATGAGACACAGGCATAGTCAGGTAACAGTCCGAGTTCAGAATTCCAATCAAGACAAAAGGGCTAGGCAAACAGATGGTCAAGGCAAATCCAAGGTCGAGCAGCAAAGATCAGAATACAAGACTTGGAGCACAGAGCAAGCACACAACTCTTGAGCAAAGCTATAATTGGCAACAGTCTAAGACAGAGAGCTGGTTAAAAAGCCAGGTAATTACTCTGAACAGGAGACACATGGATGAAGCTGGTCCTGGTCCTGATTGAATGGATAAACTGTCATTCAAGACAAAGACAGCTCTGCACACCCCTGCATCCAATTGGGTTGTTGAGCTGTCAATCACCATACTGACAGGTTAGCACGCCCCTGTCCTAGATTGGACAGCAGAATGGTCATTCAATGCGGCCAGACACACTGATTGGAGGAATCATGACATTAAGATAATATTTTTTATATAACTTTATTTTTAATGGGCAGAGAAGGAGGAGATTAAAATTTGTTTTATTTACTTTTGATAATATTTTTAAAACTTTTGTTTATACTTTTTTATTCCCCTTGGGGGATTAAATCCTGTGATCATCTATCTGATCTCTTGCTCTTTGTACTGGAATACAACTGTAATATTTACAGAAAATAACCTTCTCCTATAAAGCTCAGACACAGGCTGACCTACACAGGAGCACCGTCAATGCAGGTATGGGGGCCTTCAGCAAGTCTCCACAACCTATTGGAACTCGGCAATCACATCATATGTGGACCGATAGAGACCAAGAGTGGCATGGCCTCCAGGACTACTTGCCTTAAATACTGCTGTCAGATTGAAAGACCTAGGTTTCGATCCTTCCTATTACATAGAAATGCTGGCTCCATAACACAGCCTACAGCTGCCAATTGTTGGGCAGGTTCAGCTCATGGGACCCAACAGTACACATATATAAAAACATGGGCATGATTTCAAAAAGCTTTTAAAAATAAATTTAAAAAGCCAGATCACCAATTTTATTATTCAACATATTTCAACATTTGGGAGGTTATTCTTGTTTTTCTCTAAATATGTTAGCTTACATATTTCCTGACTCTTTCTTGTAGCCTCTTTATGCCCTGCTATGTGTCTATTAAAATTCCATGTGTTATGTTTCTTACCAGGGAAGTAAGTTATCTAAGCCACCGTTGGATTAGGTTTGGCTATACTATGTTGCAGTGTCTAAGGAAAATCCCTTTTCTTTATGCTTATGTAGGGAAGGTGACCTGACGGATGGACTTATTAGTAAGAAGAAAGGAGGGTTTGCACAGTTTAGGCAGATAGCAGTTATGACAGTGGGGAAACAGCTAGGAAAGTGTAGATGACGTGCAGTACCTTGGGATGACCACTAGATGGCAGGGAGGAGTGTAAGTTCAGGACTTAACAGCAGCTTAGGGCTTTAGAACCCGTTGGTCATGGGGGGCGGAGTTACAGGGAACCGGGAAAGTTATAAATTTGACAGGAGAGTTCCAGAAAGTTCCAGTCCCCGGGAGGTGCTCAAGAGACAAGGAGTCTGTGACAGTTTGTGTGCTGTGAGGAGAGTCAAACCAGGGGACTGAGGAGAGAGGAAGTCAGGGGGGGTGGTCCTGACAGGGAGTACCGCAATACAGACGAGGCCCCGGAGAAAAGCGTACCGTATTGAAGACGATAACTGACCAGTAAAAGTGCTGATGGTGAACGGGCCTAGGGCGGCCACAGTGACTGCGCTGACAGGATCGTCACTAAGTGAAAAAGGGACGGTATGTGTAATTACAGAAAGAATACCATGAGCACAACTCAAGATGGTGCTAAGGTTAGGTTCCCAAACCGTTAAAGCAACAAATATGAACCTAGCACTCAACTTAAAGGTATCTGTAAGGCGGTTTACTGTAGTACACGAAAAAAGACGTTTCGGTCAATGTGACCTTCTTCACTTATGAGGAGAATGATCTCTCTAAGGTAATGAGCTTGTCAGTATATAGGAGAGGGGCAAACGTGCCTTCAGATGCGGTGTCCACCGGCCATCTGGAGGCACGTTGAGTACTAGGTTCATATTTGGTATGTGTAATTACATCCCTGGTGGAAAAGTACGGTGTGTGAGTGTGTAACGGGGCCTGGACACGGAGGGCCGTGAAGAGAATTGCGGTGTATCGTGAGGGCCGTCAGTCGGACGGCGGAAAATAAACTTGGACCTGTTGCATCTGAAATCAGCCTCCATCTTTTGTCTGTACGTCACTGCGCGGTATACAGAGGGACCACCCCCCAGCCCGGCCCTCGACCCTACACTTAAAATGATCATTCACATGTGGTAGGTGTCAGCCAAGATATTTCTCCTGACTTCCCCATACAACTTAAAGATGATGGTGGCCTTCGATAATTAGGCAATCATACACATCAGATGATAGGTTGCTCCTACCAATATCAGTGGGTTTTGACAACCTTAATCTAATATGTGCTGGACAACATCTGCAAGGAGTTTGCATGTTCTCCCCATGTTGGCGTGGGTTTTAGATTGTGAGCTTGATTGGGGACAGTGTGAATAATGTCTGTAAAGTGCTGTGTAATTAATAGCGCTATATAAATGAGTAAAATAAATAAATAAAAATAAACTTTAAATATGGAATTTTCTGATTGGATTCCAGAATTGTAGTCCTCAGAACAAGTCACCAATCAGTGGTGGTTGCACTACTAAAACTGAAGTACAGACAGGACTGAAACTGAAGTACAGTCACGAATCTAAAAAAGGGTCAGAATTTCATCAGGCCCAACAATGAGATAGAAACATTATCAGAAAAAAGGTCAAGGGTAAAAATCAAGAAAAGTGCAACAGGTAGCATGCTAAAAATCCAATTGCCAAAATAGAAACATCATTCAGAAATAAAGTCAAGGTCAACAAAAAGAGACAATGCACCAAATTCTGCAGACCTATTGTGTAGGCTGCAGTCCCCTTAAACAGGCATGCCTTGCTCAGGGGAGGGGAGTAACAAAACCTATTAAACTTTTGACGACAGAATTGTTTATGCCCTACACTATTACTTTTTTTTGCTTTAAATACATACATGTCCTGCTTAAAGGATAAAAATAACTTAGGCAGCCAAGTATGAGAGATTTTCTAGATATTCCCTTTGTATAATTGCAAAATAAGCCAAGCTGGCGTTTCTGCTTTTATTAGAAGGTTAAAGAATTGAGCAGTCACTGAAATGATCAATAATAACACATATCTCAGCACAGATTACCAGAAATACTTTGAATATGAGAACATTGATTTAACTTGTTAATGATTAGCCACTTGGGCAAAGACATCTATCTTACTATTAGCTGTCTATGGTTTGTCTACATTACAGTGCCAGACAGTTAAAACTAGATTTTTCTTGAGCTGGAACAATTATTTAGTTTCATGCCATAAGCACCCGTCACACTAAGAGAGATCGCTAGCGATATCGCTGCTGAGTCACAAGTTTTGTGATACAACAGCGATCTCGCCAGTGATCTTGCAGTGTGTAACACGTATCATCGACGGGCCGCCCCGCCGGGTATCGCTGATCGTGCTCTAATGACCTGGGCCATTTTTTGATCGTTTGTCTCCTGCTGGCCAGCACGCATCGCTGCGTGTGGCAGCGAGAGATCTTCAATCAGCGAGCTCCCAGCACTGTAAGCAGACGCTGGGAGCTGGTATCCAAGATAAACAGTGGGTAACTAAGCGTGTGCGTCGCTTAGTTACCCGCTGTGTACCCTGGATACCAGTGTGCTCGCGCTGGGAGCTGGTATCCAAGATAAACAGCGGGTAACTTAAAAGCCGCGCACGCTTAGTTACCCACTGTTTACCTTGAATACCAGCTCCCAGCGCGAGCACTCTGGTATCCAGGGTACACAGCGAGTAACAGCGATGCGCGTGCTTGTTACCCGTGTCGTCGCTGGTCCTGATCGCTGGTGAGATCTGCCTGTTTGACTGCTCACCAGCGATCATGTAGCGACACACCAGTGATCCTGACCAGGTCATATCGTTGTCGGGATCGCTGGTGCGCCGCTTAATGTGACGGGGCTTTAGTTTTGTATGTAAAAATCCTGACTAAAGCCTGCCATTTTGCCTGCAGCCATTTCGGCTGACTCTCTTACACATGGGAGTGGTCATTCAGTGAGTACTCCTGTGTTATCTACAGTGGGGAAAATAAGTATTTGATGCACTGCCAATTTTGCAAGTTTCCCACCTACAAAGAATGGAGAGGTCTGTAATTTTTATCATAGGTATACTTCAACCGTGAGAAATAGGATTCTAAAAATACAAATCAGAAAATCAGATTGTATGATTTTTAAATAATTAAATAGACTTTAATTGCATGAAATAAGTATTTGATCACCTACAAACCAGCAACAATTCTGGCTCTCACAGACCTGTTAGTTTGTCTTTAAGAAGCCATCCTGCTCTGCACTCATTACCTGTATTAATTGCATCTGTTTGAACTCGTTACCTGTCTAAAAGACACCTGTCCACACACTCAATCAATCACACCTCAACCTCTCCATCACGGACCAAAGAGCTGTCAAAGGACACCAGGGAAAAAATTGTAAACCTGCATAAAGTTGGGATGGGCTACAGGACAATAGGCAAGCAGCTTGGTGAGAAGGCAACAACTGTTTGCACAATTATTAGAAAATGGAAGAAACAAGATGACTGTCAGTCTTCCTCGGTCTGGGGTTCCATACAACATCTCACCTCGTGGGGTAAGGAAGATTCTGAGAAAGATCAGGAATCAGCCCAGAACTACATGGGAGGACCTGGTCAATCACTTGAAGAGAATAGGGACAACATTCTCAAACATTACCGCTAGTAACACACTATGCCATCATGGATTGAAATCCTTCAGGGCACGTAAGGTCCCCCTGCTCACGTCAGCACATGTCCTGGCTGGTTTGAAGTTAACCAGTGACCATCTAGATAATCAAGAGAGAGCATGGGAGAAGGTCATGTGGTCAGATGAGACCAAAATTGAATTTTTTGGTATCAACTCCACTCGCTGCATTTGGAGGAAGAAGAAGGATGAGTACAACCTCAAGAATACCATCCCACCAGTGAAACATGGTGGGTGAAATATTTTACTTTATGGGTACTTTTTTCCAATATGGACAGGAAGACTGCACCGTATTGAAGGGAGGATGGCTGTGGTCATGTATCGCCCAACAACCTCCTTCCCTCAGTAAGAACATTGAAGATGGGTCGTGGCTAAGCCTTCCAGCATAACAATGACCTGAAACACCCAGCCAGGGAAACTAAGGAGTGGCTCTGATATGAAGCATTTACAAGGTCTTGGAGTGGCCTAGCCAGTTTCCAGACCTGAACCCAATAGAAAATCTTTGGAGAGAGCTGAAACTCGATGTTGCTTAGCGACAACCCCGAAACCCGAAAGAGATCTGGAGAAGATCTCTATGGAAAACTAGGCCAAAATTCCCCTGCAGTATGTGCAAACTTGGTCAAGAACTACAGGAAACATCTGACCTCTGTAATTGCAAACAAAGATTTCTGACCATATATTAAGCTCTGCTTTTCTATTGTATCAAATAGTGATTTCATGCAATAAAATGCTAATTAATTATGTAAAAATTCATACAATGTGATATTCTGGATTTTTTTAAGATTCTTTCTCTCACAGTTGAAGTGTATCAAGAGAAAAAATTATAGACCACTCCATTCTTTTTAGGTGGGAAAACTTGCAAAATCGGCAGTGTATCAAATACCTATTTTCCCCACCATATGTGTGCCGGCAACTTATCTCTGGGAGAACAAGGCAATCAGCAGTCCAAAATCGGACATGCCCAAGCATCACCTCCCCCTAAAATCAGTTGTCCCCCACACACATTATACTGTCGGTTGAATCCAAGAAAATATTTTCTACTGATGCCTCCCTTATGGCCCAAAAACAAAGGCACAGTCGCCACTGTAACGCTCGTGCCCTGACTGGTCAGTACAAGTGTGGGGGGTGTTGCCCCACAGGACCACAAACCAGACTACCCTGGAAGGGGCGTAACTAAGCAGCTACCTTGGTGTTCATTGGAGCCTCTGATGGTGAGGTCAGGCTTGTGCGGCAGGTAGCTGCCAGGTGCCACTCCAAGGTGGTGTCTGGCTGTGGTTGCTGATCCCACTGAGGGACTGGATACTGCGAGCAGGTGCGGGCTAGTACAAACGGACACGACAGGTACTCTAGCGGGCACGGCTTGAGATACTGGCAGGCAGGTTGGCACAGCTGAGACACTGGCAGGCAGGCACGGCTGAGGCACTGGCAGGCAGGCGGGCATGGCTGAGGCACTGGCAGGCAGACGGGCATGGCTGAGGCAGAAGGGACAGGAACTGACTCGGTAGTGACAGGACAGAGACTCGGACTGGAACGAGTAGAATATGTGAACAGGTAGGGGGCTGTTCACACTGGCGGTGCAGGAACTGGTTCAGGAAGGATGGGAACATAGACAAGTATGAAGGGTATGAGGGAACAGGTAGAGAGCTGTTCACACAGGAGAAGTCGGTACTGACTAGGAACCAATACAGATGGGTAGAACAAGGATCCGCAAGATACGGAGCGGAAGCAAAGCAGAACCGCAGGGTTGTGGAGTAGAGAAGAACCGCAAGGAGCGGAGCAGGGTAGAACCGCAAGGTTGCAGAGAGGCGCTGCAGTTTGCAGCAAGAGGTTCTGAAGCAGCAGGAGCTGCAGAAGGGAAATTGCGTGGAACCGCAAGGCATGCAGAGAGGAGCTGCAGCAAGAGGTTCTGCAGCAGCAGGGGCGAAGCAGAACCTTGCAGGCAGAACTGCAAGTATGTGGAGCACAGACAGAACCGCAAGACTGCGGAGCACAGGCAGAACCGCAAGAGTCTGGAGCACAGGCAGAGCCACAAGAGTGCGGAGCAAAGGCAGACAGAGAGGACGCAAGGATAGACACAGCAGGCAAAGGAGCCACAGACAGGGAGACAAACAGACAGAGGTTAGGACTGGGTTCAGACAAGGCATGGTACGAGTCAATGCACAGAGACAGGGATACAGAGACCAGGATATTCTACCTCCAGGTGGGTGGAAAGCATGACACAAAGCACGCGGAAACAGATCTGGGTATGATGCCCCCAGAGTGAGCAAGCAGAGATAGGACAGGACCTGGCAACTCAGCAGCAAGACACTGACTGAGGAAAGGCGTTGCTCAGGCAGCTTCCACCAGATGGAGCTGCCCTAAATACTAGAGACCCCTTGGTAATTGGCTGGGTACACCATAGGCAGGTGCACTCTGATTCTATAAGAACCAGAGAGTACCAGCATCGCCCCCCTTATGCACACAGCCAGGAAGTATGCAGAGAGCAGGCAGGAGGCAAGAGACATACAGCATGGAGCCGGCAGCAGACAGAACTCACAGCATGGCCCGGAGTACTGAGTAAAGCAGGTGGGGAAAGAGAGACCATGCAGTGATGCTGGGAGGGTTGTTACACCCACTATTCACCCTTAGCTCCTACCATAGCCTTGAGCCACTGGCAGAAACAGACAAAAAAGGGCCCTTGTGCAAGAACAGAATATGGGCTGTTTGCAATCCAATAATTTATCAGAATGCAAAATTTGAAGCTGGATTTAGGCCCTTTTACCTCTTGGGCCCCTGTGCAGCTGCACAAATTGCACTAATGATATCTATACCATGGCTATGAGCTCTTTGTTCTGTGCCAGTCTAATCATCTACATGCATGTTTAAAGCATTGAATGCGATACACTAATGACCCTCAGCCCCTGCTCTGCTGTGAGCGGGAGCCGAGTGTCATGCTACCGTGCTCTGATCCTCTTACACAGAAAGAATCGGAGCACAGCTGCGGAGGAGGCATAGAAAGTAATTACTCCATCTCCTCCGCTGACAGCGTCGGCGTATATCGTACTCTTATATGGGGTATACGGGTGCTTATATGGGTGCAAATGAGCCGAGACTCAGCCGAGTCTCGGTGCCAATCTATTTTTCTTGCATGCTGATTCGGCATGAGAATATATTCGCAGATGTGATCTATCCCATAGATTAACACTGGCTTGAGTGCTATGCTATGCTATGCTATTGGGAATCTCTCTCAGGCAAAACTATCAGGTCAAGGAAATTCTTATCCTCTCTTGCTGACAACTTTATATTCCAAAAGATAGGGGAGAAAACAAGGGGATCTGCTACCTTGGATCTAATCCTCATAAACAGGGAGGAAATAGTTGAGGAGGTAAAAGTAGCTGGGACCCTAGGAGGTAGCGACCATGCTATTTTAGAATTTTTAGAGTCAGACGTCAAGGTTAGATTTCAGAAAGGCAGATTTTAAGGGACTCAGAAAGAGAATTGGAGGGATCCAATGGCTGGATATCCTTAAGGACAAAAATGTCCAGGAAGGATGGGAAGTCTTGAAAAATGAAATTCTCAAAGCACAATTGTTAACAATTCCGAAAAGAGGGAAGAATAGGAAGCATTTAAGGAAACCAGGATGGATGAACACAGAACTTAAGAACATGCTTAAAAGGAAGAATGAAATGTTTATAAAATGGAAAGAGGGAGGCAAATCTAAAGAAGAATATAATGCTGTCAGCAGAACTTGCAGGGCACAAATCAGATTATCTAAAGCTGACAATGAATTGAGGCTTGCAAGAGACGTCAAAAGCAATAATAAAGGATTTTGGGGCTATGTCAAAAGTAAAAGAAAAGTAAAAGATGCTATAGGATTTTTACAGGATGAAAATGATGAAATGGTAAGACAGGATGTTGAGAAGGTGGAACTTTTAAATTCCTATTTTGCATCTGTTTTCTCTCAGAAAGGAAATGTAACATCAACTGTTCTTCACTGTCCTATTAAGGGAATAGAAGAATCCAGGATATCTATAAACAGAAAGATAGTGAGGAAACACTTTGCTAACCTAAATGAATTCAAGTCTCCAGGTCCAGAAGAATTACACCCCAGAGTACTGAAGGAGATAGCAGAAGAAATTTTTGAACCCCTCTTGGAGAGCAGGAGAAGTCCCAGAAGACTGGAGAAGAGCAAATGCTGTTCCTATCTTCGAAAAGGGGAAGAAGGTGGACCCAGGCAACTATAGGCCGGTGAGTCTGACTTCTATACCAGGGAAGATCTTTGAACAAATTCTTAAACAACAATTATGTAAGTACCTGGATAAGAATGAAGTGATTAAACAGAATCAGCATGGGTTTGTAACTAATATGTCATGTCAGACTAACTTAATTTCCTTCTATGACAGAATCACTGATGGGTGGATCAGGGAAATGCTGTAGATATAGTATATCTTGACTTCAGCAAAGCATTTGGCAAAATATCTCACACAATCCTTATTGAAAAAATGACTAAGTATGGAATGGATAAGGCAAATGTTAGGTGGATTCATAACTGGCTTAGTGATCAGACCCAAAGAGTGGTCGTAAATGCCTGCACATCCAGTTGGAAGAATGTCTCAAGTGGGGTACCACAGGGCTCTGTCCTGGGCCCTGTATTGTTCAACATCTTTACCAAAGATTTAGATTAAGGAATTGAGGGTAAACTGATTAAATTTGCTGATGACACAAAGTTAGGAAGGATAGCTAATACTAGAGAAGAGAGAGAGGATTCAAAAAGTTATAAATGAATTGGAGCAGTGTGCAGCAACTAACAGAATGGTTTTTAACATACAGAATGGGAGGAATAGGGCTAAGCAACAGCTCATGTGAAAAAGACTTGGGTATACTAATAGATCACAGACTGAATATGAGTCAACAGTGTGATGCAGCAGCAAAAAAGGCAAATGCAATTCTAGGATGTATTAACAGAAGCATACAGTCTAGATCACATGAAGTCATTATTTCCCTCTACTCCTATTTGGTCAGACCTCATCTGGAATACTGTGAACAGTTTTGGGCGCCACATTTTAAAAAAGACATCAACAAACTGGAGCAAGTTCAGAAAAGAGCGACCAGAATGGTGACCGGTCTGCAAACCCTGTCTTATGAGGAAAGGTTGCAGGATTTGGGAATGTTTAGCTTGCAAAAGAGAAGACTGAGAGGAGACTTAATAGCTGTCTACAAATATCTCAAGGGCTGTGACATTGCAGAAGGATCATCTTTATTCTCATTTACGCAAGGAAAGACTAAAAGCAATGGGATTAAACTGAATGGGAGGAGACACAGATTAGATATTAGAAAAAACTTTTTGACAGAGTGATCAATGAGTGGAACAGGCTTCCATGAGAGGTGGTGAGTTCTCCTTCAATAGAAGTCTTCAAACAGAGGCTGGACAGACATCTAATTGGGATGATTTAGCGAATCCTGCTTTGAGCAGGGGGTTGGACTAGATGGCCCAGGAGGTCCCTTCCAACTCTACGATTCTATGATTCTATGTTTTCTTGCATAGCACTCGTCCATATTTTACGGTAGTGTGACTCCGGACTTAAAGTAAATATCTTCTGCACAATCCAGATGCAGGAACTTCATGGTTTCACGTGGCGGTACATTTCTTCCATTACATGTTACAGTGAACAAACAGATCCCAATGGAAGCGTCAGTATTTGCTTGTGAAGGTCGCATGCCTCGAGGTATGTTGCTATAACCTCTCCCAACTATTCTCAACCTCCAATTGATGTTGGCCGCACCTTACTTGGTGTGCCACTGCATCTTCAATTCCCCTTTGGAGAACCTGTGTACAATCTGACCAGTTTTCTCTATGACCCCCAGGTTTGGCTACACTTCCACTTATAATCTAATATAGATAACTCTTGTTGTAGGCACCCACTTGCCTGAGATAAGAAGTTTTTTTGTCACATTATACTTTTTCACTCTAGGACTTGCTATCTTAGCATGGTCTCCCTCTTTCATACACAACACCTTTCACGATGCAGGTCAGCTGGACCACAGATTCTTCCCTTTTCAGTACTTTCCACTACCTGCCTGACAAACAGGAACTGAATCATAGAATCATAGAATCATAGAATCGTAGAGTTGGAAGGGACCTCCTGGGCCATCTGGTCCAACCCCCTGCTCAAAGCAGGATTCGCTAAATCATCCCAGTCAGATGTCTGTCCAGCCTCTGTTTGAAGACATCCATTGAAGGAGAACTCACCACTTCTCGTGGCAGCTTGTTCCACTCATTGATCACTCTAACTGTCAAAAAGTTTTTTCTAATATCTAATCTGTGTCTCCTCCCATTCAGTTTCATCCAATTGCTTCTAGTCTTTCCTTGTGCAAATGAGAATAAAGATGATCCTTCTACAATGTGACAGCCCTTGAGATATTTGTAGACAGCTATTAAGTCTCCTCTCAGTCTTCTCTTTTGCAAACTAAACAATCCCAAATCCTGCAACCTTTCCTCATAAGACAGGGTTTGCAGACCGGTCACCATTCTGGTTGCTCTTTTCTGAACTTGCTCCAGTTTGTTGATGTCTTTTTTAAAATGTGGTGCCCAAAACTGGACACAATATTCCAGATGTGGTCTGACCAAAGAGGAGTAGAGGGAAATAATGACTTCACGTGATCTAGACTGTATGCTTCTGTTAATACATCCTAGAATTGCATTTGCTTTTTTTGCTGCTGCATCACACTGTTGACTCATATTCAGTTTGTGATCTATTAGTATACCCAAGTCTTTTTCACATGTGCTGTTGCTTAGGCCTATTCCTCCCATTCTGTATATGCTTTTTTCATTTTTATTGCCCAGATGTAGTACTTTGCATTTGTCCCTGTTAAAAACCATTCTGTTAGTTGCTGCCCAGTTCTCCAGTTTATTTATATCTTTTTGAATCCTCTCTCTCTCTTCTCTAGTATTAGCTATCCCTCCTAGCTTTGTGTCATCAGCGAATTTAATCAGTTTACCCTCAATTCCTTCATCTAAATCGTTGATAAAGATGTTGAACAATACAGGGCCCAGGACAGAGCCCTGTGGTACCCCACTTGAGACATTCTTCCAACTGGATGTGCAGCCATTTACGACCACTCTTTGGGTCCGATCACTAAGCCAGTTATGAATCCACCTAACAGTTGCCTTGTCCATTCCATACTTAGTCATTTTTTCAATAAGGATTGTATGAGATACTTTGTCAAATGCTTTGCTGAAGTCAAGATATACTATATCTACAGCATTTCCTTGATCCACCCAATCAGTGATTCCGTCATAGAAGGAAATTAAGTTAGTCTGACATGACTTATTAGTTACAAACCCATGCTGACTCTGTTTAATCACTTCATTCTTATCCAGGTACTGACATACATGTTGTTTAATAATTTGTTCAAAGATCTTTCCTGGTATAGAAGTCAGACTCACCGGCCTATAGTTGCCTGGGTCCACCTTCTTCCCCTTTTTGAAGATAGGAACAACATTTGCTTTTCTCCAGTCTTCTGGGACTTCTCCTGTTCTCCAAGAATTTTCAAATATTATGGAGAGGGGTTCAAAAATTTCTTCTGCTATCTCCTTCAGTACTCTGGGGTGTAATTCATCTGGACCTGGAGACTTGAATTCATTTAGGTTAGCTAAGTGTTTCCTCACTATCTTTCTGTTTATAGATATCCTGGATTCTTCTATACCCTTAATAGGACAGTGAAGAACAGTTGATGTCACATTTCCTTTCTGAGAGAAAACAGATGCAAAATAGGAATTTAAAAGTTCGGCCATCTCAACATCCTGTCTTACCATTTCATCATTTTCATCCTGTAAAAATCCTATAGCACCTTTGACTTTTCTTTTACTTTTGACATATCCCCAAAATCCTTTATTATTGCTTTTGACATCTCTTGCAAGCCTCAATTCATTGTCAGCTTTAGATAATCTGATTTGTGCCCTGCAGGTTCTACAGACAGCATTATATTCTTCTTTAGATATGCCTCCCTCTTTCCATTTTATAAACATTTTTTTCTTCCTTTTTAGCATGTGCTTAAGTTCTGTGTTCATCCATCCTGGCTTCCTTAAATGCTTCCTATTCTTCCCTCTTTTCGGAATTGTTAACAATTGTGCTTTGAGAATTTCATTTTTCAAGATTTCCCATCCTTCCTGGACATTTTTGTCTTTAAGGATATCCAGCCATTGGATCCCTCCAATTCTCTTTCTGAATCCCTTAAAATCTGCCTTTCTGAAATCTAACCTTGAAGTCTGAGTCTTCACAGGTCTTCCTCCTCTAGTTATCCAAAATTCTAAAATAGCATGGTCGCTACCTCCTAGGGTCCCAGCCACTTTTACCTCCTCAACCATTTCCTCCCTGTTTATAAGGATTAGATCCAAGGTAGCAGTTCCCCTTGTTTTCTCCCGTACCTTTTGGAAGATAAAGTTGTCAGCAAGAGAGGATAAGAATTTCCTTGACCTGTTAGTTTTGCCTGAGAGAGATTCCCAACAAATGTCTGGATAGTTGAAATCTCCCATGACAACTATGTCATATTTTTGGGAGAACTTGGCCATTTGATGCATAAAGAGTTCATCCATATCTTCAGCTTGCACAGGTGGCCTGTAGTAAATGCCTACAATGGTGTCCTTTCCATTGTTCTGTCCTTGTATTCTTACCCAAACAGTTTCCACAGAACTCCCAGTCTCTGAAGCTTCAATCCTGACAATTCTGAGTCCACAAAACATGTAAAACAACATATCAAAAATGGTAATTCATTATATTACTGCAAGATCTTCAAAGGGCTGTCAACAGCTTCTCCATTCCTTTAGACATGTGATGATGCCTCTTGCCTATCGGGTCCTGGAGGCTACAATCCTGCCTGGAGGTCCCACAATCCTGTCCTTTTGTTCATGTTTTACTATTGGAGAGGGACCTTTGTGAGCAGTGGCAATTTTATAGAGTATTCAGTTTGCTCTAAATGTTTATTTGAGGCTCCAATGTTTATTTTTTGGTGACGGGAGGAGAAGATTGGAGGAGGACTTGGCTGCCAATAGTCTAGTATTCAATATACAGCTTCCCAGTTATTGATGATAGAAACCTGATGTGCCTTAAAGAAAGTCGATAAATGCTTTGGTTACCACCATGCACCAAAAAGTATATTTGTTTTTCTATTTGTTATTTTAACAGGAGGGTGACCCATATTTGGGTTTTACTTATAAGCGTGGCCCACGCCAAATTCACTCTGCTTTTTTTCAAGGAAACAATGATTTGCTGCAATGGCTTCAGCCATGAGAGAAGCCTGTTGTATTACTTCATGATCTGCTCCACTCATTTAAATACATTAGTAGATTGTTTGTTAAAAGGAATGGCTCCATAAGGAGATAGCCTTTAATTGACTTTTGTCCTTATTATATAAAGCTTTCTAGAAAGCTAAGAAATACTGAGCTATTAATTGATTTGCTTTCCCTTATGGGAAATAAATATAATGCAATATTAGACATATGTCTTTTTAATAGAGGGACGCCACAACTAAAATGTGCTCTTTAGATGCCCAGAACACCTGCTCAGTGTGACACACAGTAAATATTTTAGTATATGTCCCGTAGCTGTTACAGAAGAGTTGAGTAAAGTCTATTGTTGTTTTATGCAGTGATCTAATTAACCTTTTGCAGGAATTAAAATGACCTTGAATTGGGCATTGTGACCTAAAACGCTTAACGTTGTTGACTTTTAACAAGCTTTTTGGGATGACTAGGAGCAGCATCTGCTAAAATGGGCAAAAGGTCGAATCCATTAATTTAGATGAGATACCACATTGTCCTGGCCTCCCTTTAAAAATGGGAGTGTGGATATGAGCCTCAGCAGAAAAAAACACAGACACTGACAGATTTCAAATACAGGCTATTGTGTTTTAAAGGGCTCTGAGCAACAGCCCAATGTTTGTGGCTGCTAAAAGAGGCAGGACTGTGCCGACCCCTACTTGCTTATTTATGTGGCATTAAATAAATGTGTTAGAAAGTTAACTTTTAAAAACAAACATAGAGTTTTAGTAAAAATAAAACAGCGCCACACTTGTTCACAGATTATATGTGGTACGACAGCTCTGTGTCATTGACTTCCATGGAGCAGTGCAGTCATACCATTAGTGCATATTTTTCGAGAAAGCAGTCAAGCTCTTTCTAATAACACAAACCAATAGAGAAAAATGGAGTAAAATCAAAGTTTTAAAGATAAAAAATATAT
Source organism: Dendrobates tinctorius (assembly GCF_039654945.1). Classification (NCBI taxonomy): domain Eukaryota; kingdom Metazoa; phylum Chordata; class Amphibia; order Anura; family Dendrobatidae; genus Dendrobates; species Dendrobates tinctorius. The sequence goes on along the minus strand of NW_027361679.1, from coordinate 43,666,613 downwards.
TTTATTACAATAGATTAAAATGACATATCACATAATAATATATTCAAATGGAATACCAAATATTGGGACATAAAGACACAATGAAGCTAGTAGTAGGTATAACCCCCAAAGGTAAAGGCACATACAGATATGGGGTTACTTGTAATCATTGATGGCATTTATAATAAATATCAGACCACATGTATATCTGGCTCAGTTCCTAATACTCAACCATTTTGATAAGGGATGGAGATGACAATGTCCAAACAAAGAGGAGCAAAAAACTCATCAGTACTGTGTCACTTATAAATATATGTAAATGTAATAGGTAAAAAAGTGACAGAGTCTATATGTCAAAAACTCAATTGGACACCATAAAGATACAATATGTAGAATAAATCAATCCCTAATCATCAACATCAAAAGGCTGCAACAAATACAAATCAATCGTTACTTGCAGTCATGATGGATTGGGGAGAAGTGACCCGCTGAATCACACCTTGACGCGCGTTTCACAGCCTTTGCAGTTTCGTCAGGAGGTAGAAAATAAACCATCTTAGGAAACAACAAATAATAGATACTCCATTTCACAGGAGTCAAATACTCTTAATGGACTTATTAGAAAGAGCTTATTAGCGCTGCAATGGAAAAAATGTGCCTTTAGGCAAGCAACTGCATGCAAACCAGTAATAAGACTTTGTCTTCAAATCAGAAGTCATTGGTATATTGTACACTGTTAGGGCAGGTGCAGACAAGCACATTTTCGGTCCGAGTGTGATCTGACTAAACATCAGATCTCTCTAATACCAATGTTAGTCTATGGGGCTGCCTGAGATTGATCCGATATTCGGATCGCACTTGGTCATGCAAGTCAGAGTGGAAACAAACTATCAGACTACATGTGGATGACATATGTGTGGAGCCCGATTTCCATTGACTAACAAAATGGAGAAGATGGAGAGTTTTTTTTATTTCTCCATCTTCTCTTCATCTGAGAGACTTGGACCACACTATATTCCCACTCTGATAAAACTAAGAACAGAGTTTGTTCAGAGTGTGATTAGCATAATCAACCTGATTCTCTCAGATGAAAGAATCTATGGTCGTTTGCACCTGCACTTAGGAAAAGGGGGTGGACAATTCATTGGTGCAACGTGTGCAGCCACAAAGGGGCCCAATTGGTAAGGGGGCCACTTTCACCTTCACATCAGCAAGCATATCCTGTCACAGACACAAAGAGGGGTCAACATACTATTCTTGCATAGGGGCCCTCTTCCGTGTGCATCCACCATGCTTAGAGAAATACATACTATTTTTTTAATACAACTCTTTCCCCTTGCACATTTGGGGTCATCTTGCAGTGTATTCTAAAATATCTTAAAATTCCACACTGTTAAATATGAGCCATCAAACTAATCAGCTGAAAAGATCTCATGCAGAAAGTAGACAAAAGAATAAAAAAAAGTGTATAAATACAGCTCAGGAGTTCTAGAGCACCAGGACCAAACCCTCCATTAGACATTCAACCACACAACTAATCAATAGTTGCTCTCTCTGACATCTAACCCAATCTATATTCTTTGCTCTCTGGCTGTCAAGAATGTACTGAAAGATCATCTCACTTATTAAATGTTCATATGCATATGCATGAATGGTAACTGGCTTGGTATGGAATTGGCCCTAACATACAGTATATGGGGGTATACTAACAAAGAACCAAATGAGTACAAAAATGCCCAAATAAACTAATCATTAGAGTTGAGCGACTTTTGCTTTTTTAGGGTCGCGTTTCGTTTCGTGAAACCCGACTTTTCCAAAAGTCGGGTCGAGCAAGATCGTCCGATTATAGGGAAAAGTCGGGGTCGTCCCGAAACACGAAACCCAATGTAAGTCAATGGGGAATAAAAGTCGGCAGTGAGAGGAGGACAGGAAACACACCTACAGTGCCCATTTGAATGCCAAAAGCATCAATTCTTCTTACTTAAGCTTGTCAACCTTAATTAACTTCATAATACAAGTTACGCACTGAAAAATGGGGGTTATTTGGCTAAATTTGTGGGGGGGGAGGGCTGGCTGCAGGTTTTCATGTGCCCTGGGCGAAAGAGCGCCCCTTTAACACATACCACAACTCATCATGCTCCGATACGGCAGAGAAATAGCGGTATAGTGCAATGAAAAATACCTCACTTTTTACATCTCATGACGAGGCCCATCTATTTCTCCATACAAAATCATTGGTCCCATATAATGTTTGAAACAGTATATGATGAGCTCCACATAATGCTACAGTATATGTTGGTCCCCATGGATGAAGCTCCACTGTCTTATGGGCCCAAATAATGCTCCAAACATAATGGGCCCCATTTCTACTGCTCTAGTGTATAATGGGCCCTGTAAATGCTGCTCCAGTGTCTGATGTCCACCTTTGGAATGTTCCAGTGTATGGTGGGCCCCATCTATCATTCTCCAGAGTATAGTGCTCCCCAAAAATTGCTGTCCCAACATAGAAAACAATCAAATAAGTCTCCTCGCTAGGGAATCCCTGTACTTGTCTGGAGAGGTGCTGTAGCTTGCTTAACAGCTCGCCAGCCGTTCTCACGCCCAGTATGGATTGCACGTGATTGCACAAAGGTTAGAAAGGGTACCGTATCCCTGGATAACATGTATGGATAGCGTACACATTAAAAATATATGTCTATACAGCATGAGGCAGGCTCAGACGGTGTTAGGCCCAGTATGGATTGCACGTCATTGCACAAAGGTTAGAAGGGGTACCGTATCCCCGGATAACATGTATGGATAGCGTACACATTCAAAATATATGTCTATACAGCATGAGGCAGGCTCAGACGGTGTTAGGCCCAGTATGGATTGCACGTGATTGCACAAAGGTTAGAAGGGGTACCCTATCCCCGGATAACATGTATGGATAGCGTACACATTCAAAATATATGTCTATACAGCATGAGGCAGGCTCAGACGGTGTTAGGCCCAGTATGGATTGCACGTCATTGCACAAAGGTTAGAAGGGGTACCGTATCCCCGGATAACATGTATGGATAGCGTACACATTCAAAATATATGTCTATACAGCATGAGGCAGGCTCAGATGGTGTTAGGCCCAGTATGGATTGCACGTCATTGCACAAAGGTTAGAAGGGGTACTGTATCCCCGGATAACATGTATGGATAGCGTACACATTCAAAATATATGTCTATATAGCATGAGGCAGGCTCAGATGGTGTTAGGCCCAGTATGGATTGCACGTCATTGCACAAAGGTTAGAAGGGGTACCGTATCCCCGGATAACATGTATGGATAGCGTACACATTCAAAATATATGTCTATACAGCATGAGGCAGGCTAAGACAGTGTTAGGCCCAGTATGGATTGCACGTCATTGCACAAAGGTTAGAAGGGGTACCGTATCCCCGGATAACATGTATGGATAGCGTACACATTCAAAATATATGTCTATACAGCATGAGGCAGGCTCAGACGGTGTTAGGCCCAGTATGGATTGCACGTCATTGCACAAAGGTTAGAAGGGGTACCGTATCCCCGGATAACATGTATGGATAGCGTACACATTCAAAATATGTCTATACAGCATGAGGCAGGCTCAGACGGTGTTAGGCCCAGTATGGATTGCACGTCATTGCACAAAGGTTAGAAGAGGTACCGTATCCCCGGATAACATGTATGGATAGCGTACACATTCAAAATATATGTCTATACAGCATGAGGCAGGCTCAGACGGTGTTAGGCCCAGTATGGATTGCACGTCATTACACAAAGGTTAGAAGGGGTACCGTATCCCCGGATAACATGTATGGATAGCGTACACATTCAAAATATATGTCTATACAGCATGAGGCAGGCTCAGACGGTGTTAGGCCCAGTATGGATTGCACGTCATTGCACAAAGGTTAGAAGGGGTACCGTATCCCCGGATAACATGTATGGATAGCGTACACATTCAAAATATATGTCTATACAGCATGAGGCAGGCTCAGACGGTGTTAGGCCCAGTATGGATTGCACGTCATTGCACAAAGGTTAGAAGGGGTACCGTATCCCCGGATAACATGTATGGATAGCGTACACATTCAAAATATATGTCTATACAGCATGAGGCAGGCTCAGACGGTGTTAGGCCCAGTATGGATTGCACGTCATTGCACAAAGGTTAGAAGGGGTACCGTATCCCCGGATAACATGTATGGATAGCGTACACATTCAAAATATATGTCTATACAGCATGAGGCAGGCTCAGACGGTGATAGGCCCAGTATGGATTGCACGTCATTGCACAAAGGTTAGAAGGGGTACCGTATCCCCGGATAACATGTATGGATAGCGTACACATTCAAAATATATGTCTATACAGCATGAGGCAGGCTCAGACGGTGTTAGGCCCAGTATGGATTGCACGTCATTGCACAAAGGTTAGAAGGGGTACCGTATCCCCGGATAACATGTATGGATAGCGTACACATTCAAAATATATGTCTATACAGCATGAGGCAGGCTCAGACGGTGTTAGGCCCAGTATGGATTGCACGTCATTGCACAAAGGTTAGAAGGGGTACCGTATCCCCGGATAACATGTATGGATAGCGTACACATTCAAAATATATGTCTATACAGCATGAGGCAGGCTCAGACGGTGTTAGGCCCAGTATGGATTGCACGTCATTGCACAAAGGTTAGAAGGGGTACCGTATCCCCGGATAACATGTATGGATAGCGTACACATTCAAAATATATGTCTATACAGCATGAGGCAGGCTCAGACGGTGTTAGGCCCAGTATGGATTGCACGTCATTGCACAAAGGTTAGAAGGGGTACCGTATCCCCGGATAACATGTATGGATAGCGTACACATTCAAAATATATGTCTATACAGCATGAGGCAGGCTCAGACGGTGTTAGGCCCAGTATGGATTGCACGTCATTGCACAAAGGTTAGAAGGGGTACCGTATCCCCGGATAACATGTATGGATAGCGTACACATTCAAAATATATGTCTATACAGCATGAGGCAGGCTCAGACGGTGTTAGGCCCAGTATGGATTGCACGTCATTGCACAAAGGTTAGAAGGGGTACCGTATCCCCGGATAACATGTATGGATAGCGTACACATTCAAAATATATGTCTATACAGCATGAGGCAGGCTCAGACGGTGTTAGGCCCAGTATGGATTGCACGTCATTGCACAAAGGTTAGAAGGGGTACCGTATCCCCGGATAACATGTATGGATAGCGTACACATTCAAAATATATGTCTATACAGCATGAGACAGGCTCAGACGGTGTTAGGCCCAGTATGGATTGCACGTCATTGCACAAAGGTTAGAAGGGGTACCGTATCCCCGGATAACATGTATGGATAGCGTACACATTCAAAATATATGTCTATACAGCATGAGGCAGGCTCAGACGGTGTTAGGCCCAGTATGGATTGCACGTCATTGCACAAAGGTTAGAAGGGGTACCGTATCCCCGGATAACATGTATGGATAGCGTACACATTCAAAATATATGTCTATACAGCATGAGGCAGGCTCAGACGGTGTTAGGCCCAGTATGGATTGCACGTCATTGCACAAAGGTTAGAAGGGGTACCGTATCCCCGGATAACATGTATGGATAGCGTACACATTCAAAATATATGTCTATACAGCATGAGGCAGGCTCAGACGGTGTTAGGCCCAGTATGGATTGCACGTCATTGCACAAAGGTTAGAAGGGGTACCGTATCCCCGGATAACATGTATGGATAGCGTACACATTCAAAATATATGTCTATACAGCATGAGGCAGGCTCAGACGGTGTTAGGCCCAGTATGGATTGCACGTCATTGCACAAAGGTTAGAAGGGGTACCGTATCCCCGAATAACATGTATGGATAGCGTACACATTCAAAATATATGTCTATACAGCATGAGGCAGGCTCAGACGGTGTTAGGCCCAGTATGGATTGCACGTCATTGCACAAAGGTTAGAAGGGGTACCGTATCCCCGGATAACATGTATGGATAGCGTACACATTCAAAATATATGTCTATACAGCATGAGGCAGGCTCAGACGGTGTTAGGCCCAGTATGGATTGCACGTCATTGCACAAAGGTTAGAAGGGGTACCGTATCCCCGGATAACATGTATGGATAGCGTACACATTCAAAATATATGTCTATACAGCATGAGGCAGGCTCAGACGGTGTTAGGCCCAGTATGGATTGCACGTCATTGCACAAAGGTTAGAAGGGGTACCGTATCCCCGGATAACATGTATGGATAGCGTACACATTCAAAATATATGTCTATACAGCATGAGGCAGGCTCAGACGGTGTTAGGCCCAGTATGGATTGCACGTCATTGCACAAAGGTTAGAAGGGGTACCGTATCCCCGGATAACATGTATGGATAGCGTACACATTCAAAATATATGTCTATACAGCATGAGGCAGGCTCAGACGGTGTTAGGCCCAGTATGGATTGCACGTCATTGCACAAAGGTTAGAAGGGGTACCGTATCCCCGGATAACATGTATGGATAGCGTACACATTCAAAATATATGTCTATACAGCATGAGGCAGGCTCAGACGGTGTTAGGCCCAGTATGGATTGCACGTCATTGCACAAAGGTTAGAAGGGGTACCGTATCCCCGGATAACATGTATGGATAGCGTACACATTCAAAATATATGTCTATACAGCATGAGGCAGGCTCAGACGGTGTTAGGCCCAGTATGGATTGCACATCATTGCACAAAGGTTAGAAGGGGTAACGTATCCCCGGATAACATGTATGGATAGCGTACACATTCAAAATATATGTCTATACAGCATGAGGCAGGCTCAGACGGTGTTAGGCCCAGTATGGATTGCACGTCATTGCACAAAGGTTAGAAGGGGTACCGTATCCCCGGATAACATGTATGGATAGCGTACACATTCAAAATATATGTCTATACAGCATGAGGCAGGCTCAGACGGTGTTAGGCCCAGTATGGATTGCACGTCATTGCACAAAGGTTAGAAGGGGTACCGTATCCCCGGATAACATGTATGGATAGCGTACACATTCAAAATATATGTCTATACAGCATGAGGCAGGCTCAGACGGTGTTAGGCCCAGTATGGATTGCACGTCATTGCACAAAGGTTAGAAGGGGTACCGTATCCCCGGATAACATGTATGGATAGCGTACACATTCAAAATATATGTCTATACAGCATGAGGCAGGCTCAGACGGTGTTAGGCCCAGTATGGATTGCACGTCATTGCACAAAGGTTAGAAGGGGTACCGTATCCCCGGATAACATGTATGGATAGCGTACACATTCAAAATATATGTATATACAGCATGAGGCAGGCTCAGACGGTGTTAGGCCCAGTATGGATTGCACGTCATTGCACAAAGGTTAGAAGGGGTACCGTATCCCCGGATAACATGTATGGATAGCGTACACATTCAAAATATATGTCTATACAGCATGAGGCAGGCTCAGACGGTGTTAGGCCCAGTATGGATTGCACGTCATTGCACAAAGGTTAGAAGGGGTACCGTATCCCCGGATAACATGTGTGGATAGCGTACACATTCAAAATATATGTCTATACAGCATGAGGCAGGCTCAGACGGTGTTAGGCCCAGTATGGATTGCACATCATTGCACAAAGGTTAGAAGGGGTAACGTATCCCCGGATAACATGTATGGATAGCGTACACATTCAAAATATATGTCTATACAGCATGAGGCAGGCTCAGACGGTGTTAGGCCCAGTATGGATTGCACGTCATTGCACAAAGGTTAGAAGGGGTACCGTATCCCCGGATAACATGTATGGATAGCGTACACATTCAAAATATATGTCTATACAGCATGAGGCAGGCTCAGACGGTGTTAGGCCCAGTGTGGATTGCACGTCATTGCACAAAGGTTAGAAGGGGTACCGTATCCCCGGATAACATGTATGGATAGCGTACACATTCAAAATATATGTCTATACAGCATGAGGCAGGCTCAGACGGTGTTAGCCCCAGTATGGATTGCACGTCATTGCACAAAGGTTAGAAGGGGTACCGTATCCCCGGATAACATGTATGGATAGCGTACACATTCAAAATATATGTCTATACAGCATGAGGCAGGCTCAGACGGTGTTAGGTCCAGTATGGATTGCACGTCATTGCACAAAGGTTAGAAAGGGTACCGTATCCCCGGATAACATGTATGGATAGCGTACACATTCAAAATATATGTCTATACAGCATGAGGCAGGCTCAGACGGTGTTAGGCCCAGTATGGATTGCACGTCATTGCACAAAGGTTAGAAGGGGTACCGTATCCCGGGATAACATGTATGGATAGCGTACACATTCAAAATATATGTCTATACAGCATGAGGCAGGCTCAGACGGTGTTAGGCCCAGTATGGATTGCACGTCATTGCACAAAGGTTAGAAGGGGTACCGTATCCCCGGATAACATGTATGGATAGCGTACACATTCAAAATATATGTCTATACAGCATGAGGCAGGCTCAGACGGTGTTAGGCCCAGTATGGATTGCACGTCATTGCACAAAGGTTAGAAGGGGTACCGTATCCCCGGATAACATGTATGGATAGCGTACACATTCAAAAAATATGTCTATACAGCATGAGGCAGGCTCAGACGGTGTTAGACCCAGTATGGATTGCACGTCATTGCACAAAGGTTAGAAGGGGTACCGTATCCCCGGATAACATGTATGGATAGCGTACACATTCAAAATATATGTCTATACAGCATGAGGCAGGCTCAGACGGTGTTAGGCCCAGTATGGATTGCACGTCATTGCACAAAGGTTAGAAGGGGTACCGTATCCCCGGATAACATGTATGGATAGCGTACACATTCAAAATATATGTCTATACAGCATGAGGCAGGCTCAGACGGTGTTAGGCCCAGTATGGATTGCACGTTATTGCACAAAGATTAGAAGGGGTACCGTATCCCCGGATAACATGTATGGATAGCGTACACATTCAAAATATATGTCTATACAGCATGAGGCAGGCTCAGACGGTGTTAGGCCCAGTATGGATTGCACGTCATTGCACAAAGGTTAGAAGGGGTACCGTATCCCCGGATAACATGTATGGATAGCGTACACATTCAAAATATATGTCTATACAGCATGAGGCAGGCTCAGACGGTGTTAGGCCCAGTATGGATTGCACGTCATTGCACAAAGGTTAGAAGGGGTACCGTATCCCCGGATAACATGTATGGATAGCGTACACATTCAAAATATATGTCTATACAGCATGAGGCAGGCTCAGACGGTGTTAGGCCCAGTATGGATTGCACGTCATTGCACAAAGGTTAGAAGGGGTACCGTATCCCCGGATAACATGTATGGATAGCGTACACATTCAAAATATATGTCTATACAGCATGAGGCAGGCTCAGACGGTGTTAGGCCCAGTGTGGATTGCACATCATTGCACAAAGGTTAGAAGGGGTACCGTATCCCCGGATAACATGTATGGATAGCGTACACATTCAAAATATATGTCTATACAGCATGAGGCAGGCTCAGACGGTGTTAGGCCCAGTATGGATTGCACGTCATTGCACAAAGGTTAGAAGGGGTACCGTATCCCCGGATAACATGTATGGATAGCGTACACATTCAAAATATATGTCTATACAGCATGAGGCAGGCTCAGACGGTGTTAGGCCCAGTATGGATTGCACGTCATTGCACAAAGGTTAGAAGGGGTACCGTATCCCCGGATAACATGTATGGATAGCGTACACATTCAAAATATATGTCTATACAGCATGAGGCAGGCTCAGACGGTGTTAGGCCCAGTATGGATTGCACGTCATTGCACAAAGGTTAGAAGGGGTACCGTATCCCCGGATAACATGTATGGATAGCGTACACATTCAAAATATATGTCTATACAGCATGAGGCAGGCTCAGACAGTGTTAGGCCCAGTATGGATTGCACGTCATTGCACAAAGGTTAGAAGGGGTACCGTATCCCCGGATAACATGTATGGATAGCGTACACATTCAAAATATATGTCTATACAGCATGAGGCAGGCTCAGACGGTGTTAGGCCCAGTATGGATTGCACGTCATTGCACAAAGGTTAGAAGGGGTACCGTATCCCCGGATAACATGTATGGATAGCGTACACATTCAAAATATATGTCTATACAGCATGAGGCAGGCTCAGACGGTGTTAGGCCCAGTATGGATTGCACGTCATTGCACAAAGGTTAGAAGGGGTACCGTATCCCCGGATAACATGTATGGATAGCGTACACATTCAAAATATATGTCTATACAGCATGAGGCAGGCTCAGACGGTGTTAGGCCCAGTATGGATTGCACGTCATTGCACAAAGGTTAGAAAGGGTACCGTATCTCCGGATAACATGTATGGATAGCGTACACATTCAAAATATATGTCTTTACAGCATGAGGCAGGCTCAGACGGTGTTAGGCCCAGTATGGATTGCACGTCATTGCACAAAGGTTAGAAGGGGTACCGTATCCCCGGATAACATGTATGGATAGCGTACACATTCAAAATATATGTCTATACAGCATGAGGCAGGCTCAGACGGTGTTAGGCCCAGTATGGATTGCACGTCATTGCACAAAGGTTAGAAGGGGTACCGTATCCCCGGATAACATGTATGGATAGCGTACACATTCAAAATATATGTCTATACAGCATGAGGCAGGCTCAGACGGTGTTAGGCCCAGTATGGATTGCACGTGATTGCACAAAGGTTAGAAGGGGTACCGTATCCCCGGATAACATGTATGGATAGCGTACACATTCAAAATATATGTCTATACAGCATGAGGCAGGCTCAGACGGTGTTAGGCCCAGTATGGATTGCACGTCATTGCACAAAGGTTAGAAGGGGTACCGTATCCCCGGATAACATGTATGGATAGCGTACACATTCAAAATATATGTCTATACAGCATGAGGCAGGCTCAGACGGTGTCAGGCCCAGTATGGATTGCACGTCATTGCACAAAGGTTAGAAGGTGTACCGTATCCCCGGATAACATGTATGGATAGCGTACACATTCAAAATATATGTCTATACAGCATGAGGCAGGCTCAGACTGTGTTAGGCCCAGTATGGATTGCACGTCATTGCACAAAGGTTAGAAGGGGTACCGTATCCCCGGATAACATGTATGGATAGCGTACACATTCAAAATATATGTCTATACAGCATGAGGCAGGCTCAGACGGTGTTAGGCCCAGTATGGATTGCACGTCATTGCACAAAGGTTAGAAGGGGTACCGTATCCCCGGATAACATGTATGGATAGCGTACACATTCAAAATATATGTCTATACAGCATGAGGCAGGCTCAGATGGTGTTAGGCCCAGTATGGATTGCACGTCATTGCACAAAGGTTAGAAGGGGTACCGTATCCCCGGATAACATGTATGGATAGCGTACACATTCAAAATATATGTCTATACAGCATGAGGCAGGCTCAGACGGTGTTAGGCCCAGTATGGATTGCACGTCATTGCACAAAGGTTAGAAGGGGTACCGTATCCCCGGATAACATGTATGGATAGCGTACACATTCAAAATATATGTCTATACAGCATGAGGCAGGCTCAGACGGTGTTAGGCCCAGTATGGATTGCACGTCATTGCACAAAGGTTAGAAGGGGTACCGTATCCCCGGATAACATGTATGGATAGCGTACACATTCAAAATATATGTCTATACAGCATGAGGCAGGCTCAGACCGTGTTAGGCCCAGTATGGATTGCACGTCATTGCACAAAGGTTAGAAAGGGTACCGTATCCCCGGATAACATGTATGGATAGCGTACACATTCAAAATATATGTCTCAGGAGGCAGGCTCAGACGGTGTCAGGCACAGTATGGATTTGACGGCCCAGATTACACAGCGGAGGAGCAGGGAGAGGTAAAGATTGCAAATGCTGGGGCCCTGGCCAAGCAAGGGGGGCCCACTCGTGGGCGTCGGTACTGGCACTGGGCCCCTCATAGTACAGCGGTGTGTCTGACGGCGGGTGTGCACCACCACCGTCAGAGACACTTGATTGCACTATGAGGGACCCTGTGCCAGTGCCCGCGCCCAAGAGTCGGCCTACCCACCTGTCCAGGGCAACGGCACTCGCACGGTGTCGTGCGCTAGGTGGTGACCCCGGCCATGGGTGGGGAGGCAGCACAGTTAGGGAGTTTTAGAAAGTGGCATATGTTGATGTTGGACATTCAACTGATGCAAAAGGCGAAATAGGTGAAGTACCAGGAAGAGGTGGACCAAAGCAAGCCATTTTTCTGTCACCCTATGTGTCATCAGGGGAAGGTGGGACAAAATCCTTGGAAACCCATGCGTGGTTCATTTTAATGAAGGTTAGATCATCCACATTTTGGGTTGACAGACGGGTCCTTTTTTCTGTCAGGATTGATCCAGCTGCACTGAAGACTCTTTCCGATAGCACACTTGCAGCTGGGCAAGCGAGCTCCTGTAAGGCATATTGGGCCAATTCAGGCCAGGTGTCCAGTTTAGCGGCCCAATAGTCAAAGGGGAATGACCTGTGTGGGAGAACATCGATATGGGAGGAAAAGTAGTTTGTAACCATAGTTGACAACTGCTGTCTCCTGTCACTTTCCATCGATGCAGTATTACCAGTTGTGTGAGCGGTATTTGAAAAATCAGTCCACAACATTGTCATGAAACTCCTGTCTCCAACGCCACTTCTGCTGTGTGCACCACGAACACCTCTGTCAAGCTGCCCCCGGCCCGTACGGTTCGTGTGAGAACCATCACCGCTGCTGTGTGCTGGGAATGCCTCAAGCAACCGATTTACCAGAGTTGCTTGTTTATTAGCCAATATTAGGTCAAGGTTCTCCTGTGGCATGATGTTTTGTAATTTGCCTTTATAGCGTGGATCCAGGATGCTGGCCAACCAGTAGTCGTCATCGTTCATCATTTTGGCAATGCGGGGGTCCCTTTTTAGGATCCACAAGGCATAATCTGACATGTGGGCCAATGTTCCCGGTGTCAATGATGCACTGCGAGTGCTGGGTGGAGGAGCACTTTCTGGCAAATCCACATCCCTCCAGTCACGCACAAACCCTGTACCAGACCTTGCCACGCCAACATTTTCACTTGCCCCACGAGATGCATCCTCCTCCCCTAAGTAATCATCCCCATCATCCTCCTCCTCCTCCTCTTCTTCCTCCACCTCGTCCAGGAGAGGTCCCTGAGCAGACAATGGCTGAATGTCATCAAGGATTCCCTCCTCCTTTTCCTCCTCATCAACATTGGCTGCAGACGCCTGCTCCTTAAGGTGCGTCAAAGTTTGCATGAGCAGACGCATAAGTGGGATGCTCATGCTTAGGATGGCGTCGTCTGCGCTTACCAGCCGTGTGCATTCCTCAAAACACTGAAGTACTTTACAAAGGTCTTTCAGCTTCGACCACTGCACGCCTGTCAACTCCATGTCTGCTCTCAAAGTGCCTGGCCGTGTATCCTCCCACAAATGCATTATGGCCTGCCTCTGCTCGCACAGCTGCTCCACCATGTGCAGGGTGGAGTTCCACCTTGTTGCAATGTCGATAATGAGGCGGTGGTTGGGAAGGTGGAGCAATCGCTGCAGCTTCTGCATACGAACGGAGTGTACAGGCGACCGGCGGATGTGCGCGCACAGTCTTCGCACCTTCTGGAGCAGGGCTGTTAACTCCGGATAATTTTTGAGGAAGCACTGCACCACCAGGTTCAAGGTGTGAGCCAAGCAAGGTATGTGGCTGAGTTTTGAAAGGGCTATGGCTGCCACAAAATTACGGCCGTTATCACTAACTACCTTGCCTGCCTCAAGATGTACACTGCCCAGCCATGACTCAGTTTGTCGCTTCAAGTACTCGGCCAGCACCTCGGCGGTGTGTCTGTCGCCCAAACACATCATCTGCAACACAGCCTGCTGACGCTTTCCACTAGCTGCTCGATAGGGGGACACATCGTGTGCAACAGTGGCAGCTGCAGATGGAGTGCTCGTACGACTGCGCTCTGTGGACGAGCTGTCGCTTCTGGAGGAGGAGGAGGAGGAGGAGGGTCGAACGCCTACAGCCAACTGTTTCCTATACCGTGGGCTAGGCAGCACTGTCCCACCACCGCTGTCCCCTGTGGACCCTGCATCCACCACATTAAACCAGTGCGCAGTGATGGACACGTAACGGCCCTGGCCATGCCGACTGGACCATGCATCAGTTGTGAGGTGCACCTTTCCGCTCACTGACTGCTTGAGTGCATGGACAATGCGGTCTTTCACATGATGGTGGAGGGCTGGGATGGCTTTGCGAGAGAAGAAGTGGCGACTGGGTAGGTCATAGCGTGGTACTGCATAGGCCATGAGTTCGCGGAAAGCTGTGCTTTCCACCAACCGAAAGGGCATCATCTCAAACGAGATTAGTTTGGCAATGTGGGCGTTCAAACCCAGTGTACGTGGATGAGAGACTGAGTACTTTCTTGACCTACTCATAGTGTCTGGGAGGGTGAGCTGGACTTGAGAGCTGCATATGGTGGAAGTAGCGGTGGACAGGGTGGACTGAGAGAGGGTTGATGATGGTGATGGAGTTGGTGTTCTTTCTGATGGCCTAGAATCAGTCTTTCGTTGATATAACAGTGGGATTCCCTGACTGCTGTGGCCTTGCAACGACACCTCAACATTTGCTGCTGTGCTAACCGGTGGGCTTACAGTGGGGGAAACAATGTAGCGTTGCTGACTACCTTCGTTGTGATCAGTTGCACATGTGGCACTTGAGGTTTGGTGTTGTGTCCACGCTTGCAAGTGCATGTTGGTTAAATGTCTAAGCATGCAACTGGTATTCAAATTTTTCAGATTTTTCCCTCGGCTAAAGGTCTTTGCGCACTTCTTACAGATAACCTTGGCCTGATCATGAGGATTTTGTTCAAAAAAGTGCCACACTGCACTCTTCCTACTTTGGCAGACATTTTGCGGCCTAGCACGCTGTGATCTTTTGACCCTCTGGACAAGCTGTCCAGCAACTCTTTTGATGTTTGGAACCTGTCTTTGGAGTGCTCCGGGCCTGCCAGATAACAACTGTTGCGATGTCGATGTCTGCTGTGGATGCTCCTCATCTGAGCTATTGGAAGCAGCACCCTCTTCCCCCAATGGATGCCAATCTGGGTCAACAACTGGGTCATCCATCACCTCCTCTTCTATGTCATGTGCACCTTTCTCTGTGTCACCGTGTATGGTGGTATAGTGTGCGGGAAGGGGCACCTGAGTCTCATCAGGGTCAAAATCTGGCTCTGTACACTGCGAGGACAATGTAGTGCTCTGAGTGAATGTACCAGCAGAATCATCCATCAGCGGCTGTGCATCAGTGCACTCCATGTCAGATTCATCTTGGCCTGGGTAATTCACCATTTGACTTGATAATCCAGGCATGGTATGTGAAAACAGCTCCATGGAGTAATCAGTAGTATGGCCTGCGTCATCCTTCAATCTTGGTTGGGGTGAAGGACACAAGGAAAGGTGTGGTTCATGAACATGAGCCTCCAATGACGACTCAGTGCTTTTACTTTTTACAACTGAAGAAGAGGAGGCGATAGAGCTGGAGGCTGAGTCAGCAATGTAAGACAAAACTTTTTCCTGATGCTCTGCCTTTAAAAGCGGTTTGCCAACTCCTAGAAAACTAAGCGTTCGAGTCCTTATGTAGCCAGACGATGACGCAGGGTCAGCACCTCCTGCATTCGGTCCTATTTTGCTCTTGCCACTACCATCAGATCCACCACCAACACCATCATTACCAGCTGCCAACCCCCGCCCAATTCCTCGGCCTCTTCCACCAGCCTTCCTCATTTTTGGTAGAAATGTAGACAAAATCCAACAAACTATATAGTAATGTAAAACAAGGTACAAGGTGTCTATAGGACAGGGGAGTTTTAGAATTTCTGCGTACACTTTTGGACAGTGGACACTTGTGGATTGTGTGCGGCCCACTGATATCTGAGCGCTATGTGACACGCTCGATGGCACAGCTGCCTGTGACCAAAGTGACGAGAGGATAATGGAGATTTTGAATCTCTGCGTACACTTTTGGACACTGGACACTTGTGGATTGTGTGCGGCCCACTGATATCTGAGCGCTATGTGACACGCTCGATGGCACAGCTGCCTGTGACCAAAGTGACGAGAGGATAATGGAGATTTTGAATCTCTGCGTACACTTTTGGACACTGGACACTTGTGGATTGTGTGCGGCCCACTGATATCTGAGCGCTATGTGACACGCTCGATGGCACAGCTGCCTGTGACCAAAGTGACGAGAGGATAATGGAGATTTTGAATCTCTGCGTACACTTTTGGACACTGGACACTTGTGCATTGTGTGCGGCCCACTGATATCTGAGCGCTATGTGACACGCTCGATGGCACAGCTGCCTGTGACCAAAGTGACGAGAGGATAATGGAGATTTTGAATCTCTGCGTACACTTGTGGACACTGGACACTTGTGGATTGTGTGCGGCCCACTGATATCTGAGCGCTATGTGACACGCTCGATGGCACAGCTGCCTGTGACCAAAGTGACGAGAGGATAATGGAGATTTTGAATCTCTGCGTACACTTTTGGACACTGGACACTTGTGGATTGTGTGCGGCCCACTGATATCTGAGCGCTATGTGACACGCTCGATGGCACAGCTGCCTGTGACCAAAGTGACGAGAGGATAATGGAGATTTTGAATCTCTGCGTACACTTGTGGACAGTGGACACTTGTGGATTGTGTGCGGCCCACTGATATCTGAGCGCTATGTGACACGCTCGATGGCACAGCTGCCTGTGACCAAAGTGACGAGAGGATAATGGAGATTTTGAATCTCTGCGTACACTTTTGGACACTGGACACTTGTGGATTGTGTGCGGCCCACTGATATCTGAGCGCTATGTGACACGCTCGATGGCACAGCTGCCTGTGACCAAAGTGACGAGAGGATAATGGAGATTTTGAATCTCTGCGTACACTTTTGGACACTGGACACTTGTGGATTGTGTGCGGCCCACTGATATCTGAGCGCTATGTGACACGCTCGATGGCACAGCTGCCTGTGACCAAAGTGACGAGAGGATAATGGAGATTTTGAATCTCTGCGTACACTTGTGGACAGTGGACACTTGTGGATTGTGTGCGGCCCACTGATATCTGAGCGCTATGTGACACGCTCGATGGCACAGCTGCCTGTGACCAAAGTGACAAGAGGATAATGGAGATTTTGAATCTCTGCGTACACTTTTGGACACTGGACACTTGTGGATTGTGTGCGGCCCACTGATATCTGAGTGCTATGTGACACGCTCGATGGCACAGCTGCCTGTGACCAAAGTGACGAGAGGATAATGGAGATTTTGAATCTCTGCGTACACTTTTGGACACTGGACACTTGTGGATTGTGTGCGGCCCACTGATATCTGAGCGCTATGTGACACGCTCGATGGCACAGCTGCCTGTGACCAAAGTGACGAGAGGATAATGGAGATTTTGAATCTCTGCGTACACTTGTGGACAGTGGACACTTGTGGATTGTGTGCGGCCCACTGATATCTGAGCGCTATGTGACACGCTCGATGGCACAGCTGCCTGTGACCAAAGTGACGAGAGGATAATGGAGATTTTGAATCTCTGCATACACTTTTGGACACTGGACACTTGTGCATTGTGTGCGGCCCACTGATATCTGAGCGCTATGTGACACGCTCGATGGCACAGCTGCCTGTGACCAAAGTGACGAGAGGATAATGGAGATTTTGAATCTCTGCATACACTTTTGCACACTGGACACTTGTGGATTGTGTGCGGCCCACTGATATCTGAGCGCTATGTGACACGCTCGATGGCACAGCTGCCTGTGACCAAAGTGACGAGAGGATAATGGAGATTTTGAATCTCTGCGTACACTTTTGGACACTGGACACTTGTGGATTGTGTGCGGCCCACTGATATCTGAGCGCTATGTGACACGCTCGATGGCACAGCTGCCTGTGACCAAAGTGACGAGAGGATAATGGAGATTTTGAATCTCTGCGTACACTTTTGGACACTGGACACTTGTGGATTGTGTGCGGCCCACTGATATCTGAGCGCTATGTGACACGCTCGATGGCACAGCTGCCTGTGACCAAAGTGACGAGAGGATAATGGAGATTTTGAATCTCTGCGTACACTTGTGGACAGTGGACACTTGTGGATTGTGTGCGGCCCACTGATATCTGAGCGCTATGTGACACGCTCGATGGCACAGCTGCCTGTGACCAAAGTGACGAGAGGATAATGGAGATTTTGAATCTCTGCGTACACTTTTGGACACTGGACACTTGTGGATTGTGTGCGGCCCACTGATATCTGAGCGCTATGTGACACGCTCGATGGCACAGCTGCCTGTGACCAAAGTGACGAGAGGATAATGGAGATTTTGAATCTCTGCGTACACTTTTGGACACTGGACACTTGTGGATTGTGTGCGGCCCACTGATATCTGAGCGCTATGTGACACGCTCGATGGCACAGCTGCCTGTGACCAAAGTGACGAGAGGATAATGGAGATTTTGAATCTCTGCGTACACTTTTGGACACTGGACACTTGTGGATTGTGTGCGGCCCACTGATATCTGAGCGCTATGTGACACGCTCGATGGCACAGCTGCCTGTGACCAAAGTGACGAGAGGATAATGGAGATTTTGAATCTCTGCGTACACTTTTGGACACTGGACACTTGTGGATTGTGTGCGGCCCACTGATATCTGAGCGCTATGTGACACGCTCGATGGCACAGCTGCCTGTGACCAAAGTGACGAGAGGATAATGGAGATTTTGAATCTCTGCGTACACTTGTGGACACTGGACACTTGTGGATTGTGTGCGGCCCACTGATATCTGAGCGCTATGTGACACGCTCGATGGCACAGCTGCCTGTGACCAAAGTGACGAGAGGATAATGAAGATTTTGAATCTCTGTGTACACTTGTGGACAGTGGACACTTGTGGATTGTGTGCGGCCCACTGATATCTGAGCGCTATGTGACACGCTCGATGGCACAGCTGCCTGTGACCAAAGTGACGAGAGGATAATGGAGATTTTGAATCTCTGCGTACACTTTTGGACACTGGACACTTGTGGATTGTGTGCGGCCCACTGATATCTGAGCGCTATGTGACACGCTCGATGGCACAGCTGCCTGTGACCAAAGTGACGAGAGGATAATGGAGATTTTGAATCTCTGCGTACACTTTTGGACACTGGACACTTGTGGATTGTGTGCGGCCCACTGATATCTGAGCGCTATGTGACACGCTCGATGGCACAGCTGCCTGTGACCAAAGTGACGAGAGGATAATGGAGATTTTGAATCTCTGCGTACACTTTTGGACACTGGACACTTGTGGATTGTGTGCGGCCCACTGATATCTGAGCGCTATGTGACACGC
This sequence comes from Dendrobates tinctorius, assembly GCF_039654945.1. NCBI lineage: Eukaryota > Metazoa > Chordata > Amphibia > Anura > Dendrobatidae > Dendrobates > Dendrobates tinctorius. The sequence continues at coordinate 43,647,082 of NW_027361679.1, read as the reverse complement.
TCGATGGCACAGCTGCCTGTGACCAAAGTGACGAGAGGATAATGGAGATTTTGAATCTCTGCGTACACTTGTGGACACTGGACACTTGTGGATTGTGTGCGGCCCACTGATATCTGAGCGCTATGTGACACGCTCGATGGCACAGCTGCCTGTGACCAAAGTGACGAGAGGATAATGGAGATTTTGAATCTCTGCGTACACTTTTGGACACTGGACACTTGTGGATTGTGTGCGGCCCACTGATATCTGAGCGCTATGTGACACGCTCGATGGCACAGCTGCCTGTGACCAAAGTGACGAGAGGATAATGGAGATTTTGAATCTCTGCGTACACTTGTGGACATTGGACACTTGTGGATTGTGTGCGGCCCACTGATATCTGAGCGCTATGTGACACGCTCGATGGCACAGCTGCCTGTGACCAAAGTGACGAGAGGATAAGGGAGATTGGATTGCTTTTAAAAAAGCAGTTTGCGGAGCAGTGGGTAAACAGCAATGCCAGCGTGTCAGGAAGCCTTAAAAGGCAGCCCAACAACCAACACCACTGATACACCACAATATAGCCTCCCCTTGCACTGCACACACAGTGACTTGTGTGTTGTGCAGGCCAAATCACTAGCAGCAGAAGCAGTTTTTTTGTCTTCTTCCCTGCCTAACGCTCTCCCTACAGAATCAGCAGCAACCTCTCCCTATACTAAGATCGGCAGAAGTAAGATGGCGGTCGGCGTGCACGCCCTTTTATACCCCCTGTGACGCCCACCAAAGCAAGCCAATCACTTGCATGCCCTTCTGAAAGATGGTGGTGACCCGTGCCTATGTCATCACGTTGCCCACAGTGTCCGTGGATCCTGATTGGCTGAAAAAGAGCGCAAAACAAACTTTTGAAACGCGACTTTGGCGCGTAAGTCGCCGACCTCGTGGCCGACCTCATCCTAGGGTCGGGTTTCGTTTCATGAAACCCGACTTTGCCAAAAGTCGGCGACTTTTGAATTTTTTCGACCCGTTTCGCTCAACTCTACTAATCATCAATAAAGTACACACAGAGCTTAATCTTGTGCAAAATAGTATAAATGTTTTATTCGAAAAATATGTGAAATCTGGTGTAAGAAAGGGCAAATTACAAAATAAGAGGAAACTGACCCCACCCCAACCATGGGAAAAGAAATCTAAGAATGTGCTTGAGGTAATTAATTTAGCTAACCATTTCCTTACCCAGGCTCAGATAGAGGTGTTAAGCAGTGGTTTAACATTTGTACCAACTAACTCTTTCGATTTCTTCTCAGCGATGAAGGACTTGCAGCTTTTCCTGAGAAAAGTGGTATTACGGAAACTTCATCATAAACCCGAGGGGTGTATGGAATTGTCCACCACTCAGGAGCAAGAAGCCTTGGTCACTTTGGAGGAACTCGAAACTGGAGAAACTCCTCCTAATACAGGTACCTTTCCTGCATCCATTCTCCCCAGGTCGACCACGTTTCCCCCCTTCTCTATTTATAGATAGGTGGAAATTTTTAATAAATTAGTTCTGGAGGATTTAAAAAAAATCTCTGTTAATAAGAGTGGTTGTAATCTTACCAAAGTAGAGAACAATGCTATCAAGGAGTTGGGTAGCCTTGTGGATATTGTTATTAAACCAGAAGACAAGGGGGGGAACGTGGTCTTATGGCCAGTAGGGATGTATGAAAAAGAGGTATTCCGACAGCTAAGGGACCGTGAGGCGTACCTTCAGCTGCTCAATAATCCTATGGAGAAATTTTGGGGTGAATTGTATAAGATTCTGAATGATGCCCTAACATTAGGTACAATCCCAAAAAAAGTGTTTGAGGCTGTGTGCCCACGTAGCGATTTTTAAGCGTTTTTGCCGTGATTTTTGGCACGAAAATGCTGCGAAAACGTTTAAAAATCGTGTACAGAACGCCCCCCATGCATTCCTATGGGATTCCGCACATGCTGTGCTAATGCTGCGCTTTTTTCCGCGGCGGAATCGCATCGCGGAAAAAAATCGCAGCATGCTCATTCTTTTGTGCGGAATCGCAAAGAATTGTCGCGATTCCGCACCCATGAGAATGCATGAGAATCACTTACTTCCCGCATGTGGCTATGCCCACCATGCGGGAAGTTAAGCGTCTCATGTGCGGTTGGTACCCACGGTGTGGAGGAGAGGAGATTGTCCTCCAGGCCCTGGGTACCATACCCCTGTAAAAAAAAGAATAAAAAATAAAAAATCGGGGTATATTTACCTTCCGGTGTCCCGCGCTGCATTCCCGGCCTAAGCGTTCCCAGTAATGTCTTGCGGCAAGGCCCTGTAATGACGTAGTCTCGCGTGACTCTAGCGGTCTCGCGAGATCGCTATAGCAACGCGAGACTATGTCATCACAGGTCTCGCAAGGCATTACTGGGAACGCTGTGGCCCGGGAATGCAGCGCGGGACGCCGGAAGGTAAATATACACCAATTTTTTTATTTTTTTTTAGCATTTTAACATCCTATCTTTTACTATTGATGCCGCATAGGCGGCCTCAATAGTAAAAACCTGGTCACACTTGTCAAACACTATGTTTGACGAGTGTGACCAACCTGTCAATCACTTTCCAAGCGATGCTTCAAATTGCTGGGAAAGTGCTTGAATATCGCACGCGAAAATCGCGGCAAAATCGCGATCATAATCGCGGTGAAACCGCACGGAAAAAAACGCGCGATTTCTGGGAAGGAGTCCGGTTTTTAGTGAGCGTTTTAAAACGCTACGTGGGCACATAGCCTGAGGGTTTGATGGTAAAGGATCCGGTGATTCCCACTTTTTACTTATTACCAAAGATACATAAGGACCCCCTGGTACCCCCTGGACGTCCGATTGTCTCTGGCATTGGAGGGCTTTGCGACCCTGTGTGTAAATTCATAGATTATTATCTACAGCCTCTAGTTGAGTCACTGCCCTCCCATGTCAGAGACACTACGGACGTCCTGAGGAAAATTGACGGGTTGTGTGTTGACTCAGATATGCATCTGGCTACCATAGATGTGGAATCACTTTATACGAGCATCCACCATTCTGATGGTTTGCTGGCAGTGGAGTACTTTCTGGGCATGAGTAATTATGAACCTACTCTGCGTTCACTGATCCTGGAGCTTTTAGATTTTGTTTTGACACATAATTTCTTTACTTTTAAGGATAGGTTTTATTTGCAGCAACGCGGCACTGCGATGGGTGCGGCCTGTGCGCCGTCGTATGCAAACCTCTTTTTGGGGTATTGGGAGCGAGAGGTTTTCGGCGGCGGCGTGCCTGCCGCATCCCAGGCGCAGTTCTGGTACAGATTTATCGATGACGTTTTTTTGATTTGGCAGGGTACCGAGGCTGGCTTTCTGGGCTTCATCCGAGAGCTTAATCAGAACCCATATAACATCAAACTGACATATAAGATTGATGCACGGGCTATTGATTTTCTGGATGTGAAGGTCTTGGTCGATGGGGATGGCAGAATTCCGACTGACATTTTTCGTAAAGAGACTGCGGTGAATTCTTTACTGCATGCTACATCCGCCCATACCCCATCGACCATAAGAGCTATACCAACAGGACAATTCCTGCGCATGAGACGGGTATGCTCTACGGATGAGGCCTTTGAGGGCCAGTCTCGGGACCTGAGCACCAGGTTCCGTGAACGCGGATATAGTAATAGATGTATAAAGAGGGGTTATCGTCGTGCCCGTGGTACTCCACGTAATCAACTTTTATGTGGATCTGAGCATAGAACTGGAGGTGATCAACCCTTACGGTATATTGCAACTTTTAACAACCAATGGTCAGAGATGCATCGGCTCCTTCAAAAACACTGGCCAGTACTTAAAACAGATGCAGTTCTGAGTCGGCTCCTACCCGATCATCCGCTCATGACAGCAAGAAGGGGGGAAAAGCCTGCGAGATCTTTTAGTTAAAAGCCACTATGTGGCACCTATCCCTAACCCCTTTGGTACACAGGGACGTCATTGGGGTTGTTATCCCTGTGGCTCTTGTCGGGCCTGTACAAATATTATACGGGCCACAACTTTCTTGTCTTCTGATGGACAGAAAGAATTTCGCATTCTAACGTACATTTCCTGCAATACACGACATGTCGTATATTATGCGACATGTCCCTGCAATCTGGTGTATGTGGGTTTGACGTCACGAGAGTTGCGTGTGCGTACTCGAGAACATGTCAGAGACATTATGGCTTCTAGGGAAATTACGGATATATCCATTTTGAAAACTATCCCCAAGCATTTTAAATTATACCATGATTCGAATGCATCTGGTTTACGAGTGCGTGGTATAGATTGTGTCCACTGCAGCATTAGGGGCGGGGATATGAAAAAGATCCTAGCCCAATTAGAATGTCGGTGGATTGTCCTATTGAATACAATGGCCCCACATGGACTTAATGAAAAATTAACTTTTTCACCATTTCTCAAATAATATAGTATATTGCTCCTTGGTTTCTTTGTTTTTAATTGGTTGTTGGGTAGTTTTTAATGTATTTTCTTTTTTTATTTTCATCAGTTTGAATAAATATGAACTTTTAATCTTGACCTTGAAGGCATACATACTATCAAGCTTTGAATATTGGGACCTAATTTTGAAAAAATGAAAAAATAAGAATAAAGAAAATCATCTTCTAGGATCGTTATGTATATTATATATATGTTCATTATAAGATTGTTGCAATTTCTTTCTCTTTGTTGTATCTATGTTGGCACAAACATTTTCATTAATGTGAATTGACGTGTATTCATTGTCCTTTGTGACCATAGAACACAGGTTACGGTTTACCATAATATAATGGTGGCGTTTTTGATGTTTGTTGGTGCCCTGGATAACAATGGCGGCGGCGTGGAGCGCATGCGCGGTGTGCGCGCCTGCTGCGTGGCGGAAGGCATCCTCACGGCATCGGCACAGCAGTCGGGTCCCCATGGTAACCATGCGGACTCTGACGTGTGTCGACTTCCGGGATGGCCGGAAGTGACGCTGCGGGACTGCCGTGCACACTGCGCATGCGCTGGCTGTAAATGGCCGCGCGCACATGATTTTCAAATTGCAGTGATGTAGTGACCCTTATAAAAGATCCCTCAGCCATGTCACTTGCCATACAGCCCCCCGAGGAAGCCCTTGTGTGCAAAACGCGTAGGAGTATTGGCGGGACCCCCGACCTCCACTATGGGTATGAGAACCATCTCCGTTATATGTGGACTAGTGGTTTTATGATGTGAGCTCAGAACTCAATACCTTAGGGTTGATTGGTGGGCCACTGTGTCTGGTACTAAGTTTAGAATGATTGGGAACGGGAATTTTTCCTCCCTTTAACCCTATGTAGCAGAGCCACCGTTAGACTGTGCATCTAGCCATGGTACCATATATCGATGTCAGGGGTTTTGGTCATATTGTTCTCCACATTTTATGTCTCATATTTTGTCTTTACTGATTTTTAGAGGATAATAAGGTATTTTTCGAATAAAACATTTATACTATTTTGCACAAGATTAAGCTCTGTGTGTACTTTATTGATGATTAGTTTATTTGGGCATTTTTGTACTCATTTGGTTCTCTGTTAGTGTGTCTGTTTCCAGAGTTGCCCCCCTTTTGGACTTACGTCCAACTTTTTGACAAAGTACAGGTATGATAGTCTGTATTAATATTAGTATATGGGGGTATGTATAAGTAAATATAATAAAATTAGATAGATCTGAATATAGAAACTTTGAAAATATTAAAGGGAGGGTTTTGTGTTGATTATGTAAAAGACCCAACTTACCACTGAAACTGGGGTTGAAAATCAAGTCCAAAAGCTGCATTAATTATTTCCTGTAAACATGTATCATATGACTAATAGTGTTGAGCGATACCATCCGATATTGAGATATATCGGATCGGATAGGATCGGCCCGATACCCAAAAAAGTATCGGTATCGCCGATTCCAATACTGGAAGTCCCATTCAAGTCAATGGGACTGAAATATCGGAATTAAAAAAAAACCTTTCTTTACTTCCACATCCAGTTCGGGAGGGGGGAAGAGTGTGGGCGGTGCGTGAGCGGACACTGTGCGTGTCTGTGCGGGCCTGCCGGCGGTCTGTACGGGCCTGCCGGGGGCTTGTGCCGGCTGCCGTGGGTCTGTACGGGCCTGCAGGGGGCTTGTGCCGGCTGCTGGGGGTCTGTATGGGCCTGCCGGGGGCTTGTGCCGGCTGCCGGGGGTCTGTACGGGCCTGCCGGGGGCTTGTGCCGGCTGCCGGGGGTCTGTACGGGCCTGCCGGGGGTCTGTACGGGCCTGCCGGGGGCATATATACTACATTCATACAACATACATACATACTACATATACAGTGGCATTTAAAAGTTTGTGCACCCCTGGTCAAAATTACTGTTATTGTGACCAGTTAAGCAAGTTGAAGATGGAATGATCTCTAAAAGGGCTAAAGTTAAAGATGACACATTTTCTCTGTATTTTAGGCCAAAAAAACTATATATTGTCATTTTTTACATTTTAAAAATTACAATAAGGAAAATAGGCCAATGCAAAAGTTTGGGCACCCTGCATAGTTAGTACCTAGTAGCACTCCCTTTTAAAATATCACAGCTTGTAAACGCTTTTAGTAGCCAGCCAAGAGTCTTTCAATTCTTGTTTGATGGATTTTGGAAAATTCTTCCATTTCTGTGAGATTCCTGGGTCGTCTTGCATGCACTGCTATTTTGAGGACTAGCCACAGATTTTCAATGATGATCGAATCGGGGGACTGTGAGGGCCATTTAAAAACCTCTAGCTATCGCCTTTTGAGGTAGTCTATTGTGGATTTTGATGTGTGTGATCATTATCCATTTGTAGAAGCCATCCTGTTTTCAAATTCAGCTTTTTTACACATGGTGTTATGTTTGCATCAAGAATTTGATGAAATTTCATTGACTCCATTCTTCCCTCTACCAGTGAAATGTTCCCTGTGCCATTGTCTGCAACACAACTCCAAAGCATGATTGATCCATCCCCATGCTTAATGGTTGGAGAGATGTTCTTTTCTTGAAATTCTATGCAATTTTTTCTCTGCACATACCTTTGATCATTGCGACCAAAGAGTTTTATTTTAACTTCAACGATTCACAGGACTTGTTTCTAAAATGCATTGGGCTTGTTTAGATGTTCTTTTGCACACCTCTGATGCTAAATTTTATGGTGAGGGTGCAGGAGAGGTTTTCTTCTGATGACTCTTCCATGAAGGCCATATTTGATAAGGTGTCCCTGAACAGTAGAACAATTACCACAACTCCAGAATATGCTAAATCTTTCTGAAGGTCTTTTGCAGACAAGTGGGGGTTCTGATATGCCTTTCTAGCAATCCTACAAGCAGCTCTCTCTGAAATTTTGCTTGGCCTTCCAGACCTTATCTTGACCTCCACTGTTCCTGTAAACTGCTATTTCTGAATTACATATTGAACTGAGGAAAGGACAACTTGAAGACTCTTTGTTATCTTCTTATAGCCTTCTCCTGCTTTGTGGGCCTCCACTATTTTCATTTTCAGAGTGCTAGGCAGCTGCTTAAAAGAACCCATGGTGGCTGTTTTTTCGCACAAGGTTAGAGGAGGCTATGTGTTTCTAAACCTGTGGAATCTGCATCAGCTGGCCTTTCCTAACATTGACGGTGAACAAGCCATATCCCTTACAGGCTAATTAAGGTCTGAAACCTTGGTCAAAGTTATCTGAGCACACAAATCTCCAAAGGTGCCCAAACTTTAGCATCGGACCATTTTTCTTTTTGTAATTTTTAAAATGTGAAAAAATGACAATGTGTATTACCTTTTAGCCTAAAATACAAAACAAATGTGTCATCTTTAACTTTAGGCCTTTTAGAGATCATTTTATCTTCAACTTGCTTAACTGTTCACAATAACAGTAATTTTGACCAGAGGTGCCTAAACTTTTGCATGCCACTGTATACTACAGTCATACTTCATACATACTACATACATACTACATTCATACAACATACATATATAATACATATATACTACATTCATACAACATACATGCTACATACATACTACATTCATACAGCATACATACATACATACTACATACATACTACATATATACAAAATTCATACAACATACATACATACTACATACTACATACATACTTCATATATACTACATTCATACAACATACATACTACATTCATACAACATACATACATACATACATACTACATATATACTACATTCATATAACATACATACTTAAATACTACATACATATATACTACATTCATACAGCATACATACTACATGCATATATACTACATTCATACAACATACATACTACATATTTACTACATACATACAACATACATACAACATGCTACAGACATACAACATACATACTACATACAATACATTCATACATTCATACAATACATACATATAGACATACAGTACATATAACATAGAGTACATATTCACCATTACTTGTCACTTTGATCCCCGAAGCCAGTGTTATCTGTGGAAAAATATGAAAATAGCAAACAATATACTCCCTGATCCGCAGAAATCCACGCGTGTCCCACGCCGATCTCCCGTGGAGAACAGCAGCATCAGCTGATGCGACCGCTCTCTACGGGGCTCCAGGAATCCAATGACGGGAGGTAGGTATCCTTTTGCACTGTATTCCTCCGCTACTGTAAAAAAAATAGTCCCTAGTCTCACTTTTGGCATTGCTGTGTGAGAAAGTTCCCACGCAGCTTTTGCCATAAAGTGAGACCAGGGACTATTTTTTTAGAGTGGCGGAGGATTACAGTAAGAAGGATACCTACCTCCCGTCATTGGATTCCTGGAGCCCAGTAGAGAGCGGTCGCATTAGCTGATGCTGCTGTTCTCCACAGGAGATCGGCGTGGGACACTCGTGGATTTCTGCGGATCAGGGAGTATATTGTTTGTTTGTTATTTTCATATTTTTCCACAGATGACACTGACTTCGGGGATAAAAGTGACAAGTGATGGTGAGTATGTACTCTATGTTATATGTACAGTATGTCTATATGTATGTATTGTATGAATGTATGAATGTACTGTATGTAGTATGTATTGTATGAATGTATTGTATGTAGTATGTATGTTGTATGTCTGCAGCATGTTGTATGTATGCAGTATGTATGAATGTAGTATATATGTAGTATGTATGTAGTATGTATGAATGTATGTATGTTGTATGAATGTTTTATGTATGTAGTATGTATGTATGTTGTATGAATGTAGTATATATGTAGTATGTATGTAGTATGTAGTATGTATGAATGTAGTATATATGTAGTATGTATGTAGCATGTATGTATGTATGTTGTATGAATGTAGTATATATGTAGTATGTATGTTTTATGAATGTAGTATGTATGTAGTATGTATGAATGTAGTATATATGAAGTATATATGTAGTATGTATGTATGTATGTTGTATGAATGTTGTATATATGTAGTATGTATGTAGTATGTATGAATGTAGTATATATGTAGTATGTATGTAGTATGCATGAACGTATGAATGTTGCATGAATGTTGTATGTGTGTAGTATGTATGTAGTATGTATGTATGTTGTATAAATGTAGTATACATGTAGTATGTATGTAGTATGTATGTATGAATGTAGTATATATGTAGTATGTATGTATGTTGTATGAATGTAGTATGTATGTAGTATGTATGAATGTAGTATATATGAAGTATGTATGTAGTATGTAGTATGTATGCATGTTGTATGAATGTTGTATATATGAAGTATGTATGTAGTATGTATGAATGTTGTATATATGTAGCATGTATGTAGTATGTATGAATGTTGTATATATGTAGTATGTATGTAGTATGTATGAATGTTGTATATATGTAGTATGTATGTAGTATGTATGTATGTAGGTATATATCTAATATATAAAGCTCAAAGTGTGTATGTATGTGTGTATGTATGTGTGTGTGTGTGTGTGTGTGTATGTGTGTATGTCCGGGATAGGCATCCGCACTGTCGCAGCTACAGCCACAAAATTTGGCACAGTCACACGTCTGGACCCCGAGAGCGTCCTAAGCTATGTTGTGAGGCGAAATTTTAACCCCGCGCGTTCCAATTCACCAAACAATTTTGCCCCTGTCTACATACTGGGGAAAAAGTGTGTGCGCGTCAAGCCCCGCCCCTCATTATGATGTCATAATGCCCCTGTTTGCATACTGGGGAAGCAGTGTGTGCATATCAAGCCCCGCCCCTCATTATGATGTCACAATGGTTGATGGGTATATGGGCACTCGACTATGGGATGGAGGATATGTATGATGGGTATATGGGCACGGGCCTATGGGATCGTGGATGTGTGATGGGTATATGGGCACGGGACTATGGGATGGAGGATTATTATAATTTGTTATAACTAACCACAGTTAGTTACTATGCCCGGGCAGCGCCGGGCTCTTCAGCTAGTATATCTAATATATAAAGCTCAAAGTGTGTATGTATGTATGTGTGTGTGTGTGTGTATGTGTGTATGTCCGGGATAGGCATCCGCACCGTCGCAGCTACAGCCACAAAATTTGGCACAGTCACACGTCTGGACCCCGAGAGCGTCCTAAGCTATGTTGTGAGGTGAAATTTTAACCCCGCGCGTTCCAATTCACCAAACAATTTTGCCCCCGTCTACATACTGGGGAAAAAGTGTGTGCGCGTCAAGCCCCGCCCCTCATTATGATGTCATAATGCCCCTATTTGCATACTGGGGAAGCAGTGTGTGCATATCAAGCCCCACCCCTCATTATGATGTCACAATGGTTGCCATGGCGACGCAGATGTCATCATAGGTTGCAAGCCCTGCCGCCGCTCATTATGATGTCATAATGGTTGACTATGAGATGAAGGATGTGTGATGGGTATATGGGCACTGGACTATGGGATGGAGGATATGTATGACGGGTATATGGGCTCGGGACTATGGTATGGCGGATGTGTATGACGAGTATATGGGCACTGGACTATGGGATGGAGGATATGTATGACGGGTATATGGGCACGGGACTATGGGATGGAGGATATGTATGATGGGTATATGGGCACGGGACTATGGTATGGAGGATATGCATGATGGGTATATGGGCACGGGACTATGGTATGGAGGATATGTATGACGGGTATATGGGCACGGGACTATGGGATGGAGGATATGTATGATAGGTATATGGGCACGGGACTGTGGGATGGAGGATATGTATGACGAGTATATGGGCACGGGACTATGGGATGGAGGATATGTATGACGAGTATATGGGCATGGGACTATGGGATGGAGGCTATGTATGACGGGTATATGGGCACGGGACTATGGGATGGAGGAAGTGTGATGGGTATATGGGCACTCGACTATAGAATGGAGGATGTATGATGGGTATATGGGCACTCGACTATGGGATGGAGGATATGTATGATGGGTATATGGGCATGGGACTATGGGATGGAGAATATGTATGATGGGTATATGGGCATGGGACTATTGGATGGAGGATGGGTATATGGGCACTCGACTATGGGATGGAGGATATGTATGATGGGTATATGGGCACGGGCCTATGGGATCGTGGATGTGTGATGGGTATATGGGCACGGGACTATGGGATGGAGGATTATGATAATTTGTTATAACTAACCACAGTTAGTTACTATGCCCGGGCAGCGCCGGGCTCTTCAGCTAGTCTAATATATAAAGCTCAAAGTGTGTATGTATGTATGTGTGTGTGTGTGTGTGTGTGTGTATGTGTGTATGTCCGGGATAGGCATCCGCACCGTCGCAGCTACAGCCACAAAATTTGGCACAGTCACACGTCTGGACCCCGAGAGCGTCCTAAGCTATGTTGTGAGGCGAAATTTTAACCCCGCGCGTTCCAATTCACCAAACAATTTTGCCCCTATCTACATACTGGGGGAAAAAGTGTGTGCGCATCAAGCCCCGCCCCTCATTGTGATGTCACAATGCCCCTATTTGCATACTGGGGAAGCAGTCCCCACCCCGGATTATGACATCATGACATAATGACAATGGTTGCCATGATGTCATCAAAGGTTGCAAGCCCTGCCGCCGCTCATTATGATGTCATAATGGTTGACTATGGAATGGAGGATGTGTGATGAGCATATGGGTACGGGACTATGGGATGGAGGATATGTATGATGGGTATATGGGAACGGGACTATGGGATGGAGGATGTGTGATGGGTATATGGGCACTGGACTATGGATTGGAGGATATGTATGACGGGTATATGGGCACGGGACTATGGGATGGCGGATATGTATATGGGCACGGGACTATGGGATGGAGGATGTGTGATTGGTATATGGGCACTGGACTAGAGGATGGAGGATATGTATGACGGGTATATGGGCACGGGACTATGAGATGGTGGATATGTATGATGGGTATATGGGCACAGGACTATGGGATGGAGGATATGTATGATGGGTATATGGGCATGGGACTATGAGATGAAGGATGTGTGATGGGTATATGGGCACTCGACTATGGGATGGCGAATATGTATGATGGGTATATGGGCATGGGACTATGGGATGGAGGATGTGTGATGGGTATATGGGCACTTGACTATGGGATGGAAGATATGTATGATGGGTATATGGGCACGGGCCTATGGGATTGTGTATATGTATGATAGGTATATGGGCACAGGACTATGGGATGGAGGATATGTATGACGGGTATATGGGCACGGGACTATGGGATGGAGGATATGTATGACGGGTATATGGGCACGGGACTATGGTATGGAGGATATGCATGATGGGTATATGGCACGGGACTATGGTATGGAGGATATGTATGATGGGTATATGGGCACGGGACTATGGGATGGAGGATATGTATGATGGGTATATGGGCACGGGACTGTGGGATGGAGGATATGTATGACGAGTATATGGGCACGGGACTATGGGATGGAGGATATGTATGATGAGTATATGGGCACGGGAGGATATGTATGATGGGTATATGGGCACGGGACTGTGGGATGGAGGATATGTATGACGAGTATATGGGCACGGGAATATGGGATGGAGGATATGTATGACGAGTATATGGGCATGGGACTATGGGATGGAGGCTATGTATGACGGGTATATGGGCACGGGACTATGGGATGGAGGATGTGTGATGGGTATATGGGCACTCGACTATGGGATGGAGGATGTATGATGGGTATATGGGCACTCGACTATGGGATGGAGGATATGTATGATAGGTATATGGGCATGGGACTATGGGATGGAGAATATGTATGATGGGTATATGGGCATGGGACTATTGAATGGAGGATGAGTATATGGGCACTCGACTATGGGATGGAGGATATGTATGATGGGTATATGGGCATGGGCCTAAGGGATCGTGGATGTGTGATGGGTATATGGGCACGGGACTATGGGATGGAGGATTATTATAATTTGTTATAACTAACCACAGTTAGTTACTATGCCCGGGCAGCGCCGGGCTCTTCAGCTAGTATATATATATATATTTATATTCAACACATTAGCCAGATGACGGGACTACTTCTGTCCCATCATTGGCTAATGTGTCAATCACTGTCATTGTAGCAGGCATCGCCCGATGGGACTTGTAGTCCCATCAGACGATGCCGCACACACACAAGACCCCCAGCAGGCCCGCACAGACCCCCGGCAGCCGGCACAGGCCCCCGGCAGGACCGTACAGACCCCCGGCACAAGCCCTCGGCAGGCCCGTACAGACCCCCGGCAGCCGGCACAAGCCCCTGGCAGGCCCATACAGACCCCCGGCAGCCGGTACAGACCCCCGGCAGCCGGCACAGGCCCCCGGCATGCCCGTACAGTGCTATACATAACAATAAAGGATACGTCAATGGCTTGCAAAAGTATTCACTCCCCCTTGGCCTTTTACCTATTTTGTTATATTAAACCTGTGTTTAAATTTTTTTGTCATCTGATTTGTGTGTGATGCATCATCAGCACTAAATAGTCTAAGTTGGTGAATAGAAGCGAGAAAAACATAGGCATAAATAAAACTTATGGGATCAAATAAGTAGCATGTACTGTACATATGTATTTACCCCTTTTGCTATGAAACACCTCAAAATTTCTGGTGTAAGTCCAGTAATTACCTTCATAAGTCACATGCTTAGTGAGAAGAAGCCCATATGTGTACAATCTAAGTGTTACATGGTCTGTCAGTATATACACACGTTTTCTGAAAGGCCACAGAGGCTTCAACACCATTAAGCAAGAGGGTCAGAAAGAAATCCAGTGTGGTAGCAGGTGCGTAGAATAAAATCCAGAATTTGTTGTACAAACATGAGTATAAAAACATAGTAATAGGCAGCTCCAGCCAGTGTGAATGAAGACCTACGTGTTTCAGCTTGTAAGAGCCTTAATCATGGTAATAGACAAGTGTGAATAAACATATCTTAAAAAGACTTAAAAAGACCACAGTTGGGGCTGAGGATGCAGTGCTTGTCATGGTTGCATCATTTTGTGTCTGTGTGCTAAGCCGCAAGTTAAGGTCCCATTACATTTAGCGATGCACCAGCGATCCCGACAACGATAAGACCCGGTCAGGATCGCTGGTGCATCGCTAAATGGTTGCTAGTGAGCTGCCAAATAGGCAGATCTCACCAGCGATGCTGTAGCGGTCGGCGGTCATCACTTACCTGTCACACGCAGCGAGGGTGACGTCTTCCGCCCGCATCCATGGAGTTGCTCGTCGATGCCAGCAGGAAGCCGACGACGAGAAATGGACCATCCCGTTCTCGCGCGATCAGTGATATCCAGCGGGGAGCCAGGTCAGCGGTAAGTGTCACATGTAGCGAGATCGCTACCGATATCGCTGTTGTGTCACAAAATCAGTGACGCTTTAGCGATATCGCTAGCGATCTTGCTATGTGTGAAGGGGGCTGTACTCTCCACTCCTCCACCTCCTCTGCTGAGCTACTGAGCTACTCAGCTGCATACCTCTGGGTTCATACCAAGTGGGATTTGCAACCTCATCATCATCCTCTCTGTTCTCACATTCCTAACCCTGAGAGTAACCCTCCTCCTCTTCCTGCCCTGACACCACAGCGCAGTCTGCATGCACCCCTGGTATCTGAGTCTCTTCAGGATCATCTCCACCCTTGGTGGTTAATGTCTGGTGACGAGGGTTTGGATTCTGCTCATACCCTACATTGTCCAGCCCCAGATCCAACATGAAAAAATTTTAGACATTTGTGCAGATGCTTTCTCCCTCTGGATTCTGTGATTCCTTCAGAGACAAATCAGAAAGCCAGATTTTCACATAAAAATCCTAACGCCTAATATTGAGGTGCAGGCTGGAGGGCCAATTAGCTACTCCAATTGTTTGTGTTAAAACTGTGCTTCATTGGCAATCAGAAGGCCAGCTTTCCACTTAAAATTGTTAGGCCTAATATTAGGGTGCAGCCACAAGGCACAATTAGCTACTACAAATCATTTGTGATAAAAATGTTTCAGTGGCAAATCAGAAGGCCAGATTTACACTTAAAAATCATTAGGCATATAAATGTTGCTCAGGCACACTATCTAGGAAAATAAATAGTGATTGCTCATTTAGTGGCAGGTGACTGACAGCTGTGGGCCTAAGGTTGGGAAACAGCAGGTTACAAAAGAGGTGTAATGTGCTGCTGCAGTGTTGTAAACTATTTAACCCCTTTAGATGGATTGCGGCGTGGGACTTGACTGTACGGCAGACAGGTATGGAATATTGTTGCTTTTTTACTTTGGATTTTTTACAGGAGAACGATGGGTTTGCTTGGATTGTGAGTGAAATAAACATGGAAAAAATGTGTGTTTATTTATTTCATTAAAAGTCTTTATTCTTAATGTATGTGTGTTTTTAGCCCTTTCAGACTAGTGGATTAATAATGGCTAGGTGTCTTATTGATAGCTCTCCATTATTAACTACGCTTAATGTCACCTTACAATAGCAAGGTGACATTAACCCCTTATTACCCCATATGCCACCCGCTACAGGGTAATGGGAAGAGAGAGGGTAAGTGCCAGAATTGGCGCATCTCACAGATGCGCCTTTTCTGGGGTGACTGGGGCAGATTTTTTTTAGCTAGGGGGAGCGAAATACAATGGTCCCTCTCTAGGCTATTAATTTCTACCCTCAGTCACTTGCTTGCCCTCTCTGACAGAGGAAATTGCACGGGAGCCCACACAAGATTTTTCCGTGAATTAATCCTTTAATTTAACACCTACAGCTTCAAAAATTTACACACTCACTGCAAACATTATCAGTGAGGGACATATAAATCTAACGGATATGCAATGGTTTACTGTTTGTAAACCATGTCTCATATCCAGTCGGGTTCTGTAATGATTTTACAGATACCGACAATTGAATTATTGGCTATTCTGCTATCTACCTCTGTATGAAATATATATATATACTAGCTGAAGAGCCCGGCGCTGCCCGGGCATAGTAACTAACTGTGGTTAGTTATAACAAATTATAATAATCCTCCATCCCATAGTCCCGTGCCCATATACCCATCACACATCCACGATCCCATAGGCCCGTGCCCATATACCCATCATACATATCCTCCATCCCATAGTCGAGTGCCCATATACCCATCCTCCATCCCATAGTCCCATGCCCATATACCCATCATACATATCCTCCATCCCATAGTCGAGTGCCCATATACCCATCATACATCCTCCATCCCATAGTCGAGTGCCCATATACCCATCACACATCCTCCATCCCATAGTCCCGTGCCCATATACCCGTCATACATAGCCTCCATCCCATAGTCCCGTGCCCATATACTCGTCATACATATCCTCCATCCCACAGTCCCGTGCCCATATACCCATCATACATATCCTCCCGTGCCCATATACTCATCATACATATCCTCCATCCCATAGTCCTGTGCCCATATAATCGTCATACATATCCTCCATCCCACAGTCCCGTGCCCATATACCCATCATACATATCCTCCATCCCATAGTCCCGTGCCCATATACCCGTCATACATATCCTCCATACCATAGTCCCGTGCCCATATACCCATCATGCATATCCTCCATACCATAGTCCCGTGCCCATATACCCGTCATACATATCCTCCATACCATAGTCCCGTGCCCATATACCTGTCATACATATCCATGTGTCTCACTGACATATATATATATATATAGACTGTATATATGCTTTCATGAATATTTGAGGCCATGGCTCCATTATATGTCCATTTTGCAAGCCGGCGAGAAAATCTCGCCATACGGATGTCACACGAATGCTTACATGCGAGAAAATCGCATCCTCGCATTGCAAACAGATGACATATCGATCACTGTTCAGGGAATATTTCTGCGATTCTTGTCCATAGAAAACGGACCGTATTTTTATACGTTAAGTGTGACTCCAGCCTTACCCATACACTATTCTGTAATCTGGGGTAGATTTTTGTGATATGTAAGACTAAAAAAAAATTGTTTAAAAATTTTGGTGGGTTACAATTCTCAGCCATATAATCTAATGTGTTTTTGGTCAAATTTTGTTGGTATATAATCCTTCAAAAATGTTTTCAAAATTTAGTTGTTATTACATTGATCACTCATAAACTATTCGTTGGTCTGGAGTACATTTCATTGCTATATAAGTCTCAAAAAAGTTGTTCCAAATGTATTGTTATCATATTGCTTACCCATAGGGTATTACCGTATATACTCGAATATAAGCCGAGATTTTCAGCCCATTTTTTGGGGCTGAAAGTCCCCCTCTCGGCTTATATTCGAGTCATATACACCGGGGGGTCGGAGGGGGAGGGGGGGCGGGGGTGTCAGGTCATACTTACCAGTCCTGCCGCTGTCTCTTGAGCCCCCAGCTTCTCTGCACTCTCTCTTCCTGCCTTCAGCGGTCACGTGGCACAGCTCATTAAAACTCATGAATATGCGCATATTCATGAGTTTTAATGAGCGGTATCACAAGACCGCTGAACGCAGGAAGAGAGAGCGCGGAGAAGTTGGGGGCTCAAGAGACAGCGTCAGGACGGGTAAGTATAGCGATACTCACCTGTCCTGCATCCATGGCTGCTTGCTGCTGTCTGTCATCGGTCAGTGACTTCAGACAGCAGAGGGCGTGGTGACTTGATTAGTGCACGCCACGCCCCCTGCAGTCTGAACGTCACTGACCGATGACGTGGCAGATAGCAGTGAGCTGGCATGGACGCAGGACATGTGAGTATCTGACACCCAGCGACGGAGAGGTGAGTATGTCATTTTTTTTTATTTTTACATGCAGCAGCAGCGGCAGCACATGGGGGAATAATCTAAGGAACTTCTTATGGGGTCAGCATATGGGGGAATAATCTAAGGAGCTTCTTATGGGGTCAGCATATGGGGGAATAATCTAAGGAACTTCTTATGGGGTCAGCATATGGGGGAATAATCTAAGGAGCTTCTTATGGGGTCAGCATATGGGGGAATAATCTAAGGAGCTTCTTATGGGGTCAGCATATGGGGGAATAATCTATGGAGCATTTCCCACCCTAGGCTTATACTCGAGTCAATAAGTTTTCCAAGTTTTTTGTGCCAAAATTAGGGGGGTCGACTTATACTCGGGTCGGCTTATACTCGAGTATATACGATACATCTTCTTGGGTACATTTCATTGCTATAAAAGTTTCAAAAAAATTGTTCAAAATTTACCAGTATTATATTTTTCTCATAGGGTATTACATCTTCTTTAGTAAATTTTGTTGCTATAAAAGTATCAAAAAAGTATTAAAAAAATGATTGGTATTATAATACTCACCTATAGACTATTCCGTGGTCTGGAATACATTTTGTTAGGAATCTGTGTCCTGCCATACATATGCAGAGATCCAGATCCTCACATTTGTCTCCAGAGGCTAAGTCCTTTCAGCCAGCTTCTGAGCATGCTCATGGAATGAGCTCCCATTGGAGTTCAGGAGTCAGGTGCTCAGGTCCTGCTCCTGATTCCATTGGTTCAGCTCAGGGCTCTGGAGATTTCAGGCAGGTCCCGTACGCTATAAAAAGTGTGCATGGCTGCTATGCCATGTGCTAGTATTTTCTATACTTGCTGCTGTGTGCTTGGTGATGGATGCTTGGTCTGGTGGATGACTTATTATGAAACCCCTTCCCTCTGATATTACGTTTGTGTGAGTGATTGGGTACAGCCAGTATTGTGCTAGCGCCAGTGCGCTCAAGCATCACCTGTTGCAGCAGTCAGTGTCCTGCATTTGCGCCTGCAGTCATTTTGGCGTTCGCAGTTGCGACGCCGTGCACACGTCCTACAACGGTAAGTCCACTCGGGTGTAGTGATGTCTTTTAACTACTCCGATTATTGACTACCGTATGTGTGCCGCTGAGTATCTGAGAAGGTTACTCAGACTCAGCGTTTTTGTATTTGTTATTTGTGCAGCTCTGTGAGTCCTAACAGAGCTTGCTTTAGTGCACTAGGTGCAGTTCAACCCTGTGCACACTACCGCTGTAGTGCTCTGCCTCCCTTAGCAGCGGTTTTGCCATCTGCCGCACGGTGGACCCCAAGTGGCGAAGGCACTTTAATTATTTTTTTTTTTTTTTAGTGCCTTCTGCCACTCATAACACATTTACTGGCTGTATAAACCTGCAAAAACTTGTTCCAAATTTATCGGTAACATATTGCTCCCACATAGGGTGTTACATCTTCTTAGGTACATTTCATTGCTATATAAGCCTCCAAAAACTTTTTAAAAAATGTATCAATATTATATGCTCACCTATAGAATATTCTGTGGTATTGAGTACATTTCGTTAAGTATAAAAGCCTCAAAAATCTTGGTCAAAAATGTATTACAGTGGGTGCAGAAAGTATTCAGACCCCTTTAAATTTTTCACTCTCTGTTTCATTGCAGCCATTTGGTAAATTCAAAAATGTAATTTTTTTTTTTTTTTTTTCTTCTCATTAATGTCCACTCTGCACACCCCATCTTGACTGAAAAAAACAGAAATGTAGACATTTTTGAAAATTTATTAAAAAAAGACAAACTGAAATATCACATGGTCATAAGTATTCAGACCCTTTTCTCACTATTGAGTATAAGCACCCTTTTGAGCTAGTACAACCATGAGTCTTCTTGGGAATGATGCAACAAGTTTTTCGCACTTGGATTTGGAGATCCTCTGCCATTCTTCCATGCAGATTCTCTCCAATTCCATCAGGATGGATGGTGAATGTTGGTGGACAGCCATCTTCAGGTCTCTCCAGAGATGCTCAATTGGGTTTAGGTCAGGTCTCTGGGGCTGGGTCAGTCAAGGATGGTCAAAGAGTTATTCTGAAGCCACTCCTTTGTTATTTTAGTGGAGCAGTATAGTAGCTGAGTGGGGGTTTAAATGTGCTGGGTCCAAATCCCAGCAAGGATAGCATCTGCATGAAGTTTGTATGTTCTGCCCCTACAGAACCAAATAGAGGTACTCCAATACACCAGTTACCATATACTATTTCTATAAAGGGTTTAAAAACCCTGATTTTTCTATACGTGTGTGTAGCTGACATGTGGAATGAGTCCAAGCCAGATGTTTGTGCAACATTTATCAAAAATGTGTTTACAGCTTAACCATGCATCCCTAAATACCATGCTACCATACCATATGTCAAAGATGTACTGTGAATTTTCTAGTTGGCCCCCCGAAAATCATAACTTCCAACATGCCGATGGACACAAGTACAACAGGGAATGTTGTTCATACTGATTGCCATATAATAGAAAACAAAAAGCAAAAAACACAAATATCCTGAACTAAAAAGTAAAAAATATACTGCAAATAATGCATAAAGGTAATAATAATAATAAGGTTATTTAGTAAACATAATTTTGATCAAAATAATGTACAAGCCATCCCGCCACGTCACGGCAACCCTTGTGGGACAGTCCCTACTCTAGTATTTAAAACCTTTTCACTTGCCAAGTGGCGTGAATGTGAATAAGGGTCGAGCGGCTGAACCACTAGTAACAGCTTAGGCCAGACTGGATGGCTTTCCCAGCTCAGAAAGAGGGCGGTCACACCCCTATATGCACAATGAAATGAATAAAAAACAAATCTGAACTGAGAAAAGGAAGTTAATGTGTATGCACAATGTAAGTGCATATTAACACATGACCATTAACCAGAGAAAACAAAAAGCAAAAAAACACAAATCCTGAACTAAAAAGTAAAAAATATACTGCAAATAATGCATAAAGGTAATAATAATAAGGGTATTTAGTAAACATAATTTTGATCAAAAATGCATTATGCATTATTTGCAGTATATTTTTTACTTTTTAGTTCAGGATATTTTTGTTTTTTTTGCTTTTTGTTTTCTCTGGTTAATGGTCATGTGTTAATATGCACTTACATTGTGCATACACATTAACTTACTTTTCTCAGTTCAGATTTGTTTTTTATTTATTTTTTTGATTGCCATATAATGCCCTAAGATCACCAATTAAATGTAGTGCCATCAAAGATAATCAGCTGAAAAGAGAATAATAATGCTCTGCTGTAGTAATATGTGTTAAAAAAAACTAAGGTGTGCCTTAACTAACACTTGTGCCATAACAGTGCACAAAAAAAATATTTTTCACCTGCTACTGGCAAAAAAAACATGTGTCCTATACTAAATCCAATGTGCATATTCCAAATCCGAAGTCAAAATTGTTGTAACACGTTAAGAAATTTTGTTATGGATAAGTTTGCCCAAATGAATTAGCCCCTTAAGGACCAGGAGCATTTTCATTTTTGCGCTTCCATTTTTTGCTCTTTCTTCCCACAGCCATAACTTTTTTACTTTCCTGTCAATATGGCCATGTGAGGGCTTGTTTTTTGCAGGATGAGTTGTACTTTTGAATAGCACCATTCATTTTACCATAGCATGTACTGTAAAATGGGGGGGAAAAAAAACTAAAACTGCCATTATAATTCTCCAGGTCATTACAAGTTCATAGACACCAAACATGTCTAGGTTCTTTTTTTTTTTTTTTTTTTTCTTTTTTTCCTTTTTTTTTTTTAAATGGTGAAGAAAAATTCCTAAATTTGTAAAAAAAAAAAAAAAAAAAAAGTTGGGATCTGTTATTGCATTTTATTGCAATGTTGAAGCGACCAAAAAAAATGTAATTCTGGAGTTTCAATTTTTTTCTCGCAACTCGACTGGATTAGTTCTTTTTATATATTGATAGTGTTAGCGTTTCGCTAGGCAAGGCGGGCTTCCAGGAGTGGACCGTCTGGACCGTGGCACCGAGGGGCCCCGAACGAGCAACCTGGTGGGACCGACCCTATACAGGGACCGTTAGGAGCAGGCCCAGGGGTTCGAATGCCACGGCAGCTGGTACCAAGAGGGATGGCTCAGAATGGACTGGAGCGAGACAAAGGACCTGGTACCACGAGCACAGGGATGGCGTAGGTCTCGGATGGAGACTGGAGTAGGACAGCAGGAGACAAAGACACTGGCAGGCAGGACCGGAGTAGGACTGCAGGAATCAGGCACAGGTAGACAGGACCAGAGTAGGACTGCAGGAATCAGGCACAGGTAGACAGGACCAGAGTAGGACTGCAGGAATCAGGCATGGGTAGACAGGACTGGAGTAGGACTGCAGGAATAAGGCACGGGTAGATAGGACTGGAGTAGGACTGCAGGAGCAAGACATGGGCAGGCAGGACGGAGCAGGAACACACAGGACCAGAGTAGGACTGCAATGGAAGCACAGGAAGGTATGAGAACCAGCACAGGGCAGGGGCACGGGGGTCTAGCGTGCGAATATCTCAACAACGATCAGGCGCCTCCATTATGGGAGGGTGGCCTGAAATACCCGAGGACCGGCCCCCATTGGTCCGGCGGTGCTATCGGGTCAGGGCACCGCCGGAGCATAAGAAGAGACAGGGAGAGCTGGCCGCGGCCTATGGCGCATGAGCAAAGCCTGTAGTGACATCACAGGCCGTGGGCCGGTCTGAGTAGGACGCCGCTGCCGACAGAGGGAGGCGAGAGGCTCCGGCGCTGGATGGTGAGTATGAGGGTGCGCGACGGGGGCCGTAACCGGGGCCTTGACAGATCGGGTGATTCTGAACGTGGCAATACCAAATATGTGTATATTTGATTTTTTTATCGTTTTATTTTGAATGGGGTGAAAGGGGGTTGATTTGAACTTTTATCATTTTAATTTTTTTAATATTATTAAAAACATTTTTTTTACTTGCTTCAATAATCCACATGGGAGACTAGAACTGTGATCATACAATCGCTTGTGCTACATAGAGCAGGGCTGCAGCCCTGTTCTATGTAGCAGACATGCTCACTTTCTATGAGTGCCGACAGCGACCTGGCAATGACAACCGCAGGGGTCTCCTGCTGATCTCGGGTTGTCATGCCAACCCATCGGCGACCCAGGTCATGTGATACGGGTGCCGATGGGAGGAGGTAATGACGCGCTTCCTGCATGTGCATGTTAAATGCCCCTGTTAGAGTTCAGCTGACATGCAGCTGTTCCGTGCACATGTCAACTGATCAGGTCATGTACCAGAAAAGGTGCAGGCTCATCAAACGGGGGGAGGCGTCAGTTATTGGACAATAAGGGGTTAAGCACCTTAAAAGAATTTAACAATTTTGTATGTGAGTTTTACTACAATAATTACCAGCTCTTCTTCAAAGTTGTCATAGTAAACAGAGTTTTAAAATAACAAAATTTCAAAAAATCTTGTATTCCATTTGAAAAGTCTTACTTGAGCAAGGCCCAGTACTGTTAACCCCTTTTTGAAATCGAGCATAATAGTACGCCAATGTCGGACTACCTCCCTTTGATGTGGGCTCTGGAGCTGAGCCCATATGTTTTCTGGCACATGTCAGCTATTTTGAATAGCTGACATGTGCCTCTAACAGTCGCGGGTGGAATCACAATCCACTTGCGGCTGTTAACCCGTTAAATGCCATTGTCAATCTCTGACAGAGGCATTTAATTCGCGCTTCCGGCAGGCATGCCAGAAATCCTGCCCCTGGGTGACCCCCTGTCACATGATCACAGATCCCCGATGGGTTTTCATGACAACCAGAGGTCTCCAGCAGACCTCTATGGCTTTCACTGCCAGACGGACGGTGCTCATAGCAAGTGAGCAATTCTGCTACACACAGGTGATCTGATCATCGCCTGTATGTTGCAGAGCCGATTGGATAATGGCAGCTTCTAGTCCCCCATGGAGACTATTGAAGCATACCAAAAGCAAAAAAAAAGTTTTTCAAAATAGTAAAAAAATAATAAAAGTTCAAATCACCCCCATTCAAAATAAAACAATTTAAAAAATACATATATTTGGTATCGCTATGTTCAGAATCGCCCAATCTATCAATACAAAATTTTTTTTACCAGATTGCTAAACGGTATAATGAGAAAAAAGTCAAAACCCCAGAATTACGCTGTTTTGGTTGCCGCAACATTGTATTAAAATGCAATAACAGCCGATCAAAAGATCGTATCTGCACCAAAATGGTATCATTAACAATGTCAGCTCGGCGTGCAAAAAATGAGCCCTCACCCAACCTGAGATAACAAAAAGTGGAGATGCTATGGGTATCATAATATGGTGCAATTTTTTTAACAAACTTTTTTGAATTTTTTTTCACTTCTTAGATAAAAAGAACCTAGACATATTTGGTGTCTATGGACTCATAATGACCTGGAGAATCATAATGGCAGGTCAGTGTTACCAATTAGTGAACATGGTAAAAAAAGAAAAAAAACAACTGTGGGATTGCATTTTTTTTTTTTGCAATTTCACTGCACTTGGAATTTTTTCCTGTTTTTCAGTACATGATATGTTAAAACCAATGGTGTTGTTCAAAAGTACAACTCAACCCTCAAAAAAGAAGCCCCCACATGGCTATTTTGACCAAAAAAATTTTAAAAAGTTATTGCTCTGGGAAGAAGGTGAGCAGAAAATGAAAACGCAAAAACGAAAATACCTCTAGGGGTTAAAAGTGCTTCAGGCATTTGCTTTTGGACTTGTGAGAGGTCATATGTGCCCATTGCAAAAACCAGCAATAGTCCCCCATCATGTTGGGATCCCAGTGGTCTTGATTAGAGATGGGCGGACCCCTGAATATTCGGGTCTGGCGGGTTCAGCCGAACAGTTAAAAAAAAAGTTTGGGATCGGGTACCAGGAACCGTACCCAAACCAGGACCACATTCACTTGAATGGGCACATCCAGTGTTTGCCACTCTGTCATGTACATGACAGCGCGGCAAACAATACTTCTGATAGGCGGTAAAATCATTACAGCCGGTCAGACAGCCATGATTCCCACACTGTCAAATGACAGCGTGAGCCCACAGCTGTGATCGGAGGTTTAATGTTTACCTCTGGTCGCTGGTGTCGGATAATGGGACAACTGCTCCCAACAGCCGACGCCTGCTGCCACTAATAACAGTGAGAGAAGGCATCGTCTGATGGGAGTCTTTATCAGCAGGTGCCTGAGCTCTAAATATTTTTTTTTAAAAAACAGTGTGGGTTCCCCCCGTGTTTTTGACAACCAGCCAGGCAAAACTGACAGCTGGGGGCTGCAGCCTGCAGTTACCAGCTTCAGCAAGGCTGGTTATCAAGAACAGAGGGGTCCCAATGCTGTTTTTTTTTTTTTTAATTATTTAAATAAATAATGTAAAAAAAACAGTATGGGGTCCCCACCATTTTTGACAGCAAACCTTGCTAAAGCAGACAGCTTGGGGCTAGTATTCGCAGGCTGGTAAGGGGCCTTGTATATTGGCCCCACCAGCCTAAAAATAGCAGCCTGCAGCCACCCAGAAAAGGAACATCTATTAGATGCACCAAATTTGACACTTTGCCCGGCTCTTTTCACTTGCCTTGTAGCGGTGGCAAGTGGGATTCATATGTGTGAGGTTGATGTCACCTTTGTATTGCTCAGTGACATCAAGCCCACAGATTAGTAATGGAGAGGCATCTATAAGACACCTAACCATTAGGTTGTGTGCCCACATTGCGTTTTTTTAATGCGTTTCCACCTCTTTTTTGCCACTGCGGAAACGCTTAAAAAAAAAAAAAAAAAAAAAATGCTTAAAAAACGCATTACCATGCAATCCTATGGGATTCCGCAGTTGCTGTGCCAATGCTGCCAATTTTACCGCTGTGTAATCGCATAGCGGTAATCCGCAGCATGTCCATTATTTCTGCGTAATCGCGGCGATTCCGCCACCATAGGATTGCAATGAAATGCTCACTTTACACATGTGGCTATGCAGATCATGCGTAAAATGAGCGCTTCATGTGCGGATGGTACCCAGGGTCTGGAGGAGAGGAGACTCTCCTCCATGCCCTGGGTACCTTATTCTTGTAAAAAATAGAATTAAAATAAAAAATTGGGATATACTTGAAACCTCTGACGGCCCCCGGAGTCCCCATTGGCGCTGGCGGCAACTTCCATTCCCAGGGATGCATTGCGCAAATTACCTCTGATGGTGTAGCATCACACGAGATCACTACGTCATCACAGTTCATTCGCTTAATGCATCCCTGGGAATAGAAGTTGCCGCCAGCACCAATGAGGACTCCGAGGGCAGACAGAGGGTAAGTATATCCTGATTTTTTTTTTTTTTTTTATTTTTAACATTCTATCTTTTGCTATTGATGCTGCATAGGCAGCATCAATAGTAAAAAGTTGGTCACACTTGTCAAGCACTATGCTTGACAAGTGTAACCAACCTGTCAATCACTTTTCCAAGCGATGCTTCAAATCTCTTGGAAAGGGCTAGTGTTCTGCAAGCTAAAAACGCTTGTGTTTTAAGGGAAAACGCATGAGAA
This sequence comes from Dendrobates tinctorius, assembly GCF_039654945.1. Lineage (NCBI taxonomy): Eukaryota > Metazoa > Chordata > Amphibia > Anura > Dendrobatidae > Dendrobates > Dendrobates tinctorius. The sequence goes on along the minus strand of NW_027361679.1, from coordinate 43,620,171 downwards.
GTCCGCAAAAGTTTTACCCGCGGCAGGGAGTTGCGGAAATTCTGAGGGCAATTCCGCAGCATTTCTGCAACGCGGGCACATAGCCAGTGGCGTATCCAGGGGGGGCTGCCGGGGCAGTTGCCCCGGGCGCAGGCAGCAGGGGGGCACAGTCGAGCCGCCCGGCCGCCTAAT
>NW_027361679.1:41792500-42220000 GCF_039654945.1 Dendrobates tinctorius | reverse complement strand
CAGGGTTAGGGTTAGGGTTAGGGTTAGGGTCAGGGTTAGGGTTAGGGTTAGGGTCAGGGTTAGGGTTAGGGTCAGGGTTAGGGTTAAGTATGGTTTTGTTAAGGATTAGGGTCAGGGTTAGGGTCAGGATTAGGGTTAAGTATGGTTTTGTTAAGGGTTAGGGTCAGGGTCAGGGTTAGGGTTAGGGTCAGGGTTAGGGTTAGGGTTAGGGTTAGGGTCAGGGTTAGGGTTAGGGTCAGGATTAGGGTTAAGTATGGTTTTGTTAAGGGTTAGGGTCAGGGTTAGGGTTAGGGTTAGGGTCAGGGTTAGGGTTAGGGTTAGGGTCAGGGTTAGGGTTAGGGTTAGGGTTAGGGTTAGGGTCAGGGTTAGGGTTAGGGTTAGGGTCAGGGTTAGGGTTAGGGTTAGGGTTAGTTAGGGTTTAGGGTTTGGGTTAGGGTTAAGTATGATTTGGTTAAGGGTTAGGGTCAGGGTTAGGGTTAGGGTTAGGGTCAGGGTTAGGGTTAGTAAAGTCATGGTTTGGGTAGTGTGAGGGGCCACCTAAAAATGTTGGAAAAAAACGCAAACGCGGTAAAAACGCACTAAAAACGCATACAAACGCATAAAAACGCTGCGTTTTTTTCATGCATGCTCATAAAAATGCTTGAAAAAAACGCAGCAGTTGTATGCTTATGTATGCGTTTTTTCAATGCGTTTTTTTGCGGGAAAAACGCGCTGCAAAAAAAAGCAAGTGTGAAACTAGCCTTAGGTCTGATAATTATTGTAATACATCAGGAGTGTGGAAACTAAACAGTCCTAATGACAGATTCCCTTTAACATTTGTTGCATGCCTTCTCTTGTCTCTTTTAATTTTGCCCTCTGGAACTGCCAGTCAGTATGTAACAAATTTAGATACATTTACAACTTCTTACTTTCTAATCCTCTTAACATTCTGGATTGAAACCTGGATTCAACAATTTGACATTGCATCTGTAGCTGCTTTCTCATACACATTTACTCTTTTCATATACATGCTGCGCTACATTCTTGCCATACCACAGAATGGAGAGCAGACTTGGTGGTGGTCAGTGGCATAAATAGAGTCTGATGAGCCACAGTCCAAACTTTGGACCTGGGTCCCCCCTCCCCCCACGTGTTGGTCAGATGTATGGATCTTGTGGAGTTCTAAATCCTATAAGGACATGCGTGTTGACCCCCTGCCCCATTATGCATTATATTTGTCTATTATGTTGTGCCCCTTCTTGTATGTATTTCCCCCATCCTGGTATATATGTCCACCATGGTGGGATATATGTTCCCCATCCTGGTATATATGTTCCTTATCCTGGACCCTTTCCTGGTATACATGTCTCCCATCATGGGCCTCTTCCTGGTATATATGTCCCCCATCTTGGTATATATGTCTTCCATCCTGGTATATATGTCACCCATCCTAGTTTTTATGTTTTTCATTCTGATATATTTGTCTCCCATCCTAGTATATATGTGCCTCATTCTGGGTCCATTGGTGTATATGTCCCCCATTGTGATATATATGTCGCCTATCCTGGTATATATATGTACCTTATCTTGGGCCCCTTCCTGGTATACATGTCTCCTATCCTGGGCCACTTCCAGGTATATATGTCCTGTATTCTGAGCCCCTTCCTGGTATAAATAAGTCCTCCATCCTGGGCTTTTCCTGGTATCCAGTATATGTCCCCCACTGTGGTAAATATGTCCCACATCCTGTGCCCATCCTAGTATTTATGATTTCATCCTGGTATATATATTCCCATCCTGGTATATATGTTCTCCATCAGGACCCACCCTGGTTTATATGTTCCCCATCTGGGCCCATCCTGCCATATATATGTATCCCATCTGGGCCCATCCTGGTATATATATTCTCCATCAGGACCCATCCTGGTTTTTATGTTCCCATCTGGGCCCATCCTGCTATATATATGTATCCCATCTGGGCCCATCCTGGTATATATGTCTCCCATCTGGGACTATCCTTGTATATATATCTCCCATATGGGCCCATCCTGCTATAAATGGCCCCCATCCAGGTATATAAATGGCTCCATCAGGGCCCATCCTGGTATACTGTATAAACATAATATACATGTCCCGTTTGGGCCCATCCTGGTTTATATGTATCCCCATCCTGGTACACATGTCCTCCATCTGAGCTCATTCTGTTATATATGTCTCCTATCATTGGCCCATGCTGGTATATATTTACCCTATCTAAGTTCATCCTGGTATACACTGACAAGCAAAATTTCCCCATGTGAATTTCCCCATGGTGGGACGATTAAAGGATTATCTTATCTTGATTATCTTATCTTAAAGGGTAACAGTGTTTTGAAACTTGGACTTTCAGGCTCCATATCTCACCATCCACTACTACTTCGAATGTCAGACTACCATCTTTTTACAGAAAATCATCTTGGTTATCGCATACAAAAATTTGAGTTGCAACTATTTTGCACACTATTAGTTATGTTTTGGTCCTGTGGTGGAATTTTTTTCTTCATGTAAACTACAAATTACAATCTGTTCTCACATTCCCTAATAGCTCAGTGTGTTATTAAGTTGATTCCAGAGTGAAAGGTCGCTGGTTCTAATTGAGGAGCAGTCATGAAGAAGATTTCCCAAGAAAAGAGAAATAGCATCATCCAGATCATCGATAGCGGTCTCTTGGCCAAGAAAATTGCCAAACTGCATCATGTAAGTGCCATGACAGTTGCAACAATACAAAATGAAGTCCATTCATTCAATAAAAAGCCAAGAGATGGACATTCAGGCAAAATATCGGAGTCAGCAAGTTGGCTCATCGCAAGGTTTATTAGTTATGAGGTGACAAACATGGCAGTGGAGGTGGCTTGAGTGGTTCATAATAGTGAGACCACAGATGTCCTTGCAAGCACCGTATGACTCACTTTACATAAGTCTGGAATGATAGCAAAAAAAGGTGAAAGTCAATAGACTAGGCTCTGATTGGTGCAAACGGGTCTGGAAGAAACAAGGGGAAATGGGGCTAACCGATCGAGAAATTGAAGGAAAGCCTGATGATATGGGAATATCTCACAGCCAAAAGCAGTTGATGCTTGACAGTGGTCTCAATGCTGAGCTACATGAGTATCCTACAAGACGAGTTACTTCTGAGATATTACTATGGGTATGAAAAGGACAACAATGACCAGAAGCTTACATCAAGATTGGTGACAAAATGGTTAAATAACAATCAAGTAGGTGCTGAATTGGCCCCCACAGTCCCCTGACGTCAGCCCAATTGAACATTTGTGGTTAGAGTTGAAGAAAAAGCTGTATTCATACCCAAGTGAGTCAACCAGTATGCACCAACTTTGGGAATGTGTAGAAGAGGCCTGGGATCAGATTTTGGTAGATACATTTTTTAATCTGATCAAGGGCATGCCCAGAAGTGCTGAAAGCAAAAGGGGAATTTACAAAATACTAAGAAAATAGTAAATATTAAAATTTGATTTTTAGGAGCTAAACAGTAACAATGTAGTGACATGACAAGAATCTGCATAGCTAATAGCTAATCATATGCAAAATAATTTCAAGTCAAACTTATGTATGATATAGCCAAGATAATTGTCTATAAAATTATGGTAGTCTCACGTCCGAAGCAGTAGTGGATGGTGCGATATGGAACCAAGTCAAAAGTTCAAAAGATTGTAACTCTTTTGCTCATCAGTGCATATGTCCCCCATCATGGTATATACGCCTTACATCCTGGTATATATGTCTCCCATCCTGGGCTGATCCCAACATATAGTAAGTCCCCCGTGTTTCCACTGAAGGTCTCTGCACTGCAGTACACTTCCTCTGAATGTGCAATCTCCAGCAGCATGTGCATTCTCCAGAATTATGCACTAACGTTGGCGGGCCCTCCTCCAGCATGGACGCGGTCGCGACTTCTACAACTGCTTCTTTCATCAAAACAAGCTTTTCAGGTACTATCAGTGTTATCAATTATCTTCTGTTCTTTTGAGGTCCAAACCATCAGTCTTTTCCATCCCTTCTCAATTTGAATTGTGGTTATGTGCTGCCCCCATGGCTAATCCCACAATTTCATGGATCATTTGGCAGCCTGGTGTCCATACTTTCCAACCTGTGACATTACCAAATATCATGGTGGACTTTAACATCCCCGTTGATAATATGCTCTCCCCATCTGCAACTTATCTACTATCTCTAACTTTTTCCCTAGGTCTCTCACATACTGTGTTACTATTGCTTGGGTTTCCTCCAGGTATTCCGGTTTCCTCCCACATTCCAAAGACATACTGATAGGGAATTTAGATTGTGAGCCCCATCAGGGACAGCGATGATAATGTCTGTAAAGCGCGGTGGAATATGTTAGTGCTATATAAAAATTAAGATTATTATTATTATTTATTATTAAGTCCCCTACACATGAAGATGGAAATACATGCATCTGGTCTTCTCCAGTCTTTTTCAAGCTCTGCTCATGGTATGATTTTAAATGTTAAAAATAGTTTAAAAAACTCTGGTCCATCAAAATAAAAATAATTAATGAATACGTAGCATGCTGTAGAAAGAAAGAAAAAATCAAAATATCAGAATTGCATTTTTTCAGCTACCAAATCTCCTCAAAAATGCAATAAAATACTATTAAAGGGAATCTGTCATCAGGGTTTTTCTACCTCATCTGAGAGAAGCATAAAGGAAGAAAAAAGACTCTGATTACAGTGATGTATCACTTAGTTTACTGGGTGTTGCAGTTGTGACACAATCAGAGTTCTTAGATGTAGCATGCAGCAGAGCTTAGAAAGCTGTCCCAGCCCACACCAGGCTCTGTATATACATTGTCTACAGACAGTGAGCTGCTTATTAATGGAGGGGGCATGGCCGTGCTGTAGCTGCTGTAGTCAGAACGGTGATAATATAAGTAAATAACAGCACACAGCTTCATAGGTGACACATAGCTGAATTCAATGTTTTAATCCCTACCTCATACTGTCTTCAGATTACATAGCAAAAACCTCCTGACAGATTCCCTTTATAGTTTTCAAAATGGTTTCAATAAAACTATCAGCTTGCTGTGCAAAAAAAAAAACAAGCCATCATCAGAAATCAATGTAAAAAAAAATGGCTGTACTTAAAAAATAGCTTTACAAAACAAATATTTATTTCCAAAAACATTAATTTTTTTAACACCATTTAGCTTAAAAAAATTATATGTATGTCTGATTCCAAATTTTAGGAATAAATGTTAGCACAGCCAAACAGGGAGGTACCACACAGTAGGTTCCCAAATCTTATAATCAAGTATCAAATACTGGGCACACGCAGGGATTTTTGGTGCAAAAAAATCAGAATTTTAATACATATAGTAGCCACTAGTTACAAACGTTTCGGTCGTGATAGACCTTCATCAGTGTACTAGGGTTAATTTCTAGATGCTAGTGTGAGTAAATCACAAATAGTAGCCAAAGATCAGGTAAAGAGTGTAGCCCGGAACATAGTTGGTCAGTGACCTGCAATCAGGTATGCCAAAACAGGTATATGCCGGGTATCCTATGTCACGGTATCCACAGCAAGATAGGGACCTTGACATTGCAAAAAATTAAATTTCTGATTTTTTGCACCAAAAATCCTAGTGTGCCCGGTATTTGATACTTGATTCCAAATTTTGCCATCGTAGTAACTTGGAGAATCCTGCAAAAAGCAGCAAAGAAAAAAATAAAAAAGTTGTAGCACAAAAAGTTGCAGCACTTGGAAGAAGGAAAAGAAAAAGATGAAGAGCAAAAATGAAAATTGGATGCGGAGGCAAGTGTTTAACCCCTTCACGACCAATGACGCCACATAGGCGTCTTGAAAACTGGTGCCATTATGACCAGTGACGCCTATGTGGCATCATGACTTTAAAGCCCCCTTGCGGGTCGGGTGACCTAGGTCACTGAAAGGTCACCCGACCTGCAGATACAGGGGGCTTTGTACTTCACCACGGGGAGCGTGGCTTCGCCCCCACATGGCTACGATCGCTCTGATTGGCTGTTAAATGTGAAACAGCCAATCAGAGCGATAGTAATATTTCATGAAAATGAGTGAAAATTGATGAAATATTACAATCCAGTCATGTCCGACACTGCTGTAGCATCGGACATGGCTGGTGACACCGATCCAGCCCCCCCACCGGTTAATATTTTTATTTTTTTTCCACTACGGTTAGGGTTAGGGTTGGAAAGAGGTTTAGGGTTAGGGTTGGAAAGAGGGTTAGGGTTGGAAATAGGGTTAGGGTTGGAATTAGGGTTAGGGTTGGAATTAGGGTTAGGGTGGAATTAGGGTTAGGGTTGGAATTAAGTTTAGGGTTAGAATTAGGGTTAGGGTTGGAATTAGGGTAAGGCTTGTGGTTAGGGTTATGGTTAGGGTTGGGATTAGGGTTAGGGGTGTGTTGGGGTTAGGGTTATGGTTAGGGTTGGGATTAGGGTTAGGGATGTGTTGGGGTTAGGGCTGTGGTTAGGGGTGTGTTGGGGTTAGCGTTGAAGTTAGAATTGAGGGGTTTCCACTGTTTAGACACATCAGGGGGTTTCCAAACGCGACATGGTGCCACCATTGATTCCAGCCAATTTTGCGTTCAAAAAGTCAAACGGTGCTCCCTCCCTTCCAAGCCCCGACGTGTGCCCAAACAGTGGTTTACCCCAACATATGGGGTATCAGCGTACTCAGGAAAAATTGCACAACAACTTTGGGGGTCTAATTTCTCTTATTACCCTTGGGAAAATAAAAAATTGGGGGCTAAAAAATTATTTTTGTGGAAAAATATATTTTTTTTATTTTCACGTCTCTCCGTTAGAAACTTCTGTGAAGCACTTGGGGGTTCAAAGTGCTCACCAGGCATCTAGATAAGTTCCTTGGGGGGTCTAGTTTCTAAAATGCGGTCACTTGTTGGGGGTTTCTATTGTTTAGGCACATCAGGGCTCTGCAAACGTAACGATGACTGCAGACCATTCCATCAAAGTCTGCATTTCAAAACATCACTACTTCCATTCCGAGCCCTTACGTGTGCCCAAACAATGGTTCCCCCCATATATGGGGTACCAGCGTACTCAGGACAAACTGGATAACAACGTTTGGGGTCCAATTTATCCTGCTACCCTTGTGAAAATAAAAAATTGCTGGCTAAAAATAATTTTTTGGAGGAAAAAATTTTTTTTTTTATTTTCACGGCTCTGCGTTATAAACTTCTGTGAAGCACTTGGGGGTTCAAGGTGCTCACCACACATCTAGATAAGTTCCTTGGGGGGTCTAGTTTCCAAAATGGGGTCACTTGTGGGGGGTTCCACAGTTTAGGTACATCAGGGGCTCTGCAAATGTAACATGATGCCCGCAGACCATTCCATCAAAGTCAGCATTTCATAATGTCACTACTTCCCTTCCGAGCCCCGACATGTACCCAAACAGTGGTCCCCAGAAACATATGGGGTACCAGCATACTCAGGACAAACTGAACAAGAACTTTTGGGGTCCAATTTATCCTGCTACCCTTGTGAAAAAAAAAATTGCTGGCTAAAAATAATTTTTTTTGAGGAAAAAAAATTATTTTTTATTTTCACGGCTCAGCGTTATAAACTTCTGTGAAGCACCTGGAGGTTCAAGGTGCTCACCACACATCTAGATAAGTTCCTTGGGGGGTCTAGTTTCCAAAATGGGGTACTTGTGGGGGGTTCCACAGTTTAGGTACATCAGGGGCTCTGCAAATGTAACATGATGCCCGCAGACCATTCCATCAAAGTCAGCATTTCAAAATGTCACTACTTCCCTTCCGAGCCCCGACGTTTGCCCAAACAGTGGTCACCCCCAACAACTTTTGGGGTCCAATTTATCCTTGTACCATTGTGAAAATAAAAAATTGCGCACTAAATAATAATTTTTTGAGGAAAAAATTTTTTTTTTTATTTTCACGGCTCTGCATTATAAACTTTTGTGAAGCACTTGGGGGTTCCAAGTGCTCACTATGCATCTAGATAAGTTCCTTAGGGGGTCTAGTTTCCAAAATGGGGTCATTTATGGGGGAGCTCCAATGTTTAGGCACACAGGGACTCTCCAAACACGACATGGTGTCCGCTAACGATTAGAAGTAATTTGCATTTCAAAAAGTCAAATGGCGTTCCTTCCCTTCTGAGCCCTGCCGTGCGCCCAAACAGTGGTTCCCCCCACATGTGGGGTACCAGCGTACTCAGGACAAACTGGATAACAACTTTTGTGGTCCAATTTCTCCTGTTAGCCTTGTGAAAATTAAAAATAGCGTGCTAAAAAATCATTTTTGAGGAAAAATAATTATTTTTTATTTTCACTGCTCTGTGTTATAAATGTTTGTGAAGCACTTGGGGGTTCAAAGTGCTCACTACTCATCTAGATAAGTTCCATAAGGGGTCTAGTTTCCAAAACGGGGTCACTTGTGGGGGAGCGCCAATGTTTAGGTGCACAGGGGCTCTCCAAACGCGACATGGTGTCCGATAACGATTGGAGCTAATTTTCCATTCAAAAAGTCAAATGGTGCTCCTTCCCTTCCGGACCCTGCCGTGCGCCCAAACAGTGGTTTATGACCACATATGAGGTATCGGTGTACTCAGGAGATATTGCTCAACAGATTTTAGGGTCCATTTTATCCTGTTGCCCATGTGAAAATGAAAAACCTGAGGCTAAAAGAAAATTTTTGTGAAAAAAAAGTACTTTTATTTTTCAGATCAATTTGTGAAGCACCTGGGGGTTCAAAGTGATCATTATGCATCTAGATAAGTTCCTTGGGGGGTCTAGTTTTCAAAATGGGGTCACTTGTGGGGGAGCTCCAATGTTTAGGCACACAGGGACTCTCCATGCGCGCCATGGCAACCGCTAAATATTCCAGCATATTTTCCATTCAAAAAGTCAAATGGCACTCCTTCCCTTCTGAGCCCTGCCGTGCACCCAAACAGTGGTTTATGACCACATATGAGGTATCGATGTACTCAGGAGAAATTGCCCAATAAATTTTAGGATCCATTTTATCCTGTTGCCCATGTGAAAATGAAAAAATTGATGCTAAAAGAAAATTTTTGTTGGAAAAATTAAAATGTCCATTTTTTCTTTCCGCGTTGCTTTAGTTCCTGTGAAACATCTGAAGGGTTAATAATCTGCTTGAATGTAGTTTTGAGTAGCTTGAGGGGTGCAGTTTTTAGAATGGTGTCACTTTTGGGTATTTTCTGCCATATAGACCCCTCAAAGTGACTTCAAATGTGAGGTGGTCCCTAAAAAAAATGGTTTTGTAAATTTTGTTGTAAAAATGAGAAATCGCTGGTCAAATTTTAACCCTTATAACTTCCTAACAAAAAAATATTTTGCTTCCAAAATTGTGCTGATGTAAAGTAGACATATGGGAAATGTTATTTAGTAACTATTTTGTGTCACATAACTCTCTGGTTTAACAAAATAAAAATTCAAAATTTGAAAATTGTGAAATTTTCTAAATTTTTGCCAAATTTCTGAATTTTTCACAAATAAACGCAAAAATTATCGACCTAAATTTACCTCTAACTTGAAGCCCAATATGTCATGAAAAAAGAATCTCAGAATCGCTAGGATCCGTTGAAGCGTTCCTGAGTTATTACCTCATAAAAGGACACTGGTCAGAATTGCAAAAAATGGCCTGGTCATTAAGGACAAAATAGGCTTGGTCATGAAGGGGTTAATGATTGAATTATCATTGGGTCTGCTCCAGAGGACTGGAAATATGGACAAACAAATATGGAGAGAATATGCAAAAAGAGGTCAGAAACTGAGCCCAGATACCATATGCCTGTGAGTTTTAACCCTTTTAGTAGGCAAAATCTTCGAGGGTTTTCTACAAGATTGTCAGGACTCTGGATTCCCTGTTTCATCTGTGGTACTTTTTGCCCTTTTCCAAGATAGCATCTGCTGCCTCGCTTCTGCTCATGTGATCTGCCTTCCCTGTTTTTATAACCCTGGTTCCCCTTCCAGTCCTTGTGTATTCTGCTAGAATTCCTGGCTCTGTGTCCCAAGAGACTGATCCTCTTCAGTGAATCCAGCTCGGCCTTTCCAGCAAACCTTCCCAAATTGTAGTGGTGCTCATGCTACGAACGGCGTCTCTGTGCTTCTTCGCATCTGCTTCACCCTGCCTGCTGGGACACGTAAGCTTGGCTCGCTTCTGCTAAACTTCGTTGGTATTCAGTGCCAGTATATTTGACTGTTTTGGACTCTCGGCTCTGCACTGTTTCCGCACTCTTATTCTGAGACTGCCAACTCTGATCTGAACTGTGTCTTTGTATCAGCACTTTCCAGTAAGGCTAGTTTCACACTAGTGTTCAACAGGGCTGCAGGTGGCAGCCTACATCCTCCTTTCATCCTCCATAAAGCCCCGCCCACTGCCACACCTCTTCTTTCAGCTCCGCCTATGTCTGCATGCGTCCTGCGTACCCTATCTTTAACATTGGGTACTCAGGCCATGCGGATGTATGCTGACGACACATCCGCATGTGCCGTTTGACGCATCCGCAGCAAAATGCAACTTGTTGCGTTCACCGCAGCTCAGCTCAGCATCAAAACGACGCATGCGGATGCGTCAACATACATCCGCATGGCCTGCGTACCCAATGTTAAAGATAGCGTACGCAGGACGCATGCAGACGTAGGCGGAGCTGAAGGAACAGGGGCGGGGCTTAGTAGAGGACGGAAGAAGGAAGTAGGCTGCTATCCGCAGTGCTGCAAAACGCTAGTGTGAAGCCAGCCTTAGTGCCTTGTCCATGAGACTTTACTTGCAGCAGTACTGTCTATGAACTTTTTCTGATTTCATCTAGTTTGCTGTGTTGATTTGAACTGTTTCTCTCGTTCTGCTTCTACGTCTATTCGCATTGCCTGCAGCAGTGCAGCCTATGAACTTCTTCTGACTTCACCGTTTTCTGTGTTTATTTCAACTGTGTTCACACACTGTACCTACCTTTTGTGTGTATAATACAGACTTGACACTGAGCTCTTTTTCTGCTGCCTTATTTGTCTCAATCCAAAAGGTTCCTGAGTGTACCGCTATAATTGTTACAGAGATGCTATCCTGGAGTATCGCAATAAAAATAAGATCATAGTCTGTCATTAACATGAGTTTATGAGGGCTTGGTTCTGTTAAACTAATCTGATATCGTTCTACAAGAAGGTAAAACACTGAGTAAAACTGTCACTGGAAAAGACGAGTGTGTGGATGAATGGCAAACTCAACATTACTGGTGAGTGCCAGGCAGCTGCTGCCAAAGCTAATAAAATAATGAGATGCATTATAAGAGGCATAGATGCCCATGACGAGAACATGAACGAGAACTGAACAAGTTTTACCCCTATACAAGTCACTAGTGCGGCCACACTTAGAATACTGTTGTGGTCCCCAGTGTGTAAGAAGGACATTAAGGATAATAAGGGAATGTGTAGACTGCAAAACCAAGACAGGTTATTAAACGTGGGGTTATTCAGTTAGAAAAAAGAGTCTTAGGGGTGATCTTATTACAATGTGCAAATATATGGGTGGACAGTACAGAGATCTTTCTAATAATCTTTTTATGTTTAGGACTGCAATGATAACAAGGGGGCAGGAAAAAAGATTTAATCATAATCACAGATGCAGATTCTTTACTGTAAGAGCAGTGCTCAATTCACTAAAAAAAAAAATGAAGGCCTGGAAAGTTTTCTTGAAAAATACTATATTCTGTGATGGGACGTTGATCCAGGGAACTAGTCTGATTGCCATGTGTGGCATCAGGAAGGAATATTTCTCCTAATATGGGGCAGTTAGCATCCATAGTTGCTTTGCATTTCACTGCATCAACGTGTTAAGTTATAGGAACTCGAGGGTCTTGTGTTTTCTTTAACCTTATAACTATTAAACTACTATATGACTTTAAATGACAACCCTCTTGGGCTAATAATTTGTACCGAGTCCAAATGTGAATGTTTGGTGACACTACATAGAACAACAGTATGTGTGCACGGAGTGTGGTAACCCTTGAAAAGTATTAATGTTTCTATTAATATTTCCATAATCAATTTCTCAGTATAGCTGAACTGAGCTAGGCCTCATGCACATATCAGAGCCCAGTACAGAGTCCGTATGACAGAGCACGCAGTCTATTAAGCTTCTGAATATTAAGCCATACAACCTCCCCATGCTGTTGTTCATTCTTCTCAAATGCCACAGGCAGAAATTTTCTCCACTAAAAGCTGTGCCAGTAGGGAAGAATACCAAAGTAGTTTGATGGACCAAGCCACGAAAAACCTCTGTATGCCTATATGTGATGGCATACAGAGGTACAAAAGAGTCTTCATAGACTTCTTTGGCAAGCATGTTACAGCTCTGTACGAAACAGATCCACAAATAAGGTGGTGGCAGAGGCGGACACACCATTGGTGCAGCATGTGGAGCCAAACAGAGCCCAAAAGGTAAAGGGCCACTTCTACCTCCAAAGCAGGTGAAATTGTGCCTTATGATGAGCTATTGGACTGCAAAGGGCCCATATATTGCGCTTGCACAGGGGCCCTCTAAGATTTGTGCCCTGTACTGGTTTGTGGGCATGAGTACCTGCAGTTCCTTAATTTAATGAGCGATCTCTAGGCACTGGCAATTTAAGCATGCTATGTGTTTTTTCTCCATTTTCTGTAGACTATAGTAGACTCTTTTAATGCCATTGTCATGCTCTTAGGATATAATGAGGCAGGCATATGTCACAGAGCACGATACACTCCAGAAGTCACTGCTAATGGTAATGTTAATTAGAGCGTTGCCGGTTGGTTTAATTGTCCCTGTGAAAGTCATTGACATGCAAATAAAAATTGGTATTAGCACACGGCGACATGGTCAAAATGATCAATGTTGTGTCGTTCACAGGGACGAGCAGTTCTTTTTCTTGGTTTCAAACTGCTACCTAGTGAGATGCTTGAATAGGTAAATTCCGTGGTGAAGGCATATGGGCTTTCTGGTTGGTCAGTTTCAAAATATCACTGTCTTCATCCAATGTGAGCCGGAGGTAAGGAGAGCAGCAGATTCATTTCATTCTAAAGAAGCAGTTAACAGATCGTTCTTTCTCAAGTGTTTGACTATTCACCGGTGGCAACACTTTCTACCCAGACACTCGCTCCTGTACTACGACTATTTTCTACTTGGTGGGGTAAATGAATGAAATATGATGACTCTTCCATCCGCGTTAAGAGAAACTCTGCTCCCGGGGCTGGTGGCTACAGCATTCAGCCAGACACACACAGGAATCAGTAAGTACACTGTTACAAGGATACCTTGCTTGTTGCTCTGCTACTTGTTATTGCAAGTCGTGGGATTTTATCATATGGCTCGAAATTCAAGATAAACTTGCTGTCATTTCTCTTCTCTATGTGACCCTTTAATGCTTGATATATTAGGCAAATAGTAAATCGGTTGCTTTGACAGCAGCTAAATTAGCACTTAGTGTCATGTGGAACTACGATCAACAATTCAACTATAATATTCCATTTTTCGATGGTTGTCTTATATTATTGGGTGTCTTTTTCGATAAAAATTTGGATAAAAATCCATTGTATTGTGGCTAAAATAAATGGATTTTGCTTAATTTTGTGTATAAACATTAATTCATCCTTAACCTTTGTCCTTTATAGCTGTTCTAACCATGAAATCATTAATTCAATTGATAAATATTATTGATAGTGGAATAGATGTATATAGATGGATAAAAAGATAGATAGACATGATAGATAATAGACATGATAGATAGACATGATAGATAGATAGATAGATAGATAGATATGGGATAGATAGATAGATAGATAGATAGACAGACATGATAGATAGATAGATAGATATGATAGATAGACATGATAGATAGATAGATATGGGATAGATAGATAGATATGGGATAGTTTATGTAGATAATAGACTGATAATTGTTGACACATGATAGACAATACATGAATGCTGTAAATAGATAAAAAAAGCACTATATTGATCACTGTTTTCTTAGGACACTTTCTATTTGCATATTTGCCTTTTTTATGATTGACAATTTTTAAGTCTAATAGTAGCAAGTAATTAAAAGTTGAAGGCAAACAGATCTTTTTCTTGCTGCTGACTTGTCTCACCCAATTACACTGTTTCTGCCATAAATTCTTCAAGATATACAATTTGTACAATTTGTTGTTTTATTAAATCCCCTTTGCAGATGTGGTTTTAATTGCCGATTGATACAACTAAGCGCTGTTACTACCATTACCTCATGGTCTGATATCAGATCCAGCAAATGCATTTCCATGGTAACTGTTTAAAGAAGTTAAGCAGCGTGCGCTCAGCTTGTCTGACATTAGAATAAAATATAACTATGTCATTATTCCACTGTTAGAAACGAGAAATTCTTGATTTGCTGGAGAGTTGTGCATCTCTGTTTTTAATGATGGTTTCGAATTCTCAGCTTGTGGTGGATACTTGGTAGAGATTGAAGAGGTATTGGTTAATATTGTGCTGTAAAGGTTCGGCAGAGGAAGATTTGTCTGTATGGCTGGGCATGCATGCTTGGTATGTGGTGACAATGCACTTGTTGGTCACAATACCAGGGTGTAAACACAATAGGTGCAGGGGTTGTAATTGCACCTGGGATCTGGAGTCAAACGGGTCAAAAAAGTTCATTTGGCTATATGAAAAGCTCAATACTATTAAAGACTTGCAATAATTGTTGGCGCTGTTAGAGTTTTTGCATTGGGGCCTGTGAGCTTGAAGTTGCGTCAGTGCACACCGCGCTTCATAGACATCGTACTTGAATGTATCACTATGCAAATGTATTTAAGTGTTTCACTTGCTTATGTAGAACCATTAATTTCACATTGCTTTACAAATAATATGACTGTCCTCATTGGGACCCAACTCACAATCTAAATTCCCTATCAGTTAGGAGTGCGTGAGAAAATCCCACAACCAAGTATGGTGAGGTCACTTTCACATTCCTAAAGCTGTGTTTGCATTAAGGAGCTCTAAAGGGGTGTGCTACAGTCTTAGAAGACCTCAGAGTGTTCCACGCTAGTGTTGAGCGAGTATACTCGCTGCTTGGGTTTTCCCGAACATGCTCGGGTGTCCTCTGAGTATTTTGGTGCGCTTGGACATTTAGTTTGTGTCGCCGCAGCTGCATGATTTGCGGCTGCTAGACAGCCTGAATACATGTGGGGATTCCCTAACAAACAGGCAATCCTCACATGTATTCAGCCTGTCCAGCAGCTGCAAATCATGCAGCTGCGTTGACACAAACTAAAACTCCGAGCATGCCAAATTACTCGTAGGACACCCGAGCATGGATTCATATAAATGGCCCACCCTGTATATTAAGATATTTGGAGAATAAATACCCACTAAATCATGTAAAAATGGCACACAGTGTACCTAAATATAGTACCTGGTAGTGATGTGTTGGCGGTCTGGTACATTACGGAGCACACCCCAACGTGTGTTTTGGATCTGCGTCCTTCCCCAACAAAGTATATATAGACTTGGCACACACCAAAGGTTTCTGATGCAGAAAGGTGATTTTAATATAACAGTACATACATACACAGACGTTTCGGTCTAGGACCTTCATCAATGTACGATATATTGTACTGTGAGGTTCTTAGTGACTGGGCTTAGTGATATAGACCAATCCTGTGAGGAGGCACATGAAGCCGTCCCACTGCGTGGTGGTATGTGGAGTGTGGACGCGGTATCCGCCGCGAATCCCAAGCTAAGCCCAGTCACTAAGAACCTCACAGTACAATATATCGTACATTGATGAAGGTCCTAGACCGAAATGTCTGTGTATGTATGTTCTGTTATATTAAAATCACCTTTCTGCATCAGAAACCTTTGGTGTGTGCCAAGTCTATATATATTTAGTTCACGGATTGGGATCCTACTTGGGCACCACCTACAATTCTCAGGGTTGTGCCAACGGTTTTGTTCCTACATACTTCCCCAACAAAGGACGCAGATCCGAAACGCGCGTCGGGGTGTGCTCTGTACTGTACCAGACCGCCATCACATCACTACCAGGTACTATATTTAGGTACATTGTGTGCCATTTTTACATAATTTAGTGGATATTTATTCTCCAAACGTCCAATATAATTGTCTTATGAGTATTAACATATATTTATATACATATTTTTCATTTACAATATTTTGGATAATGGACCATTGATTTAAGTACTTATATGTACCTTACTACCTGGTCAATCAACATTCTGGTTGATTAGTGCTTCAGTGTGCATTGAAGACTTATTTATAATATTGTGTTATTAAATTGTCTGATTTAATCACACACTGTGAATTGCTGATACATAATTTTATTCATTTTGTGTGTGTATATATATATGTTTATTTTATTTTTTTCACATTCAGCATTTTACCTGATTGTTTTTGGCGGTCCTTGGCTTTTTAACTTTTTTAGCTAATTTTTGGTATTCCTAATTGTTTACTTTATTTATGGTGTTATAATTTATTGAAATATTCTCAGCTATCTTTGTACGGACACTCTTGCATTTTATATCATTGTGCAATTCACTTAAATAAAGGCATTTTGTGAACATTTACTTTTTTTATTGTTCCCTCCTTTGTTGTGATATTAACAATTCCATGCTAGGAGGTTTTTCCTTTTAAATTAAAATTTCCGAAGAATCGATAATCTCAAGTAGAGACATTGGCTCTGTCAACGACATATGTAGTACCAGGTTGTTCGCATCCTTTCTACTGTTCCTAGAAATAACTGATCACTTCTTACAACTCTTGTCCTCTTGCTAATTCTGCTGTCCACTTTGCCTTCCTGCTTACAGTCCTTTGCATTTTTTTTTAAAGAAGCTTTTGTACTGTGACTAGATGTCATTTATTTCATAATAGTTAGTGTGTAATAACCTACAAAAAAGCAAAAAGAATCCTATATGTTCCTTAAACACCCTCCAACATTAGGCAACATGTCTGAGAGAGAATGATGCAGCCTAGCTTAACCCCAGTAATCAGTCTTTATCTTGGTACATTTCTGCACTTTGCATTCATTCCTTAGGGCCCCATCACACATAGTGATCTCACTAGCGAGATCGCTGCTGAGTCACAAGTTTTGTGACGCCACAGCGATCTCACCAGCGAGATCGCTGTGTGTGACAGCGATCAGCGACCGGGCCCCCTGCCAGGTATCGCTGATCGCTGGGGAAATGTCTGGACTTTTTTGGGGTCGTTGCTCTCCCGCTGGCCAGCACGCATCGCTGCATGTGACAGGCGGGAGAGCAAAGACCAGCGAGCAGGAGCCTGGTAACTAAGGTAAACGTCGGGTTTCTAGGCGCCGCCCAGCGCCTAGAAACCCGATGTGTACCTTAGCTACCAGTGCGCTGATGCAGGGAGCTGGTAGCCAAGGTACACATCAGGTTTCTAAGGGGCGCGCGCTGCTTAGAAACCCGATGTGTACCTTAGTTACCAGCTCCCTGCATCAGCGCGCTGGTAACTAAGACACACAGCGACGCGCCCACTCGGCGTCGCTGGGTGCTGATCGCTGGTGAAGCTGTCTGTTTGACAGCCCACCAGCGATCATGTAGCGACACACCAGCGATCCTGACGCGTTCATATCATTATCGGGATCGCTGGTTAGTCGCTATGTGTGACAGGGCCCTAATACTTACTGAACTTATCACTTTATATTTGAACATAGTCATGTTTTAAAATGGTAATGGTCTTATGCTTCCTCAGGTTAAAATGCAGAATAAGAGCCTCTATTGTACAATACAAGTGTATTATTTGCAGTATTTAAATGCCTTCTGTAAGTACTGGAGGAGGAAGTATGATTGAAAGTGCTATTTTAAGAGATTAATTACAGTAGCTGCAACGATTATAATTTTATGAACAGATCTTTGAATATGAGAATATAACTAGACTGAGAAAAGAGATGATAGGATTGTTAGGAAATCAGATACAATATTATCCTTCTAATCTTAAGAGACTGCAAAATATGATTTTGTAAAACAAATCAAATGCAATAGACAGGGAAGAAATAAAATAATTAAGGAACAAACTTTGAAAATGTTTTCATGTAAGTCACTTATTTATATTAATCACAGAGAAAGTGTTCTATTGATGTAATGTACTTATATTATTTTTTCCTAATATATTTTTAAAGAGATACAAAGCTCACTGTGTCACATTGCATAGCTATAGCACTAATTTGTACCCATCGTTTCAGGTAACGTTTCTGAATAGTCAGTTGTGTCTGTATACTAGGATTAACACTATTTTTAGTCATTATTTAATTTATCTTACAGTTGTATGTCAGTTTTTCCCTATGTAGGCTAATTTTCAGTTTTCTGTGAGCTGGTATGACACGTAATTTCACAGGAAAGTCACCAGGCTTTGTGAAGGGGAGCTTTCCGGTTTGGAAACAGTACAGAACTACAGCATGCTGTATCTCCCAGCACTGAACAAAGACAATAATTTAAAATCTGCTTTTATCAAATAAGAGTCACTTCCACATACCACCCCTTGTTGACCTTGGATAGGACTGGTCAATGGGATAGAAGTCAGGTCCACAAAAAATTAGGAGATCTCCATCCTTCAGGATATCTGAACCCCTGGAGTTCCTGGGAGGGAGATATTAATGCCATATTTACAATCATTATTTTATGTTTCCTTAGATAGGAAACATGGCATATATAATGTATCTATCGGTCTGATATTAATACAGGACTGATCTGCAGACCGCACACTGATATACAGTAAGTAAATGCGTTATGATCGCCACTTCGTCACAATGCCAAAAATGTCTCCCATAACTATAGGACCTATGTCTGTCACAAAAAAACAATATTCATAACAGGACACTGGTGTCTGTGTGTCTGACATCCTTGGCCCTGTGTTACTTTAAAGAGAGGAAACTTATTTACCCATGCAAGGAAAGTGTCACCTTCTGGCCTCTTTGTCTGGACTTCATGTTTGCTCTCCATCAGATAACCTACTTCAGTTACCTGTTTACAGCAGGGGGTCATAGCTGAACAGGGATCAGGTGGAGTGTTTAGAATGCTAGCTCTTGTTCCCTTTCCAAGTCATGATGAAACCTTGTTTCAATGCTCAATATGAAAGTGACACATGGATACCACTCGTCTGTGAAAAACTGACTCATGAGGGTGCCCTTATCCTAAAAATGGTGAATGAACAGAGATCATTTAAATGATAAAATTGTTGTAAATAGTTTCCTTTTCAAATTTATAGGAGAGGATTGATCAAGGTCTGTATTACACTTTTTGGGTTTAAAAGAAAAGTTGCAAAGTTTTGCACATGCCATCTTTCTAAACGTTTTGTAACTTTTGGCCGTTATGTTCAATTTCAGTCCATGCTGTGGACAGAAGCTATGCACATTTCCTTACCCTCTGGGATTCCAGCTGAGCTTATGATTTGCTGGGCTTGCAAGACTTCACCTGTGCTCCTCATGCCACACAAATCTGCCAACCGATCTAATCATAAGGTGAGCCAGAGGGTAAAGAACTTTGTATAGCTCCTGTCCACGACCAGAGACTACAGTCCTGGACCATGGACCAGGCCTGCCCGAAGATATCAGCTCATCTCTACTCAATGGTTGTCATAACAGTCAGGCCACAGACTGAGCTTTATAAGAGAACAACGTTTTCACTATATAATGCAATACTATAATACAATACATAGTATAAACAATCAATTTCAAGTTCAAATACCTTAAGTGTAAGGTGTGCAGGGTGGCAGTCATAAGCAAGAGGCTGCTGTTCTCCCATGCCCTGGCACCCCATAAGTAAATACTGTCCAGTCTGTTGTGTGGTTTGTGTAAAGTGGATAACAATCACTATTGGTCCTGAAGACTCCGCTTGTTATGTGATCCCAGATACGTGTTGTGAGTTCATTTTCCCCTTCGTCACTGAGGTCTTGTGAACTCCCTATTCTGGTAAAGGAAGGTAATGAGCCTGATTATCAGGCACCTGAGTCTAATGAGGATGACTGGCTGAGTGGAGTCACGGACTGGATATAAGGCTGCCGACGCCCTTCTGCCCTGCGGGTGATTTCTCTGTGGACTTCTAGGACACCAGTCTGATTCCTGCTCCCCTAAAGCTAAGTTTTTTGCTTTGCCTGTTGCATTTGTGTTTTGTTTTTGTTTTCCTTGCTTTTCTGGATTCTGCCATTCCCTGCTGGGGTGAGCTGAATCTCCTTTTGCCTGTTGCTCTGTCTTCAGAATATTCCTGAGTACTGACATAGCTTTTTGAAGCCTAGCGTCTTCAGGGCCTTTTTCACTGTCAGTCTGTTGGCTCTTATTTTCATAGGGTTTTTCACGGATTGCAGACAGCAGCCTTCCTGTCCTTTCCTATGTAGTTAGCTTGGGCCCCGTCTTTGCTCAGTCTATCTTTCTGTCTGTGTTAGTGTTTTCATCTTGCTTCACCGTCATTATATGTTGGGGGCTGCCTATTTCTTTGGGGTCTGCTCTGGGGCAATTTAGATTTCCCCTTTCTTTCTTTAGGCCTATTTAATTCTCCGGCTGTGATCGAGGGGTCTAGGGCATCGTAGGAACCCCCCACGGCTACTGCTAGTTGTGTTGATAAGTTCAGGGGTCTGCAATCCGATAGCTGCCAACTTCTCTGGTTTTCTGGACTTAGCTAGCATTTCTGTTTTTGCCTCCTACGGTGACTCAATCATAACAGAATCACCCGCCATACTGCAGATCCTAGGGTACTCAATAGCCGGAAAGAATTGTGCTAAAAAAAAAAAAAAAGGGGGTGTGTGTATATTCTTTCCTCTATATCTCTGAGGCCGTAGGGGGAATTTTTTTTCTCTTAATGGAGATAAAGCAATTGTCTGATCGTGTGGAGCAGCTCGCTGCGGAAGTGCGGGGAATTTCCGCCTACCTTGCTCATTCGCACGCTTGTAAATTATTTTTTGCCTTGAAGCCTAACTCGTCAGGGAGCTCCGCGCAGCAGGTTAAAATTGTCATCTCTTTGCTGCGTGGCGATCCCCAGGATTGGGCGTTTTCTTTGAAACCAGATGATCCTATTCTGACTAATGTGAACGCATTCTTTCAAGCTTTGGGGTTGTTGTATGACGAACCTAATGCTATTGATCAGGCTGAAAAGACCCTGTTGGCATTGAACCAGGGTCGAGATTCTGCAGAGTTGTACTGTCAAAAGTTCCGAAAGTGGGCGGTCCTTACTACCTGGAATGATAATGCCTTGGCTGCTCTCTTTCGGAATGGTTTGTCAGAAGCCGTAAAAGATACTATGGTGGGATTTCCTGTTCCCTCTGCTCTGGACGATTCTATGTCATTAGCCATTCAGGTTGGTCGGCGTTTGCGTGAACGCAGGATTGCACGAGAGGTGTTGCCACCGGTTGAACAGACGTCTGAACCTATGCAATGTGATAGAGTTTTGTCTAAGGTGCAACATCAGGAGTTCAGAAGGCGTAATAAGCTGTGGTTTTTTTGTGGAGATGCCTCGCATATTATTTCTGTTTGTCCTAAACGAGAGAAACGCTTTGCACACACGTTTTCTGTTGGTGGTGTTCAACCTAAGTTTCTTCTGGCAATTACTCTGATCTGCTCCCTGTCCACATTTTCCGCCAAGGCTTTTGTGGATTCGGGAGCAGCGCTAAACCTAATGGACTTGGATTTTGCTAAATGTTATGGATTTCCGATGACACCTCTGCAGACGCCTATCCCTTTGAGGGGGATTGATGCTACTCCTTTGGCTAAAAATAAACCTCAGTTTTGGACCCAGGTGGTCATGCGGGTCGCCCCAGACCATCAAGAAAATTGCAGATTTTTGGT
The DNA here is from genome assembly GCF_039654945.1 of Dendrobates tinctorius. Classification (NCBI taxonomy): domain Eukaryota; kingdom Metazoa; phylum Chordata; class Amphibia; order Anura; family Dendrobatidae; genus Dendrobates; species Dendrobates tinctorius. The sequence continues at coordinate 42,198,161 of NW_027361679.1, read as the reverse complement.
GTTGCATGGTCTGCATGATGCCGTTGTTCTGGGGTTTCCCTGGTTGCAAATTCATAATCCAGTTTTGGATTGGAAATCTGTGTCTGTGGTGAGTTGGGGTTGTCGGTGTGCCTTTAGTGAGGCTCCGTTTTTTTCCACCTCTCCTCAGGCGCATGATGTTCCTGACTATTTGGCGGACTTTTATGATGTATTTAGTGAGAATGAGTCTGCGTCCTTGCCTCCTCATAGGAGTTATGACTCTGCAATTGAACTAAGCCCGGGGTGTAAATTTCCCAAGGGTCGGCTCTTCAATTTATCTGTACCCGAGCACGAGGCTATGCGGTCCTATATTAAGGAGGCGTTGGAGAAGGGTCATATTAGACCATCCTCTTCACCCTTAGGTGCCGGTTTTTTTTTGTGGCCAAAAAGGATGATTCCTTAAGGCCTTGTATTGATTATCGTGCCCTCAATAAAATTACTATTAAATATCAGTATCCGTTACCCCTGATTTCGGATCTATTCTCTAGAGTTAGAGGTGCTTGCTGGTTTACCAAGCTTGACCTCAGGGGGCATATAATCTTATCCGCATTAAGCAGGGGGATGAATGGAAGACGGCGTTTAATACTCCGGAGGGACATTTTGAGTACCTGGTGATGCCTTTTGGGCTCACTAATGCCCCTTCTGTCTTCCAGTGCTTCATGAACGATATTTTCCGAGACTTTGTCGATAAATTTTTGATTATCTATCTGGATGATATTTTGATCTTCTCCAAGGATTGGGATTCTCATGTGGAACATATTCGGACTGTGTTCCGGATCTTGAGGGAGAATTCCCTGTATGTCAAAGGATCGAAATGCCTTTTTGGAGTACAGAGGATTACATTTTTGGGATTTATTTTGTCTCCGTCAACTATTGAAATGGACCCGGCCAAGGTACAGGCCATTTATGATTGGGTTCAGCCCACTTCTTTGAAGGCCCTCCAGAAGTTTTTGGGTTTTGCTAATTTTTATCGGAAATTTATAGCAAAATTTTCTAGTATTGCCAAGCCATTGACTGATCTGACTAAGAAGGGTGCTGATGTGTTGAATTGGTCTCCGGAGGCTGTTGCTTCCTTTCAGGAGCTGAAGCGAAGATTTACCTCCGCCCCGGTTTTGCGGCAACCTGATGTCTCACTCCCGTTCCAGGTAGAGGTGGATGCTTCTGAGATTGGTGCAGGAGCTGTTTTGTCCCAAAAGGATCCTGTAACATCTAAAATGAATCCCTGTGCTTTATTTTCCAGAAAGTTCTCTCCATCTGAATGTAACTATGATGTGGGGAATCGGGAACTGTTGGCCATGAAATGGGCATTTGAGGAGTGGAGACATTGGTTGGAGGGAGCTAAACATCAAGTTGTGGTCCTCACTGACCACAAGAATTTGATTTACCTAGAGTCGGCTAAACGCTTGAACCCTAGACAGGCTAGGTGGGCCTTGTTTTCTACACATTTTGATTTTGTGGTCTCTTTTCTTCCTGGAACTAAGAATGTCAAGGCAGACGCCCTCTCTAGGAGTTTCTTTGCTGATTCTCCTGTGGTGACCAAGCCTGCTACCATCTTAGGCGAAGGGGTAGTTCTTTCTGCCATCTCGCCCGATTTGAGACTTGCGCTGCAAGAGTTCCAGGAGGACAAACCTGAGCGTTGTCCCAGTGGAAAGTTGTATGTTCCTGACCAGTGGAAGAAGAGAGTGATGTCTGAAGTTCATTGCTCTGCATTGGCTGGTCATCCAGGTATTTTTGGTACTAGAGATCTGGTGAGTCGCTCTTTTTGGTGGTCCACCTTGTCTCATGATGTCAGGAATTTTGTGCAGTCCTGTGGGACTTGCTCCCGGTCTAAATCTTGTTCTCGCTCTAGTGGGTTGTTGATGCCTTTGCCGGTCCCCAGGAGGCCATGGACCCATATTTCAATGGATTTTATCTCTGATATGCCGGTCTCTCAAAGAATGACTGTTATTTGGGTGATTTGTGATAGGTTCTCTAAGATGGTTCATCTTGTACCACTCCCTAAGTTGCCATCTTCCTATGAGTTGGTGCCCCTGTTTTTGCAACAGGTGGTTCGCTTACACGGGATTCCTGAGAACATTGTATCTGACAGAGGAGTTCAGTTTGTGTCTAGATTTTGGAGGACTTTCTGTTCCAAGCTGGGAATTCAGTTGTCCTTCTCCTCTGCTTTTCACCCCCAGACCAATGGGCAGACAGAGAGAACAAACCAGACCTTGGAGTCGTATTTGAGATGTTTTATTTCCGCTGATCAGGATGATTGGGTTTCATTTTTGCCCTTGGCCGAATTTGCTTTAAATAATAGAGCTAGTTCTGCCACTTTGATGTCACCTTTTTTTTGTAACTTTGGGTTTCATCCTCGATTTTCTTCAGGGCAGGTGGAGCCTTCTGCCTTCCCAGTTGTTGACACTGTGGTGGAGAGATTGCACCAGATCTGGGACCAAGTGGTGGATAAGTTATCTCTCTCCCAGGAAAAGGCCCAGCGGTTTTCCAATCGACATAGCACCATTGGTCCCCAGTTTAAGATTGGTGATATGGTGTGGTTCTCATCAAAAAATATTGCTATGAAGGTGGCTTCTCCTAAGTTTAAGCCTAGATTTATTGGACCTTACAAGATTTTGGAGATTATTAATCCGTTCTCTTTTCGTTTGGCTCTTCCTGTCACATTTAAAATCCATAATGTGTTCCATAAGTCCTTGTTGAAGAGGTTTGTTGAACCAGTTGTTCCTGGGGTGGCACCTCCAGACCCTGTATTGGTTGAAGGTAACATGGAATATGAGGTAGAGAAAATACTGGATTCCCGTTTGGCTAGACGGAGACTCCAGTATTTGGTTAAGTGGAAGGGGTATTGTTGTGAGTTCATTTTCCCCTTCACTACTGAGGCCCGAGGAACTCCCTCTTCTGGTGAAGAAAGGTAGTGAGCCTGATTGTCAAACACCTGGGGCTGATGATGATGACTGGCAGAGTGGAGTTAATGACTGGATATAAGGCTGCCAAAGCCCTTCTGGCCTGTGGGTGATTTCTCTGTGGACTTCTAGGAAACCAGTCTGATTCCTGCTCATCTAAAGCTAAGATTTCTGCTTTGCCTTTTTGCATTAGTGTTTTGTTTTCCTTGCTTTTCTGGATTCTGCCATTCCCTGCTGGGGTGAGCTGAATCTCCTTTTGCCTGTTGCTGTGTCTTCAGAATATTCTTGAGTACTGACATAGCTTTTTTGAAGCCTAGCGTCTTCAGGGCCTTTTTTACTGTCAGTTGGTTGGCTCTTATTTTCATAGGGTTTTTCACGGATTGCAGACAGCAGCCTTCCTGTCCTTTCCTATCTAAGCTAGCGTGGGCCCCATCTTTGCTCAGTCTATCTTTTTGTCTGTGTTTTGTTCTTTCTTCTTGCTTCACTGTCATTATATGTGGGGGGCTGCCTTTTGCTTTGGGGTCTGCTCTGGGGCAGTTTAGATTTCCCTTTCTGTCTTTAGGCTATGTAGTCCTCCGGCTGTGATCGAGGGGCCTAAGGCATCGTAGGAGCCCCCCACGGCTACTGCTAGTTGTGTTGATAGGTTCAGGGGTCTGCAATCCGATAGCTGCCAACTTCTCTGGTTTTCTGGACTTAGCTAGCATTTCTATTTTTGCCTCCTACGGTGACTCAACCATAACAGGGTATGGTCAGGAGGATAATTCCTGGGTCTCCACCTCTGATATTCATGCCAAAAGATTGGTGCGTGCCTTTCATCGGGCTCACCCTGATCACCCTGGTGGCGTGGTTGAGGGTTCGGTGACCCCTCCTCAAGGGGGAGGTACTGTTGTGAGTTCATTTTCCCCTTCGTCACTGAGGTCTTGTGAACTCCCTATTCTGGTAAAGGAAGGTAATGAGCCTGATTATCAGGCACCTGAGTCTAATGAGGATGACTGGCTGAGTGGAGTCACGGACTGGATATAAGGCTGCCGACGCCCTTCTGCCCTGCGGGTGATTTCTCTGTGGACTTCTAGGACACCAGTCAGATTCCTGCTCCCCTAAAGCTAAGTTTTTTGCTTTGCCTGTTGCATTTGTGTTTTGTTTTTGTTTTCCTTGCTTTTCTGGATTCTGCCATTCCCTGCTGGGGTGAGCTGAATCTCCTTTTGCCTGTTGCTCTGTCTTCAGAATATTCCTGAGTACTGACATAGCTTTTTGAAGCCTAGCGTCTTCAGGGCCTTTTTCACTGTCAGTCTGTTGGCTCTTATTTTCATAGGGTTTTTCACGGATTGCAGACAGCAGCCTTCCTGTCCTTTCCTATGTAGTTAGCTTGGGCCCCATCTTTGCTCAGTCTATGTTTCTGTCTGTGTTAGTGTTTTCATCTTGCTTCACCGTCATTATATGTTGGGGGCTGCCTATTGCTTTGGGGTCTGCTCTGGGGCAATTTAGATTTCCCCTTTCTTTCTTTAGGCCTATTTAATTCTCCGGCTGTGATCTAGGGGTCTAGGGCATCGTAGGAACCCCCCACGGCTACTGCTACTTGTGTTGATAAGTTCAGGGATCCGCAATCCGATAGCTGCCAACTTCTCTGGTTTTCTGGACTTAGCTAGCATTTCTGTTTTTGCCTCCTACGGTGACTCAATCATAACAGATACGGATGCAACCACACTGTCAACAACAGACTCCATACATTTTCAACTTTACTCAGCAGTTCAGTCTTAGTCATGGATACAGAACAGTATGTTAGATTGGTAACATTTCCTTCAGCCTGCACTATCCATTCCCTTGCTGGCATTCCTTGCCCCTGGGATACTCCACTCGACTCTGCAGCTTCCCAGAATCCCGTTCCGACTTTCATCCATGAATCCCCATCCATTTTCTCCTTTGGGGAAGAAAGTAAGGCAGGCTCCTCCTCACCTTTCTCAGGCCGTAGGCCTTGCACTTTACAGGATATTACACTGATACACTGAAATTCGTCGCCACTGTTCTCATGCTGCTCCGTTTCTGTTTTCTTAGTATTCCATGTTGCCTTGAGCCCTCTGGCCCTGAACCACTGCTCGGGTCACTCTTATCTAATCTATATCTGTCACTATCTCTTCCCTACTACAGTAACCAGGAAGTGTCCTGTCCTTAACGTATGTCCTATTCCTATATAGTGTCCCTATGTTTCATGCAATGCAACACTATATCATTAAAACACATTTGAGTCACCACAACATTAATATAAGAACATTCCACAGCATTATCCACATTCCCCATGGTGGGACGATTAAAGGATGATCTTATCTTACACAGCAAAAATAAATGAAATATATAGAAAATAAAAAAATTATAAATGTTTAAATCACTCAACTTCTCTCATTTCAAAATTAAATAAATAAAAATAAACTTATTTGTAATCGCTGAATCCATAAAAGTAAGATCTATCAAGATATAAAATTATTTTAACAATATGTTAAATGCCAAAAAGAGAAAAAAAACTGCTTTTTTCGCTACACTCCCCACAAAAATGGAAAAATAAATAAATTAAAAAATTTTATGTACACCAAAATGATATTGGAATGCAAAAAACAAGCCTCTCTGGCTTCATGGATGAATAAATACAAAAGTTTGGACAGACTTTTAAGGTTGCTATGGATCTAAAAATCATAATGCATAATTGAAAAAAAAACTATAAAAAAATATCACTAATGGAATTCTTTTCCTTTTCAAGACATTACACCATAAAGTGAATGGTGTCAAAACTATTCAAAATTACACCTCATCCTCCAAAAAACAAGCTTTTATTTGGTAATGTTAATAGGCAAAAAATAAAAATGTTATGGCTCTTGGTAGAAGGGGAAGAAAAAAAATGATTGCTCGATAATAGAACATTTGATGGTCATGAAAGGTGTGACAGGATCATGAAGGGTGTGACAGGGAGTTAGGGCTGGCGGAACGCACCAAATTATAAATAATAGTGTCATGGTTTACTGAGGCTCCGGTTAAGCGGTGCAGAGGTTAATCTGGGAATCCTCTCTATGGATCAGGGGAGGCTTCTTATAGCCTCATGGAGGAGCCGTCCCCTGTCATTTATACTCCTAGCTGAGTGTGCCTGACCCTGTTCTGTCTGTGCTTCATGCCTGTCTTTGTATGCTTGCTTGGTGTTTGATTCGGTCCTGTCGCGGTTAACATCTCTTGTATTCTGACTCTGTACCTCTATGCCCGCCCTGTGTATGACCCCTTGCTACGTATTGACCTTTCTGTGATTATGCCTCCTGTACCTCGCGGCCCGCTCTGTGTATGACCCCTGGCTACGTATTGACCTTTCTGAGATTATCCCTCCTGTACCTCGCTGCCCGCCCTGTGTAGGACCTCCTGGCTTGCCTGACCTGAGTTCCCCTCTCCTCTACTTCAGTATTCCTGTAGCAAGTATACTGCATCATCTGCAGTAGTAGGATGCTAAGCCCCGCCCCCATGCGGTCACATGATCGTAGGTTCTGTGCGCATCTAGCTCTTCATCGTTGCTCCACCTCCCGCAGGTCCTCAAGCTACTCTGCTCCTACCCACGTTAGATGCCAGGACTCCTATGGCTGCGGGTAAGAGTCCTCCACGTGCACTCTATCTGTGTCCTTGTTACTTGAGGTGGCGGTGCTGCTGAAGCACCCCTGACATTCTAAACGACCTGTACAGTTTTTTTTTTCTGTTTTGTGCTGCAAGGGAAGGAGATTGTCTGGGGTATTTTCAGATTGGTGTTATGGATCCCATGCAATCAGATCAAGTGAAACATTTGACTCAAATGTTCCAAAAAATGAATGTGGAACAGCGCTCTATGGCCCATACCCAGCAGCTGCTAGTAGACACTGTGCAGGGGGTTGTCGCTGCAGGGGCCCGCGGTCCTGAGATTAAAGATGTGTCCCTTATGTCCCCTGAATCTGCTGTCAAACTCCCTGACCCCTTCTCTGGGGATAAAAAAGAATTCAGGGCTTTCAGGGAAGGATGTAAATTGTGTTAGCACCGCTGCTACTTCGGGTCCCACTGTCCCTGCCGTCCCCATACTCACCGCTGCTGCGTCGGCGTCCGGCCCGGGTTCCTCTGGTCTCTCGCCCCCTGCGCGCACCGCCAGTCGTCCTCCGTTCCGGCGGGCGGTCTTCCGGCGCGTTCCTCCTCTGCCTTCGGCCGCGCGCACGCGCCGGGGGGCCTGACCGCGCGCTCTGTCGTATGGACGCCCGCTGCCTGACCTGAGCCTGACCCTCCGCCTGGCCAATCGGGGGATACCAGCAGGTATTTCAGGCCGCCCTCCCTTAGGGGAGGCGCCTGACTATCGAGTTCTCCTCGCTGCGCTCAGGCCCTGCTTGCGCTCGCTGGCTCCTGCTCTCGCTCGCTCTCCCTGCTCCTGTAGCTGCATCAGCCATTGTCTCCCTGCTAACCTCCCTGTGTCTTCCTTTTTCAGCCTCCTGTGCCCCGCTTCCGCCTGGTTTCCGCTGCTCTCCTCACCCTTCCGCAACTACCTCCGTTCCCTGGACCCTGGTTACCCCGGATCTCTCCTCCTCCTCTCCGCTGCTCATCCTCTTGAGCCGACCCCTGGTCCTGGCCGCCGTGACGTTTGAGCTTCCTGAGCCTGCTCCCAAACGGTCCCTGTATAGGGGTCGGTCCACCTGGTGCTCTCGCTCAGGGAGAGTTCGGCGTCACGGTCCAGTGGGTCCACTCTTGCCCCCGTATCCAGCCCCATGACAGAATAGTCAGGCCATGGACCCCGCCGGGGCCGCCGCCCAAAAGGAGCTAGTGTTCCTACGGGAGAACCAGACCCGTATAATGTCTTTTATGAAGACTATGGACTCCCGCCTCTCGGCCTTGCAGGCCGCAGATCCCAGTAACGCTTCCCAATTGGCCAGTCTCCAGCAGGAGCTGGGTCAACAGCGAGATACCCAGGCCCATATTCTGTCCTATATGGCTTCTGTCGACGATCGGCTGCTCTCCCTTCAGTCTGCAGCCGCACGCGAGCCGTCTCGCAGCCCAGATCCTGTCCCGTCCCCTAGGCTTGGAAAATCGCCACGGTATGGCGGCGACCCTAAGCTGTGCAGGGGTTTTTTGAATCAGTGCAGGTTGCATTTTGAACTCCTGCCCCAGCAGTATCCCACTGACCGGGCCAAGGTGGCCTTCATTGTGTCCCATTTGGAGGGAGAGGCCCTCTCTTGGGTGAATCCCCTGTGGGAGCGGGACGACCCCATAGTCTCTAGTCTCCAGATCTTCACGGACACTTTTCGGAAAGTTTTTGATGAGCCCAGCCGGTTGGCTTCCGCTACAGAGTCCCTTTTCTGCCTCACTCAGGGTTCTCTTACGGTCGGACAATACGCCATCCGGTTCCGCACCTTGGCCTCTGAGTTGGGGTGGAATAATGAGGCTCTGGTCGGGGCCTTCTGGCGTGGTCTCTCGGGCAAGATTAAGGATGAATTGGCAGGACGTGATACCCCGGCTACCTTAGAGGATCTCATTTCCTTGGCTACTCGGATTCACCTCCGGTTTCAGGAACGCGCCCGCGAGGCCGCTAGGGAGAGGAGACCGCTTAGACCTTCTGCTTCTCTCCACAGGCCATCCAGTCCACGTTCCCTTGGGTCGTCCTCCTGTCCGGCGCCAGAGCCGATGCAAGTAGATCGGGTCAAGTTAGCGGGACAGCGCCGGAGGGCGAGATTGACGGATGGCTTATGTTTGTATTGCGGTAGCGCGTCTCACTTCCTGCGTTCTTGTCCTGAGAGGCCGGGAAACTCCTCCACCTAGGCCAGGTAAGAGAGGCCGTCCTAGGTGTGTCTCACTCCTCTCATCCTCTTACTCTTTCTGTGCAGCTGGTTTTTGGTCAGAGACGTGGTTCGGAGGTGGCCTACGTGGACTCGGGCGCGGCGGGGAACTTCATCCGGTTGAAGGAGGTGAAGAAGTACCAGATTCCCGTTATTACCCTGAGGACTCCACGGGTTATCGCCTCGGTTGACGGGAGACCTTTACAAGTGTCGGTGTCTCTGGTTACGGAAGAGGTGCGTCTCCGCATCTGGGTATTGCACCAGGAGCTGATCTCGTTCTATGTCCTACCCAACCTGTCCCACACTCTGCTACTTGGCCTCCCCTGGCTTAGGACACATGAACCAGTATTGGATTGGCGTTCCGATGAAGTTCTCCGCTGGGGGCACCCTTGCCAAGAAAGGTGCCTAGCTCCCGTCCTCCCTGTCACTCCTCATCCAGTTTCCTCGGGTCCTGCAGGCTTGCCTGCCGCTTACTGGTCGTTTTCGGACGTCTTTGATAAGAAAGAGGCAGAGACACTTCCCCCGCATCGCCCGTATGATTGTCCTATTGACCTACGGCCGGGGACTACTCTGCCCAGGGGTCGAATTTATCCTCTCTCTCCAGCGGAGACTACTGCCATGTCCGAGTACATTCGTGATAACCTTGCCAGAGGGTTCATACGGAAGTCTTCTTCTCCAGCCGGCGCCGGATTCTTCTTTGTGAAAAAGGACGGTTCGCTCCGCCCGTGCATCGATTTCCGAGGATTAAACGATATCACGATAAAGAATAAATACCCCTTGCCTCTCATTCCTGAGCTCTTTGACCGCTTACGTGGAGCCCGCATCTTCTCAAAGTTGGATCTGCGCGGAGCCTACAACCTCGTTCGCATCCGCTCCGGTGACGAATGGAAAACGGCCTTTAACACCCGGGACGGGCATTATGAATATCTTGTTATGCCCTTCGGCCTCTGCAATGCTCCTGCGGTGTTTCAGGAGGTCGTGAATGACATCTTCCGAGATCTGCTGTACTCCTGCGTGGTCGTGCACCTAGATGACATCTTTATTTTTTCCCCGGATCTGGTATCCCACAGGAGGAGTGTTCGTCTGGTACTGCAGCGCCTGCGAGAGAATCACCTCTACGCGAAGCTTGAGAAATGCCTCTTTGAGCAGTCATCGTTGCCCTTCTTAGGCTACATTGTTTCGGATTCTGGGCTGGAGATGGATCCTGAGAAATTGTCGGCAATTCTTCAATGGCCTCGTCTGGTAGGGGTCAAGGTGATTCAACAGTTTCTTGGCTTCGCCAATTATTATCGTCAGTTTGTGCCACATTTTTCTTCTCTCATCAAACCCATTTCCAGTCTTACTCGCAAGGGCACCAACTCCTCGTCCTGGCCAGCTGAGGCTGAAGAGGCCTTCTCCAGGTTAAAACAAGCCTTTGCAACAGCCCCTATGCTCCACCGACCCGAGGCCAACAAGCCATTCGTTTTGGAGGTAGATGCCTCATCCACAGGAGCGGGTGCAGTTCTCTCTCAACGATCTTCCTCCGGACGACTGGTTACCTATTGGTTTTTCTCGAAGGCCTTCTCCCCTGCCGAGTGTAATTACTCCATCGGGGACCGCGAGTTGTTAGCCATAAAATTGGCCATGGAGGAGTGGCGCTATCTTCTTGAGGGAGCGGTCCACCCGTTTACCATCTTTACCAATCACAAGAATTTGGCATACCTCCAGTCAGCCCACAGACTGAATCCCCGACAAGCCCGATGGTCTCTCTTTTTTGGCAGGTTCGATTTTGAGCTGCGTTTTCGTCCCGGACCTAAAAACGTCAAGGCTGATGCATTGTCCCGTTCTCTGCAGTCTCCAGATTTGGTAGAGGAACCGACTCACATCATCGATCCGGCTAAGATCATCACGGTGGCTCCTGTGAGTCTAATCACTCCTCCTCCAGGCAAGACCTAGGTTTCTGAGGCGGACAGAAGAGAGGTGCTGCATTGGGGACATTCCTCTAAAATTTCCGGGCATGTCGGAGTCAAGAAGACACTGGACTTCATTGCTCGTTTTTATTGGTGGCCTTCACTTCATCAGGATGTAATTGACTTCACGGCATCTTGTTCCTCGTGTGACAAGGTCAAAGTTCCTAGACGTCCACCCTCCGGTCTTCTGCTTCCTTTGCCGATCCCCTCGGTTCCGTGGCAACATATAGCATTGGATTTCGTCACCGATTTGCCTAAATCTTCTGGATGTACGACTATCCTGGTGGCAGTGGATCGCTTCTCTAAGATGGCCCATTTTGTTCCTCTTCCAGCGCTGCCCTCTGCTCCAGAGTTGGCGAAGATTTTTATCCAGCATATCTTCCGCCTTCACGGCTTCCCGCAGCATATTGTCTCGGATCGTGGTGTACAATTCACTTCTCGATTTTGGAGAGCCTTATGCAAACTTCTGGAGGTCAGATTGGACTTTTCTTCCGCCTACCATCCTCAGTCTAACGGGCAAGTGGAACGTGTCAATCAGGTGCTAGCCTCATATTTACGCCTGTTCTCGAATGCGCACCAGGATAACTGGGTCCATCTTCTCCCCTGGGCAGAATTCTCCTACAATAATCATTCCAGCGAGTCCTCAGCTAAGTCTCCATTTTTTGAAGTATTTGGGATGCATCCCGGTATTCCACTGCCGATATCCACTGCTTTCGGTGTGCCTGCAGCGGATTCCCTGGCCATTGAATTCTCCAAGGTCTGGTCCGAGACTAAAGAAGCTCTCAAGAAGTCCGGGGAGCGCATGAAGAGACATGCTGACAAGAGGCGCTTGGACTCCCCGACTTACCTCCCGGGACAACAAGTTTGGCTGTCGGCCAAGTATATTAGGCTAAAGCTCCCGTCTTACAAGCTTGGACCCCGCTACATTGGGCCTTTCAAGATTCTCAGGCGCATCAACAACGTGTCCTACCGGCTGGAGTTGCCCGCCTCGCTCCGAGTTCCCAACACCTTCCACGTCTCTCTCCTTAAGCCAGTTGTCCTGAATCGTTTCCACCCAGCTCCAAACTCTTCTCCTCCACCAGTCAGCTCTGATGATGTTTTTGAGGTGAGAGATATTTTGGCCTCAAGAAGGGTAAGGGGTAAAACATTTTTTCTCATCGACTGGGAGGGTTTCGGTCCCGAGGAGAGGTCTTGGGAACCGTCCGAGAACATCAATGCTCCACGTATTCTTAAAAGGCTCCTTTCCAGACACAGTAGAGGGGGGTGTAAGGGAGGAGGTACTGATAGCACCGCTGCTACTTCGGGTCCCACTGTCCCTGCCGTCCCCATACTCACCGCTGCTGCGTCGGCGTCCGGCCCGGGTTCCTCTGGTCTCTCGCTCCCTGCGCGCACCGCCAGTCGTCCTCCGTTCCGGCGGGCGGTCTTCCGGCGCGTTCCTCCTCTGCCTTCGGCCGTGCGCACTGTGCCTCTGCGCACGCGCCGGGGGGCCTGACCGCGCGCTCTGTCGTATGGACGCCCGCTGCCTGACCTGAGCCTGACCCTCCGCCTGGCCAATCGGGGGATACCAGCAGGTATTTCAGGCCGCCCTCCCTTAGGGGAGGCGCCTGACTATCGAGTTCTCCTCGCTGCGCTCAGGCCCTGCTTGCACTCGCTGGCTCCTGCTCTCGCTCGCTCTCCCGGCTCCTGTAGCTGCATCAGCCATTGTCTCCCTGCTAACCTCCCTGTGTCTTCCTTTTTCAGCCTCCTGTGCCCCGCTTCCGCCTGGTTTCCGCTGCTCTCCTCACCCTTCCGCAACTACCTCCGTTCCCTGGACCCTGGTTACCCCGGATCTCTCCTCCTCCTCTCCGCTGCTCATCCTCTTGAGCCGACCCCTGGTCCTGGCCGCCGTGACGTTTGAGCTTCCTGAGCCTGCTCCCAAACGGTCCCTGTATAGGGGTCGGTCCACCTGGTGCGCTCGCTCAGGGAGAGTTCGGCGTCACGGTCCAGTGGGTCCACTCTTGCCCCCGTATCCAGCCCCGTGACAAATTGTTTTTTTCCCTGAGACCCCGGTCCTCCGGGTGATGAATTTCAGAGGGTGAGAGTCATTATTTCCTTACTTCGGGGTGCCCAACAAGCCTGGGCATTCTCTCTTGCCTCCACGGCCTCGGAACGAAAGACTGTGGATGCTTTCTTTGAGGCCCTGGGTCGTGTTTTGACGAACCAGACAGGCTTCGAATGGCTGAGGATATGGTGATGAATGCACGTCAGGGTCAGCACTCAGCAGAGTGGTTCTGCTCAGAGTTCTGCCAGTGGGCGGCAGAGGTCTCCTAGGATGGATGCCGCTCTTTGGGGGCTGTTCCGTAGAGGCCTGTCTGAGCGCCTTCAGGATGCCTTAGCCCTGCATCCCCTTCCTGACACTCTGGAGCAGGCCATGACCCAAGCAGTACGGATGGATCGCTGACTAAGAGCCAGAGGAGTTATGCACTCCGAAACCTCCTTGTTTTCGGGTAGCAAAAAGGTCAATGCCAGTCCATGGAAATTGGTGCCACCTCAGTCAAAGAGAAAGAGAGGAAACGCCGTCGAGAGAAGCAGCTCTGCTTTTATTGTGGAGAATCGGGACATTGGAGGAGGGATTGCCCATCGTGTCCGTCATCCTCCAAGCCGACGGGAAACTACTAGGTCTGGGTAGTGGTCGAGGAGGCTGCCCAGACCTTCAGGTACTTTTTTCCTCATGCCCTAAAATTTTGCTTGAAGTCGAACTGGTAGTAGACAATTATCATTTTATTTCTACAGCATTGGTAGACTGCGGTTCTTCCCTCAATCTGGTCAGCTCCGATATCATCTCCCAACTCAAGATAGGGACAGTCAGGCTGGAGACCCCACTGAAAATTGTGGCTATCGACTCTTCCCCCTTCACCCGTTCAGGGATTCTTTATGTTTCTGACAGTTTTTTTCTGCAAATTGGTTCCTCTCACTTTGAGGAAATGAAATGTTTTGTAATGGACAAATTGCCCGCAGGGCTGGTATTGGGCAAGCCGTGGCTTCAATGGCACAACCCAGTAATTGATTGGGAAAAAAGGGAAATCGTCAAGTGGGGCTTTAAATGTACTGACTGTTGTTATAAATCTGTTTTTTGTGTGACACCTGCAAAATCTGTCTATGAGTCTTCTGTCAGTCTGGAGGGTATTCCGGAGTACCTCAAGGACTTTGAGGACGTGTTTTCTGAAAGTGAGGCCAAGGCATTGCCACCGCATAGGCCATTTGATTGCACTATTGATTTGATTTCTGGGGCCAAATTGCCCAAAGCCTGTTTGTTTAATTTGTCAGGCCCTGAGCGCCTGGCTATGAAAGAATACATCGCTGAAAGTCTCCGTAAAGGGCATATAAGACCTTCAGTTTCCCCAGTTGCAGCGGGGTTCTTCTTTGTTAAAAAGAAGGATGGTGGCCTGCGTCCGTGCCTCGACTTTCGAGAACTCAACAAAATTATTGTCAGGAACACTTACCCATTACCCCTGATTCCAGATTTGTGTAACCAGCTCTCAGGGGCAAAGTGGTTTTCCAAATTAGACCTCAGAGGAGCTTATAACCTGATAAGAATAAGGGAAGGAGACGAATGGAAGACAGATTTTCTTACGACAGAGGGATTGTTTGAAAATTTAGTATTGTTGTTTGGGCTTACTAATGCACCAGCTGCCTTCCAGAACTTCATTAATGTGGTGTTTGCGGACCTCGTTGGCCGCTTTGTTGTTGTCTATTTAGATGATATTCTGATTTATTCTGCCGACAAGGACTCTCACTTATTGCATGTCAGAACTGTTATGCAAAGGCTCAGAGAAAACCAGCTGTTCGTTAAGCTTGAAAAATGTACATTTTTTGTCCAGGAACTAACATTTATAGGGCTCATAATCTCACCACAGGGGTTTCGAATGGATCCCAAGAAGGTGCATGGAGTGGGTCCAACCTCAGGACCTTAAAGGATTCCAATGCTTCTTGGGATTCGCAAATTATTATCGTAGGTTCATCAAAGGCTTCTCGCAGATACTTAAGCCCCTTACTGATCTCACGTGCAAAGGGGCTGATATTAGGAATTGGTCTTCTGCAGCGAAACAATCTTTTCTTGGTCTAAAAAAACATTTCATGTCTGCTCCAGTATTGATTCAACCAGACCCATCTATGCCATTTATTGTGGAGGTCGATGCTTCAGAGGTGGGGGTGGGGGCTGTGTTATCATAGAATCATAGAATCATAGAATCGTAGAGTTGGAAGGGACCTCCTGGGCCATCTGGTCCAACCCCCTGCTCAAAGCAGGATTTGCTAAATCATCCCAGTCAGATGTCTGTCCAGCCTCTGTTTGAAGACTTCCATTGAAGGAGAACTCACCACTTCTCGTGGCAGCTTGTTCCACTCATTGATCACTCTAACTGTCAAAAAGTTTTTTCTAATATCTAATCTGTGTCTCCTCCCATTCAGTTTCATCCCATTGCTTCTAGTCTTTCCTTGTGCGAATGAGAATAAAGTTGATCCTTCTACAATGTGACAGCCCTTTAGATATTTGTAGACAGCTATTAAGTCTCCTCTCAGTCTTCTCTTTTGCAAACTAAACATTCCCAAATCCTGCAACCTTTCCTCATAAGACAGGGTTTGCAGACCGGTCACCATTCTGGTCGCTCTTTTCTGAACTTGCTCCCCTGTTGTCCCCCCCCTGTTGTCTCAGGGGCCTGCCACTCTGACTAACCTCAGGCCTTGTGCCTATTTCTCAAAACAATTTTCTCCAGCAGAGAGAAATTACGATGTGGGGAATAGAGAGCTCCTGGAGATCAAATTGGCGTTTGAAGAGTGGAGGCATTTTTTGGAAGGGGCAGCTCACCCTATTACGGTCATCACTGACCACAAAAATTTGGAGTATATTAAAACTGCTAAAAGACTAACGCCCAGGCAGGCCTGCTGGTCACTTTTTTTCTCCAGATTCCAAATTTCTATTACTTTCCATCCAGGGTCTAAAAACGTGAAAGCAGATGCGTTATCACGTAGTTTTAAGCCGCTGTCCGCCCCTGACCCACCCTCCTACAATCTTCAACCTGGGGTGGTGATTGCGGAACTGTCATCGGAGTTGGAGCGGGAGATTGTGGGAGCTCAATCTTTAGCTCCAAACTCCAAACCTGTACATAAATTGTTTGTTCCACAGCATCTGCGCACCAAACTCATGTGGGAGTTTCATGACTCGAAATTGGGTGCTCACCCAGGTATTACAGCCACATGCGAAGCAGTAAAGAGAGTTTTTTGGTGGCCATTAATGTCTGCAGAGATCAAGAAATATGTCGCAGCATGTGGGGTTTGTGCCCGTTCCAAGAGCTCTCATTGCCGGCCGGCCGGGGAATTGGTACCTTTACCAATTCCGAGAAGACCGTGGACTCATTTGTCCATGGACTTCATTACTAACCTCCCTCCATCCCGGGGTAACACTGTAGTTTGGGTAATTGTAGACAGGTTCTCCAAACTAGCACACTTTGTACCTATGGCTAAGCTACCATCAGCAGAAATCCTGTCTAGACACTTCCTGTCCCAGATTGTTCGTCTTCATGGAGTGCCCATAAACATTGTGTCCGACAGGGGAGCGCAATTTGTAGCTAAGTTTTGGCAGGCCTTTTGCAAAAAGCTGGGGATATCTCTGTCTTTTTCCTCAGCTTATCACCCAGAGAGCAATGGACAGAAGGAGCGCACCAACCAGTCGCTTGAGCAGATTCTCCGGTGTTTGACTTCCACTTTACAGGATGACTGGTGCGATGCCTTACCGTTGGCGGAGTTCGCCTTCAACAATCGAATTAATCAATCTACTGGTAGGTCACCGTTTTTTATTAATTACGGATTAAACCCTCATTTCGGGGAATTTTCGTGTCTGGATTCCAACTGTCCAGGGGCCGAGGATTGTATCAATCAGATTAGTGATCTGTGGTCTAAGGTTCGTTTAAATATTTCCAGAGCGCAAGGGAAATATAAATATTTTGCAGATAATAAGAGGGACTCTGGTCAGATGTTACAGTGCAGAGATAAGATGTGGCTTTCCACATGACACATAAGCCTAAGGTTACCCTCCGCCAAACTAGGGCCAAAATTCATTGGCCCCTATGAGATAACCGAAGTGGTTAACCCGGTAGCGTATCGTTTACGTCTTCCTTCATCATTAAAACTCCCTGATGTCTTCCATAGGTCCCTGCTTAAACCTTTAGGTTCAGTGGTGGAGGATCCAGGTTCCCTTCCAACCCCCGTACTGGTGGACGGACATATGGAATTTGAAGTGCAACACATTGTACATTCCCGATGGGTTCGCGAAGGGGTACGGTCTGGAGGATCGGTCATGGGTACCAGCCAAATTGGTGCACGCTGACCACCTGGTTAGGGCATACCATGCTCGATATACGGAGAGACCTGGGGGTCTAGAGGCCCCCCGTTGAAAGGGGGGTACTGTCATGGTTTACTGAGGCTCCAGGCTAAGCGGTGCAGAGGTTAATCTGCGAAGCCTCTCTATGGATCTTGGGAGGGTTCTTATAGCCTCATGGAGGAGCTATCCCCTGTCCTTTATACTCCTAGCTGAGTGTGCCTGACCCTGTTCTGTCTGTGCTTCATACCTGTCTTCGTATGCTTGCTTGGTGTTTGATTCGGTCATGTCACGGTTAACGTCTCTTGTATTCTGACTCTGTACCTCTATGCCCGCCCTGTGTATGACCCCTGGCTACGTATTGACCTTTCTGTGATTATCCCTCCTGTACCTCGCTGCCTGCTTTGTGTATGACCCCTGGCTACGTATTGACCTTTCTGTAATTATCCCTCCTGTACCTCGCTGCCCTCCCTGTGTATGACCTCCTGGCTTTCCTGACCTGAGTTTCCCTCTCCTCAACTTCAGTATTCCTGTAGCGAGTATACTGCATCATCTGCAGTAGTAGGATGCTAGGCCCCGCCCCCTGCAGTCACATGATCGTAGGTGCTGTGCGCACATAGCTCTTCATCGTTGCTCCACCTCCCGCAGGTGCTCAAGCTACTCTGCTCCTACCCACGTTAGACGCCAGGACTCCCGTGGCTGCGGGTAAGAGTCCTCCACGTGCACTCTATCTGTGTCCTTGTTACCTGAGGTGGCGGTGCTGCTGAAGCACCCCTGACAAATAGTATGTGCGTTCGCAAAATGGGGTCCACCGTGCAGAGGTGGTACACTGCTGCTAGGCAATGGCGGGAGTATAAAGCAGTGTGGAAAGGGCACACGTGGGTTAACATCACCCAGTGTGAACAGAAGCGAACTCTGTTAACTCACAGAGCCGCAGTACAGCTGAACATAAATGCCGGAGCCTGTTTAACTCACAGAGCCCGGCCTAGGAGCGCACAGAAAGCAGTCACAGAACTGTGCCCCAATACATGGGGTCAGAGTTCCTCTATACCTTCTGAGCGTGCGGCTTCACAACTGCAGACGCCGCTATAGACGCTGACTACGGAGTGTAGAGCATGTGCAAAAAGGCGTGCCGACCCATTGTTGGAGAAGGATGCCTGTCTCAGACTCTGTCCTACCTACACCTAAGCCTGGGCGCTTAACAGGCTAGGCTGCACAACACATGCGTACCAAGGGTAGGGGTTTCTTAATGAGTCATTCACCAGAGACATTCATACATGCATACAACACTTACTCCTCATAGTCTGATAATGCAGTCTATACTAGGGCATTGCGGAGCGGCCATGCAAACCTTTTATAGCCGCGTGCTTCCAGGACCTTCCTGGCTTTTCGGATAGACCAATCTGAGCTGGAGAAGGACCTGAGCACGTGACCTTCGATCTCCAATGGGAGATTACTCCACGGGCATGCTCAGTGGACCGACAGGAGGACTTAGTCCCTGGAGAGACTCGCTGCTGACCAGCATGCGTTGCTATAGTTGGGCCAGAGGTGGCAGCAGCAACCAAATCCATGGAGCTAGTCTGGGCAGAGCACCGGGACCAACGAGTCTGCTGAGCAACCTCCTCTGCGGCTGGAGAGGAATGGGAGACCGCCGGAAGCAAGGCTTGGGATTCCCGCTGTGCAGTGACAGGAACCCGATGCCTAACATTAGCCCCCTCCTCTCTGAGCCTCGCTCCGCTCAAATTCCGCAATGAGAAGTGGAGCGTGGATGTTCTCCACTGCCTCCCAATTCCGAGCCTCTGGAACATGACCCTTCCAATCCACCAAATAAAACTTTTTGCCCCGCATCACCTTGCATCCCACGATGGCATTGACCTCAAACTCATCCGAAGACAGGTTTGATGTCCCGGCAGATGACTCAGAGAACAGGGACATGTGAACAGGCTTAAGGAGGGACACATGGAACGTGTCAGAGATAGCCAAGTGTGGTGGAAGGGCCAGACGGTAGACCACAGGGTTGATCTGCTCAAGGACCTTCAAGAGGCCAATGTAGCGCGGTGCGAACTTAGCGGACTCAACCCGCAGCCTAATGTTTCGGACGGAGAGCCACACTAAGTCGCCAGGGGCGAAGATCAGAGCAGGGTGCCAGTGTGCGTCAGCGTAAGTCCTCATTCTCTCCTTGGAGGCCCGGATAGTATTCTGAGTGAGATCCCAAATGTCACATGCCTCCACCACCCAATCTGCCACCCTAGAGTCGGTGGATGACACGGGCATGGGCACAGGGACGGGCAGATGCTGGCCGTAATTTAGGAGGAATGGGGTCTGACCGGTGGAGTCGGCCACAGCGTTGTTCAATGCGAACTCCGCCCATGGCAGCAAGAATGCCCAGTCATCCTGCCTGGCCGAGACAAAATGTCGTAGATATGTGACCAGGGTCTGGTTGGCTCTCTCTACCAACCCGTTCGGCTCAGGATGATAGGCCGAGGAGAGATTTAGCTCAATGCTGAGCAGGGAACAGAGCTCTCTCCAGAACCGAGATGCAAACTGAGGACCTCGGTCGCTGACAATCTTATCCGGCATTCCGTGCAGGCGGAAAACATGCTTAATAAACAACGCTGCCAGGCCCCGTGCAGAAGGTAGCCGAGAGAGTGGTACCAGATGCACCATCTTGGAGAAATGGTCGGTGACAACCCAAATAACGGTGCTGCCACTGGACTTGGGCAGTCCCACCACAAAGTACATACCGACCATATCCCAGGGCCTGTCCGCTACTGGCAGGGGGTAGAGTAGCCTAGCGGGCCGCTGCCGATTCTGGGTGCAAGAGACGCACACCTGAATATAGTCCATGATGTCACGGGCCATATGCGGCCACCAGTACATCCTCGCCAGAAGCTCAGAGGTCCGTTTGGTCCCAAAATATCCACCCACCCTGGACGAATGAGCCCAAGAGAGGACCTCCGGTCGCAGACGGGCAGGGACAAAAGTCTTGCCCGGAGGTGCAGACTCAAAGGCGACCGGAGCCACGGTCCTCAGGCTTCAGATGGGACAATCAGCCGAGGCTCCTCCTCCTCCGATGACACCATGGAGCGGGAGAGAGCATCGGCCCGGACATTCTTCTCCCCAGATAGAAAATGCAGGGTGAAGTGGAATCGGGAGAAGAACAAGGACCATCTGGCCTGGCAAGAATTCAGCCGCTGGGCTGTTTGTAAATAGACCAAATTCTTGTGATCGGTGAACACCTGGAAAAGGTGGCGAGCCCACTTCAGGAGGTGTCTCCACTCTGAAAAGGCCAGCTTCATTGCTAGCAACTCCCTGTCCCCGATGGAATAATTCCTCTCTGCCAGTGTGAAGGTCTTGGAGAAGAAGAAGCATGGGTGCTTCCGACCTTGCGAGTCCTTCTGGAACAGGACCGCTCCAGCACTGACGGAAGAGGCCTCCACCTCCAGAATGAAGGGTTTATCCACATCGGGGCGATGTAGAATGGGAGCGCTAGCGAAATGGGATTTAATAGAGGAGAAGGTCTTGGAGACAGGTTCCGACCACAACTTGGGGTTTGCACCCTTCTTGGTGAGGGCTACCAATGGCGCTTCCAAAGTTGAGAGGTGGGGCATGAATTGGCGATAGTAATTTATGAACCCCATAAAGCGCTGCACTACTTTGAGAGAATGGGGTTCCTGCCAATTCATCACCGCCTGTAGCTTGGCAGGATCCATGTCCAAACCCTGGGCGGAGATGATATAGCCCAGGAAAGGCAAGGACTCCTGCTCAAACACACACTTCTCCAACTTGGCATAGAGGGAGTTTGCCCGCAGGTCGAAAACTTTGCAAACATCTCTCCGATGGGAGTCAATAACTGGAGAGTAGATGAGAATATCATCCAGATAGACTACTACCGAGGTGGTAAGCATATCCCAGAAGATATCGTTCACAAAGTCTTGGAAGACGGCCGGGGCATTACAGAGCCCGAAGGACATCACCAGGTATTCATAGTGCTCATCCCTGGTGTTAAATGCCGTCTTCCATTCGTCCCCATCACAGATGCAAATCAGGTTGTAAGTCCCCCGCAGATCAAGTTTGGTAAACACTCTCGCTCCCCGTAGCCTATCAAACAGCTCCGATATCAGGGGCAGAGGATACTTATTCTTAACGGTGATGGCGTTAAGAACCCTGTAATCGATGCAAGGACACAGCTCCCCACTCTTCTTCTGGACGAAGAAGAATCCCGCCCCCGCTGGTAACACTGACTTCCTAATGAATCCTCTTGCCAGATTCTCACTGATGTATTGAGACATGGCCTCTGTCTCCGGGAGAGATAGGGGATAAACTCGACCCCGGGGAGGCTCAGCACCAGGCAAGAGGTCAATAGGACAGTCATAGGGGCGATGCGGTGGAAGGGTCTCCGCCGCCTTTTTGGAGAACACATCCGCATACTGTCAATAGTGTTTGGGAAGCGAGGAAAGATCTGCGGGGACCTCGGTGGAGGCAACCTGGATGCACTCCCTCAGACATCTACCCTCACATGACTTACTGCAATAAAGAATTCTCCCCAAGGACCACTCTATATGGTGAGAGTGATACCGCAACCAAGGGACCCCTAGAAGGACCTGGTCGATACCCTCGGGCATGACGAGGAGTGATATCGTGTCCTGATGAGATGGAGACACCGAGAGTAACAGTGGAGCAGTTTGGTGGGTAATCTGTGAGGGCAGAGTCACGCCGTTCACTACTCTGACGGTGACTGGCTTAGACATCATAACCAGTGGTATCGCGTGCCATTGAGCGAAGGCAGATGACATAAAATTGCCCTCCGCTCCGGAATCCACGCAAACCTCCACCGCCAGAGTGGAGGAACCAAACCCAAGTGTCCCCTTAAAGGGCAACTTGGAGGAAAATGCCGCAGATTCTAGTGAGCCGCCTCCTACGGCCACTAGGGGCGAACGTCTTCCCAGCCACTGTGGGCACCAGTTGGTAAAGTGACCGGACTGCCGGCAACCATGACAGAGCACATGGGCTCAAGCGGGTCGGGGCCTGGATCCCTCGCGGGAAGCCGCCTGACGCTCGGACGCCCGATCGGGAGATTCCAGAGGTTTAGCAAAACTGGGTGCCAACCTAAACCTCTGCCTACACTGGGACCGCTCCAACCTTCGCTCGGCAAAGCGAAGGTCTATACGGGTGGAGACGGTGATAAGCTCCTCCAGTGTAGCGGGAATCTCCCTGGTGGCCAGAGCGCCCCTCACATGGCCAGCCAAACCTCTCCAGAATGCCAGAATGAGGACCTTATCTGGCCACTCTAACTCCGAGGCCAGCGTCTGGAACTGGATGGCAAAGTGGCTGACGATGGATGAGCCCTGTGACAATGACAGCAGCCAGAGCGCGGTGTCATGGGTGACTAACGGTCCTAGGAAGACCCGCTTCAGAGTGTCCAAGAGCCGTGAGGCACTCTGCACCACATGATCACCACACTCCCACAGCGGTGAGGTCAACTCAAAAGCCCTGCCCGACAAGAGGGAAATAATAAATCCCACATTGGCCCGCTCGGAGGAGAATCGTGCTGCCAGCAGCTCCAGCTGTATAGAGCACTTGCTCACGAAACCCCTACAAGAAGCACTATCACCAGAGAACTTCTCAGGCAGTGGGAGGTGGGACAAAGTTGGGGCAGGGATGGCAGTGGTCACACGGGAGACAGCCTCTGTGGCTGCCTGAACAGCGACCGCAGTAACATCCGCAGCTCAGGCTGAACGCTCGAGAGCCACCAACCTCTTCTGCAGCTGCCGGATGTACTGCAGCAGTCGCTGTTTGTCCGCCATTATTAGCCAGACCCTGGCGCTAGTATAATGTTAGGGCTGGCGGAACGCACCAAATTATAAAATAATAGTAGGTGCATTCGCAGCCCGGTGTCCACCGTGCAGAGGTAGTACACTGCTGCTAGGTAATGGCGGGAGTATAAAGCGGTGTGGAAAGGGCACACATTTGTTAACATCACCCAGTGTGAACAGAAGCAAACTCTGTTAACTCACAGGGCCGCAGTACCGCTGAACATAAATGCTGGAGCCTGTTTAACTCACAGAGCCCGGCCAAGGAGCGCACAGAAAGCGGTCACAGAACTCTGCCAGAAGGACACGGGGTCAGAGTCCCTCTAGACCTTCTGAGTGCGCGGCGTTGCAACTG
The DNA here is from genome assembly GCF_039654945.1 of Dendrobates tinctorius. Lineage (NCBI taxonomy): Eukaryota > Metazoa > Chordata > Amphibia > Anura > Dendrobatidae > Dendrobates > Dendrobates tinctorius. The sequence goes on along the minus strand of NW_027361679.1, from coordinate 42,174,961 downwards.
CGGACGCCGCTATAGACGCTGACTATGGAGTGTAGAGCACTTGCACAGAGGCGTGCCGAGCCACTGGTGGAGACAGATGCCTGTCTCAGACTCTGTCCTACCTACACCTAAGCCTGATTGCTTAACAGGCTAGGCTGCACAACACATGCGTACCAAGGGTAGGGGTTTCTTAATGAGTCATTCACTAGAGACATTCATACATGCATACAACACTCACTCCTCATAGTCTGATAATGCAGTCTATACTAGCGCATGGCCGAGCGGCCATGCAAATCTTTTATAGCCGCGTGCTTCCGGGACCTTCCTGGCTTTTCGGATGGACCAATCCGAGCTGGAGAAGGACCTGAGCACGTGACCTTCGATCTCCAATGGGAGATCACTCCACGGGCATGCTGCTGACCAGCCTGCGTTGCTATAGTTGGGCCAGAGGTGGCAGCAGCAGCAACCTAACCCACGGAGCTAGTCTGGACAGAGCGCCGGGACCGACGAGTCTGCTGAGCAACCTCCTCTGTGGCTGGAGAGGAATGGGAGACCACCGGAAGCAAGGCTCGGGATTCCCACTGTGCAGAGACAGGAACCCAATGCCTAACACAGGGTCACTGCATATACTACAGTCAGTGATGTAGAATCAGATTATTTTTGCCTCCAGCCTGTTAGGTGCTGAGAGAGTTAATCTTAAAGTTACAATGGGCTGGTTTTATGTGAGCACCCATAGCATGGGAGAGTGCTCACCGTATTCCCTCTTGCAGAGCCTACACCGGCATGTGTACAAGCAGGACATACGGTGATGTCACGATCACATGATCATCACATGGTCCTGGTTAAATACCTGGATATGAGAGACAGTCGGGTGTGTTGGGAGAGGGAACACTCCCACGTGGCCCCAGGTGGAGGACATTGCTAGGTGTCTGCAGGTGGAACCTGCAGAGAAAGGTGACATTGTGCTTGTTTTGTTTTTCCATTAAGCCAGGAAGGCTCTGCTTTTGTTTTCATGGACCCTGCCTTGGTCTATGCTGACTTTAATAAACCAGTAGGTATTTCACTATCCAAGTGTTCCTGTGTCTACCTGAAGAAACAGCTAAGCGTGTCAACCCCTCACACGGTGTTAAAAGATTTATTGCAATATGGTTAATGTTTGCACTTTTCTTCTTGCATTTCAATCTAAACTCAATCCTTATTTCTTAATTGCATAAAGAACACATAGTATGTGGGCAGAGGTACAGAAATAGTAACATAGCAACGCATATCGCACATTTCACCTGTCCTTAGTCATTTACAATGGATGTCTCATTGAAGGTAATGGTCCTTAAATAACATACTCAGGCTCTACATAAAACTTTGTTGTTTGGAAAACTATTTTTTGTTTTGTTATTTTTTATAGAATGTAAAAAAAATATTGGTCACCAGCACCAAATGACAAAGGCAATATGTCAGCAGGTTTTGCTATGTAATCTGACAGCAGCACGAGGTAGGCACAGAGATCCTGATTCCAGGGATGTATCACTTTTACTGGGTGTAGCAGTTATGATAGAACCACAGATTTCTTTGTTGCAGATTTAGCAGAGCTCAGTTGTTGAGCTATGTCCTACATTTCTGAGTTTGTTCAGCAAGGGAAGGTTCTAGAAGCAGAACATATTGGGGCCAATTTATCATAGTCACAAATTTTTTCACTAAATGCTGAATTGTGCAAGCATTTTGCGACTTTTGATGTTTTCATGCCATTTCCGATCAGCTCCACAAAAATGAGCGAAACTGGAGAGGAGCTGGGGCAATATGGATGCATGGCTATCCCACCTGTCAAATTAATCAAATCGGTCCTAGTTTTCTACACACAGTTTTCTAAAATGCTGCTCTAGTTCCTCACTGGGGTAGCATTTCTGGCCCAGCACACGAGGCAGACACCATTTACTAGAGGTGCTGAATTTATTAAATGGTGTGTACATCTTGATAAATTCACACCATGTACTTGGTCAAGACTGGAAGATCATATAAAAAATGTGTACAATTAAACCAAAAGGAAAGAAATGTAATAAAAAAATATTTTTATGAAATAATGAATTCAAATGTAATATATAAGCCAATGTATGGCACCACATGTCAGCAGAAAGGGCAGAAATACAAAGACTAATGTAGAAAATGGTATAGCTATGCTGTTCAGCCCAGGAATTACAACATTGGTAAACACTGTAGCAGCTGTGTTGTCAGTCGCAGATAGAGTCACAAAGCATGCATAGAATTTATCACACACAGAAGTGTTTTGTCTTTATTAGCTCAGAGCCCAAAAACCAAAAACGTACTTTTCGATGATAGTAGTTACCCTTTCTGAGGAAGCTATCAGCGAAACATGCGTTAGATGGTTCAGGATGGTAACTGTTATCTATCATATATTTCTGAAATGTTTTATATGTTCCCTGTGATGGGGAAGTGCCTTTTTGAGCATACTCTGAAAGCTCATTGATATGCATCTGTACTTTATATTTATTTCTTGCATTTGCACTTTATATAGTTCTCTCATATGAGCACTGGCACTTTCCCTAGCATGTGGATTAATTCAAACTATACTGTTTTATATGCTGATACATGTATGTGGGCATATACAGCTCTGGCAAAAATTAAGAGACCACTGCACAGTTTTATAAAAATCAGCTTCTCTACATGTCTGACAGCCATTCCATTCCAGTGTCAGTTGAATTCCAACCAGAGTACCCCTAATTCTACTTAATGTGCTTCTGATTAGGTGATCACCTGAACCAAATCTTATTTAACGAAGTAAAGTATAAAAAACCCTGCGGTGGTGTTCACAATCCTTTTGCAATAGGACAAACTGGATGGCAAAACATGTGCCAGTAATATCCCAAAAGTAATAGGAATGAAAAAATAACTTTTAACCATGCCAAAGGAGTTGAAAAGAAAAGTCTTGAGTGAGGAAAAGAAGGGCTCAATTCTGGCTTTACTAGCAGAGAGATACAGGGAGCATCATGTTGCTTCGATCCTTCCACAAGATCAAGCAGCAGACATTGGGGACAAGAAAGCTACAGACTGGCAGAGGGCGAAAACAACTCTCCACTGACCGGGATGACTGTCATCTTATTCGAATGTCACTCAGCAACTGCAGGATGACATCAAGTGATCTACAAAAGGAATGGTAAATGGCAGCTGGGGTGAAGTGCATGGCAAGAACAGTTTGTAACAGGCTCCTAGAGGCAGGGCTCAAGTCATGTAAAGCTAGAAAAAAGCCTTTCATCAATGAGAAGCAAAGAAGAGCCAGGCTGAAGTTTGCCAAAGACCAAAAGGATTGGACCATAGAGGTAAGGTTTTCTTCTCTGATGAGTCTAATTTTCAGCTTTGCCCAACACCTGGTTGTCTAATGGTTAGACGGAGATCTGGAGAGGTGTACAAGCCACAGTGTCTTGCACCCACTGTGAAATTTGGTGGAGGATCAGTGATGATCTGGAGATGCTTCAGCAAGGCTGAAATTGGGCAGGTTAATCTTTGCGAAGGGGATATGAATCAAGCCAAATACACGGTTATCCTGAAAAAACAGTTGATTCCTTCTGCTCAGGCAATGTTTCCCAACTCTGAAGACTGGTTTTTCCAGCAGGACAATGCGCCATGCCACATATCTAGCTCAATCAATGTGTGGATGAAGAACCACCACATCAAATCCCTGTCATGGCCAGCCCAATCTCCTGACCTGAACCCCATTGAAATCCTCTGGAATGTGATCAAGAGGAAGCTGGATAGTCAAAAGCCATCAAACAAAGAAGAACTGGTTAAATTTTTGTACCAGGAGTGGTATAAGGTCACCCAAAAGCAGTGTGAAAGACTGGTGGAAAGCATGCCAAGACACATGAAAGCTGTGATTAAAAATCATGGTTATTCCACAAAATATTGATTTCTGAACTCTTCCTGAGTTAAAACATAAGTATTGTTGTTTCTAAATGATTATGAACTTGTTTTCTTAGCATTATTTGAGGTCTGCAAGCACTGCGTTTTTTTGTTATTTCGACCATTCTCATTTTCTGAAAATAAATACAAAATTTAGTGCTTGGAAATTCGAAAACATGTTGTCCGTAGTTTATAGAATAAACAGCAATTTACATTTTACTCAAGTATACCTATAAAGAGAAAAATCAGACAAAATGAAAATTTTGCAGTGTTCTCTTAATTTTTGCTAGAGCTGTATATATTCCTTGTATTGATCTTCTCTATACACTTTAATACCACTAGGTGATACTATTGTACTATTATACCACTGTATCTTTTTCTGAGTATCAGGTTCTTTATATGTTTACATGCATGTGTCTGGACTCCACATGGATCAGTTTATTTCCTATACGTCCAACATTTCATGATAAACATACTGTCGATTTGAATACCAGTTTTTCATTCTGTAAGATATCTCCGTTTTAATTGTTTTTACTACTTTGTTAAAATAAAGATATTTGATTGTTATTTTGTGTCTCATAGTATTCTCTATAGGTTTTCTTATGTATATTCACTCCCATTCAATTGTTTGACTGCTATAGGCTATAAAGTTGTACAAATTAGTGTTGCCATTGCTTATCCTTGTCCCCGACACACATTTCTTTTAAAAGAATATGTGACATCAAACTTCTATCAACAAATGGAGGCATGTAAGTGAAATAATGATTTCCACATATTGCCAAGCTGAATCCAGGTTACGACTCATTCAGATGTCAGCTTTTCTTGAATAAGTCTTATCTGTGTTTTCCACGAAGAGCACTCATACCTATGATAAAGTATGGGGTAGCTCACATGTCTGATATTGATCCGAGTGTCTATTAGTGACAAGCGAGCATTGGGGGCTACCTATTCCTTTGGGGTCTGCTCCGGGGCAGTTTATATTTCACCTTTCTTGCTTTAGGCTTAGTTAGCTCTCCGGATGTGCCGAGGCATCTAGGGCATCATAGGTACGCTCCACAGCTACTGCTAGTTGTGTGGATAGGATCAGGGGTCTGCAATCCGCTTAGTTACCAACCTCTCTGGTTTTCTGGTGGCTTAGTCTGTTCCTGTCATCCACCTCGGTGACCCATTCATAACAGAATCACCAGCCTTACTGTAGACTCTGGGGTACTCTAAAGAAGGAAAGAATTGTAAAAAAAAAAAAAAAAATAAAGTGTCAGAATTTTTTTTTGTATATTTATTCCTCCTTTTTCTCTGGGGCTGTAGGAGGATTTTTTCTCTAAATGGAGACTAAGCAATTGTCCGATCGTAAATCATCTGCTGTTGAACCAAAAATCCCTACTCCTGATGTGTTTTCTGGGGATCGGTCTAAATTTTTGAATTTTAAGAATAATTGTAAACTATTTTTTGCTTTGGAACCTAAATCATCGGGGAGCTCTGTGCAGAAGGTTAAAATTGTCATCTCCCTGCTGCGTGGCGATCCCCAGGATTGGGCCTTTTCTTTGACACCCGGAGATCCTATTCTGGCTAATGTGGATGAGTTTTTTCAAGCCCTGGGGTTGTTGTATGATGAACCTAATGCTATTGATCAAGCTGAGAAAACCTTATTGGCATTGAACCAGGGTCAGGAATCCACAGAGTTATATTGTCAAAAATTCCAAAAGTGGGCGGTCCTTACTAAAAGGAATGATGATGCCCTAGCAGCTTTCTTTCGGAAGGGTCTGGCAGAAACCGTAAAAGATGTTATGGTGAGATTTCCTGTCCCCTCTGGTCTTGAGAACTCTATGTCATTGGCCATTCAAATTGATCAGCGTTTACGTGAATGTAAAACTACACGAGAGGCGTTGCCGCCTTTCGAACGAACTTCTGAACGCATGCAACGCGAGGGTTTTGTCTAGGGCGCAATATCAGGAGTTTAGATGGCATAATAAGTTGTGTTTTTTCTGTGGGGATGCCTCTCATACTATTTCTGTCTGCCCTAGACGAGAAAAGCGTTTTGCTCGCGCATTTGCAGTGGGCAGTGTACAGCCTAAGTTCCTTTTGGCGATTACCTTGATCTGCTCCTTGTCTACATTTTCCGCTAAGGTTTTCGTTGATTCAGGAGCAGCTTTGAATCTGATGGATTTTGACTTTGCCAAACGTTGTGGTTTTCCCATGATACCCCTGCGGACTCCTATCCCTTTGAGGGGTATTGATGCTACTCCTTTGGCGGAGAATAAACCCCAGTTTTGGACCCAGGTGATAATGCGGGTTGCCCCGGACCACCAAGAGAATTGTAAATTTTTGGTGTTGCACAATTTGTATGATACTATTGTTCTGGGTTTTCCTTGGTTGCAAACCCATAATCCTGTTTTGGATTGGAAATCTGTGTCTTTGGTGAGTTGGGGTGGTCAATGTGTTCTTAGTGACACTCCTGTTTTCTCCACCTCTCCCCAGTCTCATGATATTCCTGACTATTTGGCTGATTTTTCTGATGTATTCAGTGAGAGTATGTCTGCGTCTTTGCTTCCTCATAGGAGTTATGACTGTGCAATTGAGTTAATGCCCGGGTGTAAATTTCCCAAGGGTCGGCTTTTCAACTTATCGGTACGTGAACATGATGCTATGCGATCTTATATCAAGGAGTCGTTGGAGAAGGGTCATATCAGACCATCCTCTTCACCTTTAGGTGCTGTTTTTTTTTTTGTAGAGCAGTGCAATAAACCCGGTCAAAAAGGAGCGCAAAAAATGGAAAGGGGGAGTTAAACAAAAAATCAAACACAACAATTACAATAGACAATCAATAATATTATCAAAAGCAGTAAAAAAGGAACAAAAAGGGCAGCATAGGCGATTCCTCAGAATGGTTTCTCAATAGTGAGATTTAACCCCTCGGGTGTTAATGTCCCTAATTTAAAGATCCAGAAACTTTCCCTCCTGACTAGATTCTCATAACGGTTGATGACGTCATCATTGATATTTTCTATAATCGTCAATTTCAACGCACCAGGATCCTTATTATGTGTGAGTAAAAAATGCTTGGACAGGCTGTGTAACAAATACCCATTTTTTATATTCTGGCGGTGTTTATTCAATCTATTATGCATTGATTGAATAGTTCTACCAACATATTGCAACCCACAGTCGCATTCGATTAAATATATAACAAAGTTTGACTGACAGTTGACACGACTGCTAATTTTAAAGGAAGAACCTGTGGTGTTAGATTTGAATTGTTGCACGCCATTGCAAATGGAAGTGCAACAGAGGCACTTGGGGGCCCTACAAGCAAAACAGCCTGGATTCAGTGGTTCCTGTGCGATTGGTGAGGGTGGCTAGCTAATGTAGGTATTGCTTGAGGCCACAAGGTTGCAGAGTGTACGGTTCTTCCTAAAAATAAAAATAGTCATGGGTTGTGCTGGTAAGTGTTTCGACAGAATGGGGTCCCCTTTCAAAATGAGCCAGTATTTTTTAACTAGGTCACGGACACGAGCGTGGGACCTGTTAAAGGTAGTAATCAGGCCCCACTGAGCAAAATTGGCGGACTCAGCCTTCTTTTTTGGGGCAATAGTTCTATTCCTGATTTTAACGATTCAATCCTTCTGGGTGAAGTTATTGGGTTTTTTTTGTGGCCAAGAAAGATGGCTCATTAAGGCCATGTATTGACTATCGTTCCCTTAACAAAATCACTGCTAAATATCAGTACCCGTTACCCCGATTTTTGATTTATTTTCCAGAGTTAAAAGTGCCTGTTGGTTTACCAAACTTGACCTCAGGGGGGCATATAATCTTATTTGCATCAAGCATGGGGATGAATGGAAGACGGCGTTTAATACCCCGGAGGGACATTTTGAGTACCTGGTGATGCCTTTTGGGCTCACTAATGCCCCTTCTGTCTTCCAATCTTTTATGAACGATATTTTCCGGGACTTTGTGGATGTTTTTGATCATTTATCTGGATGATATTTTGATCTTTTCCAGTGACTGGGATTCTCATGTGGAACATGTCCGGACTGTGTTCCGGATTTTGAGGGAAAATATTCTGTATGTTAAGGGATCAAAGTGTCTCTTTGGTGTACAGAGGATTTCGTTTTTGGGATTCATTTTGTCCCCATCTGCTATTGAAATGGACCCGGCCAAGGTACAGGCCATTTAAGATTGGGTTCAGCCCACTTCTTTGAAGGCTCTCCAGAAGTTTTTGGGTTTTGCTAATTTCTACCGTAAATTTATAAGTAATTTTTCTGGTATTGTTAAACCACTGACTGATTTGACCAAAATGGGCGCTGATGTGGTGAAGTGGTCTCCAGAGGCAGTCTCGGCATTTCAGGAGCTTAAGTGGAGATTCACTTCTGCTCCGGTTCTATGGCAACTTGATGTCTCACTTCCATTTCAGGTGGAGATAGATGCTTCTGAGATTGGTGCAGGAGCCGTTTTGTCCCAAAGAGATCCGGTAACTTCTAATATGGAACTTCTAATAATGCCTGTGCCTTCTTTTATCGAAAATTTTCCCCATCTGAACGTAACTATGACGTGGGGAATCGGGAATTGTTGGCCATGAAATGGGCATTTGAAGCGTGGAGACATTGGTTGGAGGGAGGTAGACATCAAGTTGTGGTCCTCACCGACCATAAGAATTTGATTTATCTTGAATCAGCCAAACGCATGAATCCTAGACAGGCTAGGTGGGCCTTGTTTCTCTCTTGTTTTAATTTTGTGGTCTCCTTTCTTCCGGGCACTAAGAATGTTAAGGCGGACACCCTTTCTAGGAGTTTCTTTGCGGATTCTCTTGATGTGACCGAGCCTACTACCATTCTAAATGAGGGTATAGTTCTTTCCGCCATCTCACCTGATTTAAGACGTGCCCTGGAGGAATTTAAGGAGGACAAACCTGAATGTTGCCCTATGGGAAAATTGTATGTCCCTGACCAGTGGAGGAAAAGAGCAACGTCTGAAATTCATTGCTCCGTGTTGGCTGGTCATCCAGGTATTTTTGGTACCAGAGATTTGGTGAGTCGGTCTTTTTGGTGGCCTGCCTTATCTCGTGATGTCAGGAATTTTGTACAGTTCTGTGAGACTTGTTCTCGGTCCAAGCCCTGTTCTCGTTCTAGTGGTTTGTTTATGCCCCTGCCGGTGCCCAGGAGGCCATGGACCCATATCTCAATGGATTTTATTTCTGATCTTCCTGTCTCTCAGAGAATGACTGTTATTTGGGTGATCTGTGATAGATTTTCTAAGATGGTCCATCTTGTACCACCTCCAAAGTTGCCATCTTCTTCTGAGTTGGCGCCCTTGTTTTTACAACAGGTCGTTAGTTTGCACGGGATTCCTGAGAACATTGTGTTGGACAGAGGAGTCCAGTTTGTTTCCAGATTTTGGAGAGCTTTTTGTTCCAAACTGGGAATTCAGTTATCTTTCTCCTCTGCATTTCATCCTCAGACCAATGAGCATACTGAGAGAACAAACCAGACTTTGGAATCCTATTTGAGATGTTTCATATCTGCTGATCAAGATGACTGGGTCTCATTTTTGCCCTTGGCCAAATTCGCGCTAAACAATAGGGCTAGTTCTGCCACTTTGATGTCGCCTTTTTTCTGCAACTTTGGGTTTCATCCTCAATTTTCTTCAGGGCAGGTGGAATCTTCGGCCTGCCCAAGTGTGGATTCTGTGGTAGAGCGAATGCAGCAGATTTGGGACCAAGTAGTGGATAAGTTGTCCCACTCTCTGGAAAAGGCCCAACTGTTTTCCAACTGGCATAGGACCATTGGTCCCCGGTTTAAAGTGGGTGATATGGTTTGGTTGTCCTCAAAAAATATTCCTATGAAGGTTGCGTCTCCAAAATTCAAGCCAAGATTCATTGGACCTTACAAGATTTTGGAAATCCTTAACCCCATTTCTTTCCGATTGGCTCTTCCAGTTACGTTTAAGATTCATAACGTTTTTCATAAACCTTTGTTGAAGAGGTTTGTGGAGCCAGTAGTTCCCATGGCGGCGCCCCCTGTCCCTGTATTGGTTAAAGGTAATTTGGAGTATGAGGTAGAGAAGATATTGGATTCTCGTTTGGCTATACGGAGACTCCAGTACTTGATCAAGTGGAAGGGTTATGGCCAGGAGGATAATTCTTGGGTCTCTGATTCTGACATTCATGCCGAGAGATTGGTTCGTGCTTTTCACTGGGCCCATCCTGACCGGCCTGGTGGCGTGGATGAGGGTTTGGTGACCCCTCCTCAAGGGGGGTACTGTTGTGAATTCTATTTCAGGGCTCCCTCTGGTGGTTACTGGAGGTAGTGGAGCTGGCCAGATTGACAGAGGTCTGCCACCTGATGATGATGATGATTGGAGATCTGGGGTTACTGATTAGAGTATTTAAGTCAGCAGACTTCCTTCAATACCTGCTGGTGATTTCTTTCCTGTGCATTCTGAGGTCTATGTCTCCTGCTCTGAGCCTGCATTATTCAGCTAAGTGGTTCATTTGCTAATCCTTTGCATCTGATCTGGTTTTGCCAATCTCTGCTTGTTGTGCAGGTTCAGCTTGCTCCTGCTGGGGGCGGTGCTGGACCACCGCTCCATATGCTACTGCTTGTGTCAGTTTGCTCAGTCCCCTGTTATATTGGTCTCTTTTGCTTTGCTTCCGGTTTATACGGAGTGCTGATATAGTGGGGGCGAAGTCGTGTGACTTCAGTGTTTTTTTGTACATCAGACATGTTGGATTTTTCAGGGTTTTTTGCGTGATTGCAGACAGTGTCTTTCCCATCCTATCCTATCTAGTCAGTTTGGGCCCCATCATTTGCTCAGTCTACTTTTCTGCCTGTGTTTGTTTTTTATCTTGTCTCACCGACAATATATGTTTGGGGGCTATCTCTTCTTTTGGGGTCTGCTCTGGGGCAGTTTTGATTTCACCTTTCTTGCTATAGGCTTAGTTAACTCTCCGGCTGTGCCAAGGCGTCTAGGGCATCATAGGTACGCTCACCGTCAATACATATGTGGGGGCTGTCTATTCCTTTGGGGTCTGCTCTGGGGCAGTTAGCTTTCCCTTTTCTTGCTTTAGGCTTATTTAGTCCTCCGGCCATGACGAGGCGTCTAGGAACATCGTAGGCATCCTCCACGGCTGCTGCTAGTTATGTGGATAGGATCAGGGGTCTGCAATCGGCTTAGTTACCAACCTCTCTGGTTTTCTGGTGGCTTAGCCTGTTCCTGCCATCCTCCTCGGTGACCCATTCATAACACCTCCCTTACCACGACTCCACCGGAACAAGCCTTCGCTGACCGCTGTCAGCATCACCGCTTCGCATCGTTGAACCAGCACCTGGAAGTTGACTGACCAGATAAGTTATCCTTTAAGAACTTGTTTCCACCTGATGACCGGTGTTGCTTCACTCACCTTATTCCTTGTTGTTTTACCCCATTACTGCAATAACCCTGCAAAATTGCTTTACTCCCTGCGTGGAGTATATGCCTGTTCAAGTAAATATGTTAACCCTTGATCTGTCTTGAAGTCGGCAGCATGCAGTCTTCCAGCATGCAGGAGGCAGATCAAGTGGTGGGAGGTGCTCCAAGGACCAGCATATCCTTAGGAGCAATGCTAAGTAACCTCCCAAAATTCACCGGAAGCAGCACTCTGTTGTGGGACTGGACTGAGCGGGTCAGGGGTATGTTGAGAATGCACCCTGTTGTGAGTTCATTTTCCCCTTCACCATTGAGGTCTGATGAACTCCCTCTTCTGGTGAAGGAAGGTAGTGAGGCTGATTACAAAGCACCTGAGCAGAATGATGATGACTGGGTGACTGGAATTGCTGACTGGATATAAGGCAGCCGACGCCCTTCTGCCTTGCGGGTGATTTCTCTGAGGGATTCTTGGAGACCAGTCTGATTCCTGCTCCTCAAAAGCTAAGTTTTCTGCTCTGCTTTTTGCATTTGTGTTTTGGTTTTGTTTTGCCTTGTTTTTCTGGATTTCTGCCTTTCCCTGCTGGGTGAGCTGAATTCCTTTTTGCTCTGTCTTCAGAAAATACCTGAGTACTGATATAGTCTTTTTGAAGCCTAGCGTCTTCAGGGCTTTTTTCCCTATCAGTCTGTTGTCTCTGGTTTTGAGAGGGTTTTGGCGGATTGCAGACAGCAGCTTTTCTATCCTGTCCTACTTAGTTAGCTTGGGCCCCATCATTTGCTTAGCCTATCTTTCTATCTGTGTGAGTGTTTTTTCATCTTGCTTCACCGTCATTATATGTTGGGGGCTGCCTATTGCTTTGGGGTCTGCTCTGGGGCAGTTTAGATTTCCCTTTCTGTCTTTAGGCTATGCAGTTCTCCGGCTGTGATCGAGGGGTCTAGGGCACCGTAGGAACCCCCCACGGCTACTGCTAGTTGCTGTTGTTAGGTTCAGGGGTCTGCAATCCGATAGCTGCCAACTTCTCTGGTTTTCTGGACTTAGCTGGTATTTCTGTTTTTGCCTCCTACGGTGACTCATTCATAACAGAATCACCCGCCATACAGCAGATCCTAGGGTACTCAATAGCAGGAAAGAATTGTAAAAAAAAAAAAGTGTATATTTTTTCCTCTATATCTCTGAGGCCGTAGGTGGAATTTTTTCTTTCTCTCAATGGAGCTAAAGCAATTGTCTGATCGTGTGGAGCAGCTCGCTGCGGAAGTGCGGGGAATTTCCACCTACCTTGCTCATTCACATGCTGCTGAACCAAAGATCCCTACTCCGGATGTGTTTTTTGGGGATCGGTCTAAATTTTTGAATTTCAAAAATAATTGTAAATTATTTTTTGCCTTGACGCCTAACTCGTCAGGGAGCTCCGCGCAGCAGGTTAAAATTGTCATCTCTTTGCTGCGTGGCGATCCACAGGATTGGGCGTTTTCTTTGAAACCAGATGATCCTATTCTGACTAATGTGAACGCATTTTTTCAAGCCTTGGGGTTGTTGTATGATGAACCTAATGCTATTGGTCAGGCTGAAAAGACCCTGTTGGCATTGAGCCAGGGTCGAGATTTTGCAGAATTGTACTGTCAAAAATTCCGAAAGTGGGCGGTCCTTACTACCTGGAATGATAATGCCTTGGCAGCTCTCTTTCGGAAGGGTTTGTCAGAAGCCGTAAAAGATACTATGGTGGGATTTCCTGTTCCCTCTGGTCTTGACGATTCTATGTCATTAGCCATTCAGGTTGATCGGCGTTTACGTGAACGCAGGACTGCACGAGAGGTGTTGCCACCTATTCAACAAGTGTCTGAACCTATGCAATGTGATAGAGTTTTGTCCAGGGAGCAACGTCAGGAGTTCAGAAGGCGTAATAAGCTGTGTTTTTTTTGTGGAGATGCCTCGCATATTATTTCTGTCTGTCCTAAACGAGAGAAACGTTTTGCACACACGTTTTCTGTGGGTGGTGTTCAACCTAAGTTTCTTCTGGCAATTACTCTGATCTGCTCCCTGTCCTCATTTTCCGCCAAGGCTTTTGTGGATTCGGGAGCAGCCCTGAACCTAATGGACTTGGATTTTGCTAAACGTTGTGGATTTCCGATGACACCTCTGCGGACGCCTATCCCTTTGAGGGGGATTGATGCTACTCCTTTGGCGAAAAATAAACCTCAGTTTTGGACCCAGGTGGTAATGCGGGTCGCCCCAGACCATCAAGAAAATTGCAGATTTTTGGTGTTGCATAATTTGCATGATACCATTGTTCTGGGATTTCCCTGGTTGCAAATTCATAATCCAGTTTTGGATTGGAAATCCGTGTCTGTGGTGAGTTGGGGTTGTCGGTGTGCCTTTAGTGAGGCTCCGGTTTTTTCCACCTCTCCTCAGTCGCATGATGTTCCTGACTATTTGGCGGACTTTTATGATGTATTTAGTGAGAATGAGTCTGCGTCTTTGCCTCCTCATAGGAGTTATGACTGTGCAATTGAACTGAGCCCGGGGTGTAAATTTCCCAAGGGTCGGCTCTTCAATTTATCTGTACCCGAGCACGAGGCCGGGGTTGAGAGTTTTTGTGGGCGGCCCTCTCTTGGCAGGTTTGTTTTGGTACCATGTTCTTTCCACTTGATGTTAATGGATTTGATGGTGCCTCCGGGGGATCATCAGAGATTTTGATATTTTTTTATAACCCAACCCTGACTTTCACTTCTCAACAAGTCTCTTGCTTAATGGTGTTGCAGCTTCTGTGGCCTTTCAGAAAAGGTGTGTATATACTGACAGACCATGTGACACTTTGAATGCACACTGGTGGACTTCCTTTCACTAAGCATGAGACTTATAAAGGTAATTGCTTGGACTAGAATTTTTTTGGAGCTTCATAGCAAAAGTGGTGAATACATACGCACAAGCCAATTTTTAGTTATTTTATACCATAAATTTACTATATGCCTATATTTTTTACACTTCACCGACTTGGACTATTTAGTGCTGATGTATCACTCACAAATCGGATTACAAAAAGATTTAAACATAGGTTGTTATGTATCAAAATTGGAAAAAAGAATTCGCAAGCCACTGTAGATGACTAGGCAATATAAATATATACAGCTCTGGCAAAAATTAAGACACCACCACATCAAAACCCTGTCATAGGCAGCCCATTCTCCAGACCTGAGCCCCATTGAAAATCTCTGAAATTAAATCAGGAGGATGATGGATAGTCACTAGCCATCAAACAAAGAAGAGCTGCTTAAATTTTTGTACCAGGAGTGGTATAAGGTCACCCAAAAGCAGTGTGAAAGACTGTTGGAAAGCATGCCAATACGCATGAAAGCTGTGATTAAAAATCATGGTTATTCCACAAAATATTGATTTCAGAACTCTTCCGGAGTTAAAACATTAGTATTGTTTCTAAATGATTATGAATTTGTTTTCTTAGCATTATTTGAGGTCTGAAAGCACTGTGATTTTTTTAATTTCGACCATTTTTTTGTTTGAAAAAAATAAAAAATTTATTTCTTGGAAATTCGGAGACATGTTGTCAGAAGTTTATAGACTAAAAGAACAATTTACATTATACTCAAAAATATACCTATTTAGACAAAAATCAGACAAACTGAACATTTGAAAGTGGTCTCTTAATTTTTGCCAGAGCTGTATATATTACTTCTGAAAAAAAGGACACCGCTGAACAGAGGTAACTCTTCTGCCTCATTATAGTGAATGGATCCTTCAGGGGTTTCATCTTAATCACGTCACTTGGAGACTTAGATGGCAATCCTAAAGTAAGTGCTCAACTTATAGCACAGGATAAATGTGATCCCAAAAGTTATGTAGAATGTTCCCAAAAAAAGCGTTACAGGTAGCACAAAGGCTCTGGAAAAGCGAAATGGCTCCTCGTCCCCTCAAAACAAAATTCAGCAAATTCTGCTCACCTAAATCCAATTGCCCTTCTGTTTTCTTAGCCCTACTGTGCCTAAACAACACAGTGTCCACATGTTTGGCATTTTTGTAGCGATGAGAGCCCACCTAATTTACGAATTTGTGTCTCCAGTAGCATGAGCTGGGCAAAATGTACTGGTGACTACAACATACTGGTCACTGCAACGTACTTGTCACTAGGGCAGTTTGCAATTTTCACTCAGCAACATCCACTGCTGTTTGCTTCTGGAAAACACCAATGGAGACAAAATAGTCACTACACCTGTAGATACATTCACAAAGGGGTATAATTTCCCAAAAGGGGTTCACTTGAGTTGGAATTCTGTTCTTCTAGTACTTAGGGGATCTGAATTTTGGATTCTGCAAACTATTCTATGAAAATTTGCGTTCCAAGAGGCAAATAGTGCTTCATCCCTCCCATGTCTCGCCATATGGCTAAGCAGTACTTTACAGCTATATAGAGAGTACTAGCTGAAGAGCCCGGCGCTGCCCGGGCATAGTAGCTAACTGTGGTTAGTTATAGAAAATTATAATTATCCTCCATCCCATAGTCCCGTGCCCATATACCCATCATACATATCCACGATCCCATAGGCCCGTGCCCATATACCCATCATACATATCCTCCATCCCATAGTCGAGTGCCCATATACCCATCACACATCCTCCATCCCATAGTCCCATGCCCATATACCCATCATACATATTCTCCATCCCATAGTCCCATGCCCATATACCCATCATACATATTCTCCATCCCATAGTCCCATGCTCATATACCCATCATACATATTCGCCATCCCATAGTCGAGTGCCCATATACCCATCACACATCCTTCATCTCATAGTCCCGTGCCCATATACCCATCATACATATCCTCCATCCCATAGTCCCGTGCCCATATACCCATCATACATATCCGCCATCTCATAGTCCCGTGCCCATATACCCATCATACATATCCTCCATCCCATAGTCCAGTGCCCATATACCCATCACACATCCTCCATCCCATAGTCCCGTGCCCATATACATATCCGCCATCCCATAGTCCCGTGCCCATATACCCGTCAAACATATGCTCCATCCCATAGTCCAGTGCCCATATACCCATCACACATCCTCCATCCCATAGTCCCGTGCCCATATACATATCCTCCATCCCATAGTCCCATGCCCATATACCTGTCATACATATCCTCCATCCCATAGTCCGGTGCCCATATACTCATCACACATCCTCCAATCCATAGTCAACCATTATGACATCATAATGAGCGGCGGCAGGGCTTGCAACCTTTGATGACATCAGCGTCACCATGGCAACCATTGTGACATCATAATGAGGGGCGGGGCTTGATACGCACACACTGCTTCCCCAGTATGCAAATAGGGGCATTGTGACATCACAATGAGGGGTGGGGCTTGACGCGCACACACTTTTTCCCCCAGTATGTAGAGAGGGGCAACATTGTTTAGTGAATTGGAATGCGCGGGGTTAAAATTTCGCCTCACAACATAGCTTAGGATGCTCTCGGGGTCCAGACGTGTGACTGTGCCAAATTTTGTAGCTGTAGTTGCGACGGTGCGGATGCCTATCCCGGACATACAAACAAACATACACACACACACACATACACACATACATACAAACATACACACTTTGAGCTTTATATATTAGATTTCTACAATTAGCAAATTGTGGGACAAATTTTGGTGCCATTTTTACACATTTTGCAGTGTGAAAATGTAAAATCTAGGGCTAAAATATAATTTTGGTGGTAAAAATATAATTTTTTTTCATCACTGCCTAATGAAATAAAATTCTGTGACCAACCTGTGGTGTCAATATGATCACTGTACCCCAAAATGAATTCATTGAGAGGTGTAGTTTTTAAAATGGTGTCTCTTATGGGTGGGTTCTGCTGTTCTGGCACCTCAGGGACTCTGCCAATGTGACATGACACCCTCAATATCTGAACTCGAATATGGCGCTTCTTTACTTCTGATCTTTGCACTGTGCCTCAAATGTTGTTTTCGACCACATATGGGGTACTCAGGAGAAATTGAACAACAAATTTTAGGGTCCATTTTCTCCTATTACCCTAATGAAACTAAAAAAATTGGGGCTAAAATAACATTTTTGAGGAAAAATTGTGATATTTATCAGTTTTACAGCATGGTGAATGGGGCAGAATAATAAAAAATAATAACAGTAAGTGAATTGGTGGATTTTGCTCATTCTGTGTCTAAAAAATCCAAAAATGGTACAAAAAAAATCTGCAACCTGCTCCCACAAAAAATAAGCCATTATACAGCTCTGTTTGACAAAAAATAAAAAAGATACAGCTCTCATAATATGGTGACAAAAAAACATTTTTTTTTTAAAAGGCACTTTTACTGTATAATAGCAGCCATACCTAAGCAAAACTACTGTATATAAATCAATTTGAGTTGTAGTTTTTAGAATGGTGTCACTTTTGGGTATTTGCTGTCAAATAGGCCCTTCAAAGTCACTTCAAATGTGATGTAGTCCCTAAAATATGGTTTTATTTAGATCGGCGGTTCAGGGAAGTAGTTTGTTGGGACCAGACTTGTAAAGACTTGTGCCAGGGAGCTACGGTCTCTGCTGTCCTTCTTGAATCTACCCCTTCTTCTCCGATAGGGGCAGCTAAAATGCTACCAGGAAATAGGGGTAAGATTCAACCCTCACCACAAGTAAACCCTGAGTTTCGAGGTCCTCTCAGGATGAGGGATAAGGGGGGTTCCCTCTTAATATAGTGAGTGTAGGAGTTTGGTGACAAGTTTGGACGCTTCTGTTGCCTGTTGAGTGTGTTGTGCCCTCCGCTGGCTGGACTCCTGTTGGATCATGACAATGGCATTATATCTGTTAAACTCCTCAGAGCAAAGGTTTAGTCTATTCTTTTTTTTCCAATTCCTACTTTTTCCAAAGTTTTGAGGAAGTTCAGGAAAGAAGGCTTAACAATTTGTCCCACTAACTCAGTGACTATTTTGCCATTCATGTGTCATTGCGCATTGTGCTGTTGTCACCTAGTGAACTCTAGAATCTATGCTTCGCAATAACTCTGAAACATTCTGCCAAATAATATTTTTCATATTGAGAAAGTATTTCTTCCATCATAATTTTATTTTGATTTGGTTTATTTTAATTCTTTTCGCATTTATTAAAAAAAATTACCATGCCTTTTTAGTATAAATCTATCAAAAGTGTTAAAAAAAGTTCTCAATGTGACATGCAGGGCTCATTCAGATATTAGTGTTTTTCTCATATACAAATAAAAACAAAACAGTCTGAGTTTCATTAATAATTTTCATCTGATTTTCATTAGTTTGCTCAGTGTCCTTTTTTGTACTGTGGTGCAGTGACCACTGTGGCCGCTAGGGGGCGCTGTGTGGATGTCCCAAGAGAGAGGATGAGTGGCAGAATCCTAACGGACCGTTATGTATCTCAAGGTGGGTGGCCTTGAGATGGAGACTTATGTGTGTGTTGATCAGCAATGATAGTGCTGAGGTGTGAGGTGTTGTTTCAATGTATCAGGGAGAAGTCTCCAGGTAACTGGGGAGACAGGCAGCCCCAGTTACCTACAAACCCATCCAGGGGGTGTGTTTGAGAACGTTGTGATAAAAGTGTGTGAATGGTTCAAGGACCTGTGATGAGGTCATAGCCATGTGACCCGGTGGGCGTGGCTATGGACCGTATAAGGTGGCCAGGGTAGGTCACATGTGGTGAATGTTGGGACCTGGTTGGTCCGTTTTGGAAGGTCCCATCTGAGAGAGATGGGGCTGTCTTCCTGACAGCAAGTGAACGCTGTGTTGAATGGCTGCACGTGCCTGATGATTCTCTGGAGGGAATGGACGTCTGCAGCATGATGAAGGAACTATGAGGAAACCCTGACGTGGGTGAGATAACTGAGGCTGAAGAGCCTGTGTATGCATAACCTGTGTGACCACAGGGATTACAGAGCTGAACTCTGTCATGGACGCTATGCTGATGTTATGATATTTATGTTGCTGCTGTGGGTTTATGATGCTAAATAAACCACATGGACTATGATTGTTTATGGAAAACCCGTGCCGGATCTGGTTTTGTGGCTGCTAAGCGAGTATCCCTTACTTGAATGACAGCGCTACCTTACAGTACCTTAAGCATTTTATCAGATTTTCTCTGGAAGAACTCAAAAAATATAATAGAGATATCCCAAGCTTCTCAAGTAGTCAGTATGAAATGGACAGCCAAGTGCTTTCCGTATTTTTCACTGACTAATAGACTTGCATTGGCAAGTTTAATCTGTGACTCGAATCAAAATCAAATATGTTTCCACCTGCAGCTGTTAGCCTGACAGCTGCATTTACAGTGCAACGGCAGGTAGGCCTGAACTTGAATGACAGTGCTACCTTACAATTGGTGGAGAATGCTATGGGCAATGTTGTAGCCTTGTTGCTAGGAGCAATGGAAGAGGACTGCAAAATTCGGTTGCTAAGGGCAACGCTGAGCCAGAAGGGCTGACGGTCGTGAAAGCCATGTGATGTGTTGACCGGGGTCAGAGAAAGAGACTGGTGATTGCTAGGGTGCCTCTGCGGATATGAGGTACCCGAGGACCTGTGTGGCCAACACAGGTAACGGACAGGTGCTCGTGTTGTACTGACCTGGGTCAGTGGGAAAGATGTGTACCTGGAGGGTTCAGTGAGCAAGGTCCTGGAGGGTCAGTGTTGGGAGGTTCTGGGAGAAGAATCGGATCCCTGGAGCACGTGGTATGACCTTGGACCTGGTGAGGCGTCAGTGTTTGGCAGTCTCAGGAGGAGATTGATGTCCTGAAGAGCACCCGCTGAGCCCCTGGACCTGGTGAGGCCGGTGTGTTGGGAAACCCTGGGAAGGAGGGTCAGCTCCCTGAATTGCACCCGGTGCGCCCTGTGTGTTGGACGGTCTCAGGTGGAGACGGAACATCCTTAATAGCACACAGACAGGACACGTGAGTTTTGTGTGGTGTGTTTTTTTTTCTTTTCTCAACTCAGCCTGCGGTGGCTCAGTGGGAGTCAAGAAGGTGACAAGCGGCTTCCTGTAACTCAGCGAGGTTATGAAGGGGACAAGCGGCTTCCGGTAACTCGGCGGGGTTACGAAGGGGACAAGCAGCTTCCGGTAACTCGGCGGGGTTATGAAGAGGATACCAGCAGCTGTGTGTGAACCGCAGCCGGTGGTGTCGGTGTTCGGTGACAGCAGGAGCTGTGGTGGTGCCAACAAGGACTTGTGTGATATCATAAGAGACAAACTGTGTTGTGTGAACTGTGGTCTAAGGAGAATGGAATAACGGACATGGGGAAATCCCGAAAGGGGGCGGTAACCCAAATCGGGGTGGTAGCCCAAAAGGGGGTGGAGTCCCAGAGGGGGGCATTGATACAAGTTGAGATGGTATTCCAAAAGGGGGTGGAGTCCTAGAGGGAGGCGGTGGCTCAAATTGGGAGGGAGGTCCAGAAAGGGGCCGAGTTTGCAAAAGCAGCAGCACTGGGTACCTCAGGGGGTATGTCTGGGGAACCACAGTGTGTGTGTATGAGTTTTGAGGAATGTGGAATATTCTTTCCGGACAATGACGGGCCACAGGTGTGTACTGTAATGCTGCACCGAGAAGGAGCCTCAGGTCGGCTGCACTCAAAGTGTCAGGTGACTCTGACTGGATCTCCTCTCACTTTCTGTCTGACCGAGAAAATGGTGCAGGTTCGCTGTAAACATGGGGTCACGGTGAACTATGAGGTAGACAGAGTGGTGTTTGAGGGGCCCATAGGTGGTGAGTGCCAAGGGGGCGGGATACCCCCTGACAGTCTATGCCTTGGAGAAGGACCGGGACTTTATGGTGTTTGATGACATATGGCAGGAGGTTGGCGACGTTTCTACTGTTGGGCTAACAGATATTGAGACGGTGACGGCTCCTGATGTGACCAGATCAAAGGTGGATGTGACCGGACAAAGGGGTACATCTGCCCAATGGATGGATCTAATGTTTTGTGACAGGACTGATGGTGACCTGATTGATAAGACGGCTGAAGTATTCACATGGTTAGTGGGTAACTGGAAGGATTACTCGACAGGCCGGGGTGACTCAGAATCTGCGGGTGACTGTGGCTCTGAGAGAGAAAGGGAGCACAGAATAGAAGGGCTAGAGAAGGAAATCTCTGAGCTCAGAGGTCACCTGTCAACTGGCAAAACGTGAACAAGGCCCTCAGAGAAGAGGTGGATGAACATGTTAAACGAGAAAGAGTCCTGATACAAACGGCCGAGCACAGGGTTGAGAAGTTCGAGAAAGAATTCTTAGAGCTCAAAGAAACTGTAAATGGTCTTCTGCGGGAGAAGAGCTTGGACAGTGATGTACAGCGGCTGGGTCTAATTGGTGGTGGGATGAAGCTGCTGGTGCCCGTCTTGGCAAAGGGTCGTGAAGAGATGAGGTCTCGAGAAGTTGGGGAGCTAAGAAATGAAGAAGACAGTCACCCGGTCGGGTCAACTGTAGTGAGGGAAGTGTCCGTGGTAAAGCCAGAGCCTCCTGGCCAGGAAGAGAGCAAGGCCACAACCTTCAAGTCTGTGATTGACGTGCCCGAGGACATGCAAGAAGCCTGTGCTGAGGAAGGTGTGCATGAGGCTTTCAAAGAGGCGGTCAAGGCATGTAAGGTGTACTGGGCACCTGAGACTCAGCAGTTGGTGATAATATCAGCCAGAAAAGATACTGCAAACTGGTAGCTGTCCTGAAAAAGATGCATTTACACTGTCTACACGCCAAACAGCAGGTCAGGCGGAGTAATAAGAAGGCTGCTCGACGCCTAGAGTTAGCGAAGGAGGCTATGGATCGGCTCGGTTTGCAGAAAGATGTGGTTCCAGTACCCAAAGGTCTGATTGGGAGAATCATTGGAAGATTTGGTAAGGTAATGCAAGACCGGTGTGGTGAGGGTGAGGATCCCTTCTGATGATGAAGACCAGGTATCCAGTGAAGAGGGTAGGATTCCCATCATGGTGGTTGGCTCCGTGAAGAGCCTGAGAGACTTTCGGATGCTTGTGGAGTATCGAGTGGGGTACCTGCAAGAAATTGAGCAGTTGAGGCTGGATAATAAAGAAGTACGGAATACCAGGTGGCGGCCGCTTCCAACGCAAGGTGTAAGGACCCAAGTAGTGACATGGCAGGTGGCCGAAGAATGTCAGCAAGTGGCAGTTCGACGGGCCGTACGAGGCTGAGAGACATTAGTTCCTGTGAGACGCTGAATGGGTCAGACTCAGGCCAGACAGTAGGCCCGATTAAGAGTGATGACCGCACCAATCGGGAGAGCCGGTCAGTGGGAGAAAGGTCAGGTGACGAAGCGCACTGTAGGAGGGTAGTGACTAGACAGTGTCTGATGATGCAGACAGACTGTAACTGGAGGGCCAAAGATCAGGGCCGGTATTCTGACCGCTGGGGGCGGGGGAGGCCTAATGTAGAGATGAGGCCGTATGACAGATGGAGACTGTTCTCTCGACCTGTGGGGCAAGTTGTAATGAGTGCCCGGTCTCGAGATCCTGGTGTAATATTGTGTGTTCAACCCCACAAGTTTGAACAGAGGGGGGAGGTATGTGGTGTAGTGACCACTGTGTCCACTAGGGGGTGCTGTGTGGATGTCCCAAGAGAGAGGATGAGTGGCTTCTCAAATAGTCAGTATGAAATGGACAGCCAAGTGCTTTCCGTATTTTTCACCGACTAATAGACTTGCATTGGCAAGTTTAATCTGTGACTTGAATCAAAATCAAATATGTTTCCACCTGCAGCTGTTAGCCTGACAGCAGCATTTACAGCGCAACGTCAGGTAGGCCCATCATTCCATGTGCCATCGACGCCCCCGCAAAGCAAATTATAAGTTGTCTTTACAGTCAGGCGTCTGCTAAAGAACCCTATGCCCATGCCTTTCAGGATGGTACTCCTGTGAACATCAGCTTCTGGCTGGTGTTCGTAGAGGCTGCGATTTTTGCTACTTACAGTAATACTACAATACTAATGTATGTAGCACAGGAATTGGGTCTAACAAGTAAACAGAAAAGTTAAAAAAAAGTAAATATATAAGTTCAAATCACCATCCTTTTGCCCAGGGCCAGACTGGCCATCTGGCAATTCTGGCAAATGCCAGAAGGGCCTGTCTGGTTGTGGGCTGCCTTGTCTGCTATGTTGTTAACAAGAATCGATGTTCTCAAGACAACAATACTGTAAGAGTTGTGATGGAACACAAAGTCGCTGACTCCGTCACTTACCCCAGTAGCCCACGGGTATCATTATAAATATTGGTCTTGTAGATAATCTTCCTTTCCTCCATCCAGGGTAATATTATTAATGTATCCCATCTAGTGCTTGGGGTTGGGGACAACATGGGCCTGTGTGATTTGAAATGCCAAGACTGAATTTCAGCCCCAGTCCGTACCTGCTTTTGCCTCATTAAAAATAAAGAGATTAAAAAAGATACACACATGAGGACAGTTTCTTACACAGACATCACTTGCACTAAAGCACATTTGTTTGAAAGTACCATTATTTGTATATCTCCAACATAAGTGATATGGCGTAAGTAAGATGAATTGAATGCTTGTTAGCAGCCCTGGAACAAACAGTGAAACGTGAGAACTAGAACTGAAAGCTCAACTGTTGCAATATGTCTGATACACTGACATTTATGCTTTTATCGTACTTTTTTCTTTTTCGTTTAGGCAGTAGAGTAGTATAAGTAACAAGTTGCTAGGCAACAATAAGGACCATTAGACAGCGCAGGATTTCTCTAAGAGCAGGAAGGGGTTAAGTTTATAATCGCTTAACACCATATGGGAATTGTCTTTGTCTGATATGTGACAGCCTTAATGATAGAACTAAAATATCAGTTCATGTATACGAAAAGAAAAAAGTCAAAGATGTTTATTCCAGCTTTAATAAGTATTTCAATATGTGTTTAGCGATCAGTAACTGTAAACCTATGTTCACATCACGTTTTCGCTTACAATCAGTGGCTCCATTGGGGTTTCTTGCTAATTACACTGACTTGACAATAACATGATTTAGTATTAGGCTTCCCTATAGGCTGTCACGGCTACATTCTGCCAAGGCGATGCCGTAATTTGGTGGACAATGGGAGTGCAGTTCTGCAGAAACAGAAGTACTGCTACCCTCAAGATTGTGCCACCATTGTCCAACGCATGTTGTTTTATATATGGCAGAGTGAAAACCCAGTCTTAGAGCTCATTCAGAGATTGTTTTACTGCTCACATGCTAAAAGGACTGTATCCCACCAATTTTCTTTATCCAATTTTACTCCATTTTTTGTCTGTGTGTTGCCATCAGTGTGCAATCCATTCACTTAGTAAGCAAAAACAAAAAAACTCCACCTTTGTCATGCCCATCAAACAGTAAAAAAAGCAGACAGCGCTCAGCTGATGGATAGATGGCATCCAAGCGCAATCTCTTGGTTTTTTTTAAATTGACCCATTCACTTGAATGAGCGAATTTGATTGTGTCTCCTTTTTTCTTATTTTTTGCTCACAATCGTAAGCAAAACCCCCCCAGGTATGTGAACATGTTCGTAGACTCTAATGTGTTTGTTTTCTATACATGAAAAAATTTATAGAAAACACGCTGTATGTGAAACATGGATTTCTGAGTGAGTCCTAATACTCCTAAGATGTAGAAATCAGCGAATTTGCTCGGACTTTGTCTCCGAATCTAATTTTGCCATATCCGAACAATGCCAAATGTTTGTCTTATGTTCGGTTCTGAACATATTCGGTAATTTCTACTCCCATTGACTCTAATGACGTTCAGCTGTGTCCGACGAATATTGCAAAAGCAATATTTGATTCCGATGGTATTTGGAACC
This sequence comes from Dendrobates tinctorius, assembly GCF_039654945.1. Lineage (NCBI taxonomy): Eukaryota > Metazoa > Chordata > Amphibia > Anura > Dendrobatidae > Dendrobates > Dendrobates tinctorius. The sequence continues at coordinate 42,149,831 of NW_027361679.1, read as the reverse complement.
GAATCCGAACAAATTCGCTCATCTCTACTAAAACGCTTCTAAATCCATCATAATAAAAATGTTCTAAGGCTGTACATTGACTACAGCATTGCATTGGTCAACAAACTCAATTTTGAATACCGTATGTATCATTGTCAGACTTAATAATATTATAAAAAATAGTAGATATGTAAATTTTTGTTACAATTTGCGGAATTCGCTGATTCAAGTGGGTCAGTTAAAAAAAAGCAAACAGATTGCGCTTAGATGCCGTGCATTTGTCATCTGTGTGCTGTTAATTTTTTACTGTTTAATGGGCAGGAGCAGCTTGGACTGAACAAAACTGATGGTAACACAAAGACAACAAATGGATGAAAATTGGATTGAGCATAGAGTTGGGTAATTATTTTTCCTGAGGGGCCAAATGAAAAAATGTGACTGTTGTGGAGTGCTTAACCAATAGGCTGAAATTAATTCTGGTCAATATTAATGTTAAAATATTAATTATGACTATTTTTTGTGTTAATATTAATTTACTTAATATTGAACAGAAATAAATATGCTGACACCCCCCTGTATATCGTCGGAGCCCACACGCAGGCCCTATATACACTTTGAGACCATACACAGCCCCCATATGTACATTATGGGTCAACACACAGCCCCTATACACAGTATGTACCCACACAGCACCTCATATACAGTATAAGCCCCCCAAATCCCACTTTATACAGTATGAGCCCCCACACACAGCCCTCTTATATTCAGCATGAGTCGAGACACAGCTCCCCTATATACAGCATGATTCCACACACAGCCCCATTATATACATTATGATTGCCAACACACAATCCCTATATACTGTACATTATGATTCCAAACACAACACCGTATATACAGTATGAGCAATGTATATACAGTATGAGCCCCTCCCACATTGCCCCACTATTTACACATCCCACACAAATTCACTCACACTCACCTAGCTCAGGTTCCTCCAACACTCTTCTCTGATCTTTGCTGTGTGTACTGAGGCTCTGCACAGCAGACGTGATGTAGTGATGTCATTGAGTCTTATCTAAGTTGCACGCGCTCAGACGGTATACTCAATGACAGTGAACTGCGACTCCTTCCTCCACATTATATTCTCCACTATTTGCATCCTGAGGGTGTAGATAGAGGTGAAATTGGGATATCGAGCAGGGAAGGGAAGCAGCATGGTGCGGCCCGCGAGCCAGTATTTTCAGCCTTTGTCTGTCTCACTCCGCAGGCTGGACTGGAACAGCCAGAGTACCTCCCTGACTCAATAGAGGTATGGCGGGAAATTTATTTCAGCATTCCTAGGGATAATAAACATAAGAGCCACCTTTACAGAATGCAGCCTTAGTGCTGCTGAAGGTTAGCTCTTTTACTTTAATAGGCCCTGGGGGGGTGACAGGTTCCCTTTAATAAGAGGTTTTGGCTATTTGAAATTGAAAATCAAGATATTTCTGAAGCTCAATGGAAACAAAAGTACTTACAAAGTATTACAGCAGCCTACAATCTCATCAGACTCATCCACAGATCATTTTCTGCAATTAAAGTTTGCATTGCAGACTAGGTTAATGCAGTGTCAAAAGCACAAAAGATAATTATTTTGTTGTTTCACTATGGACTATATTAAAGATCATTTTTAAGGGGAGCTGTCTCTTGGTGCAGCAGGGAAGCTGTGAAGAAAAACAACTTCTAGCTTTTACTGTTCAGATTTTTTTTTTTACTTGTAAAGACAACACATGACTTATCCATTTTGTGCAGCATTATTTTATGCAGACATGTTATTTGTATGTGTCGTTTATCTATAGAGAGGCTAATGGGGCAATTAATGAAGAAACAGCATGACTAGAGCTTGTTGTGTTTTGGAAAATTGCTAGAAACCCCAAAACATACCTAAAGTGTAAAAAATATTTTCCTTCAAACTTGCACTGCTTTTTTCTGCATAAAAAGAAAAATGCAACAAAAAAAAGCAGAAAAAAGTTGAAAAAGGCGCTACCTGGGCGCTCTGCACTCCTTTCTCTGTGCTGCTCGCTGCCTGTTCCTGCTACGACTGAAGCATCGACAACAGCTGGCGTGATGTTTCTCTCAATGAGGTCCTGCAGACCGTGGTCCAATGAAGAGGGCAGCAGCAAACATTCCTGAACTCTGTCCTGGCTCTTAGGCTGGCGTGTGACGCTAAACTGAACAGGGCTCCCGGCTCTCTCCTTATTACTGCGGTGGGCTGTGGCAGCGTCCTGGCATCGGATCGGCCGCGTGTCATTGCAGGCCGGCTGCGCACCCCCCCAGAGCCTTCTGCGCATGCACCTTGCCTCTGTCACCGCCGGCGGGAAACTGCCCGATGCTGCGCGCACTTATAACCGCACCCCCAGCTTCCGGGTCAGAGCCCCGGTCTGGTCCTCTTAGCCTTCCCCCCAGGAAACAAGGGATGTAGCCTCAACAGTTTCGGATCCAACTTCGCACAGGTACCCGCAGCCCTAGTTTCCTCCTTATAAAAGCATCAGTAAACTCCTGAACAGTCTGTGGTGCAATGTGGAGTTGGTGGATGGAATGAAACACGATGTCCCAGATGTGCTTGATTAAATTCAGGTCTGGAGAATGGGCAGGTCAGTCCAAAGCATCAATGCCTTCATCATGCAGGAACTGCTGACACACTTCAGCCACATGAGGCCTAGCATTATCGTGCACCAGAGGTCTCCAGACTCTGTCATGTCTGTCACATGTGCTCAGTGTGAACCTGCTCTCTTACATGAAGAGCTCAGGGTGCCAATGTCGAATCTGCCAATCTTGCTGTTCTCTGGCAAATGCCAATTGCACTGCATGGTGTTGGTCTGTAAGCATTGTGGACCTCAGGTCCTCATACAATGCTCATAGAGTCTGTTTCTGACAGTTTTAGCAGAAGGTCATTTTGCAGTGCTCTGGCATTGCTCCTTATGTCCCTCCTTGCACAAACAAGGAGGTAGCGTTCCTGCTGCTGGGATGCTGTCCTCCTACGGGCCCCTTCACATCTCCTTACGTACTGGCCTATTTCCTGGTATCTGCTCCGCGCTCTGGACACTGTGCTGAGAGACACAGCAACTCTTCTTGCTACAGTTCACATTCAAGAGCCATCGTGGATGAGCTGCACTACCTGGGCAACTTCTGTGGGTTGTAGACAACACCTTATGCTACAATACAGTATATCTAGTGTTGAAAGCAATGACAAAGTGAGCAAAACAGCCAGAAAGGAGGAGAACATAGAAATGGTCTGTGGTCACCCCCTGCAGAATCACTCCTTTATAGGGGTTATCTTGCTAATTGCCTATTATTTCTATCTGTTGTCTGCCCCATTTGCACAACAGCAGAAGAAATTGACTCACAACCGGTGCTGCTTCATAACTGGACAGGTTGATTTCACAAAGTGTGATTGACTTGGAGTAATGTATATTTATATATGTGTATATAATTTATGGTTTTATAAAGTTTGAGTCTTTTTATATAGTTTCCACATGAGGAGTAAATCTATGTATGGTATATGTGGTAGAAAATGTTTTATATCTGGGCTGTGAATATAAAAATATTATTTTTATTGTATATGGAGTATATTGGGTAGATACTACATGTACAGTATTCCTGAATATAATGTATGCTATTTTTCTGTAAATATATAAGGGAAGATATACCAAGGCCAGAATTCTACCATAATTTCTTTAAAATAAATTGTAATAGGCACATACATTGGGGAAAATAAGTATTTGATACACTGTTTAATTTGCACGTTTTCCCACCTGCAAAGAAGGGAGAGATCTGTAATTTTTATCATAGGTACACTTCAACTGTGAGAGACAGACTCTTAAAAAAATTCAGAAAATTACATTGTATGATTTTTATATAATTAATTCAGAATTGAGAGATGGTAACAAATTGCAAGCTTTGGAGACTACTCAGGTCTCTTCATCAGGCACTGACTAATACAAAATCTGAATTTATCTTTTTAGTTAAGTTGTTAAAAAGTATCAACCACTGAGGACTCTCAATTCTGAATATTTTTCTATCTATGGGCTAACACGGTACAAAGATATACATCTTTCCTGTATATAATTTATTTGCATTTATTGCATGAAAAAAGTATTTGAGATAATAGAAAAACAGAACTTAATATTTGGTACAGAAACCTTTCTTTGCAATTACAGAAATTAGCCTTTTCCTGTAGTTCTTGACCAAGTTTGTGCACACTGCAGCAGGGATTTTGGCCCACTCTTCCATACAGATCTTCTCCAGATCTTTCAGGTCGCAGGGTTGTTGCTGGGCAGCATTGAGTTTCAGCTCCCTCCAAAGATTTTCTATTGAGATGGACCTTGAAATGTTTCTTATGGAGCCACTCCACAACTGCTCTGTCTGTGTGTTTCGGATCATTGTCATGCTGGAAGATCTAGCCACGACCCTTCTTCAATGCTCTTACTGAGGGAAGGAGGTTGTTAGCCAAAATTTCACGATACATGACCCCATCCATCCTCTCTTCAATATGGTTCAGTTGTCCAGTAACTTTTGCAGAGAAACATCCCCAAAGTATGATGTTTCCTCTAGCATGCTTCATGGTTGGGACGATGTTCTTGGGGTTATATTCATTCTTTTTCTTCCCCCAAACAAAGCGAGTAGAGTTGATACCAAAAAATTCTTTTTTGGTCTCATCAGACCACATGACCTTCGCCTGTGCCTCCTCTGGATCATCCAGATGGTAATTGGTGAGCTTCAAATTGGCCTTGTCATGTGCTGGCATGAGCAGTATGCTACTAACGGTAATGTTTGACACTGTGGTACCAGTTCTGTTCAGGTCACTAACCAGGTTCTCCCATGCAGTTGTGTGCTGATTGCTGACCTTTCATACCCCACAAATCGAGATGCTGTATGGAGTCCCAGAATGAGGATGATTGACAGTCAGCTTGTGTTTCTTCCATTTTCTAATAATTGTGCCAACAGTTGTTGCCTTCTCACTAAGCTGCTTGAATATTGTGCTGTAGCCCATCCCAGCCTTTTGCAGGTCTACAATTTTGTCCTTGGTGTCCTCAGAAAGCTCTTTGGTCTTGGCCATGGTGGAAAGGTTGGAGTGTGATTGATTGAGTGTGTGGACAGGTGTCTTTTACATAGATAACGAATTCAAATGGGTGCAATTAATACAGGTAATGAGCACAGAGTAGGAGGGCTTTTTAACCCCTTTACCCCCAAGGGTGGTTTACACGTTCATGACCGAGCCAATTTTTACAATTCTGACCACTGTCCCTTTATGAGGTAATAACTCTGAAACGCTTCCATGGATCCTGGTGATTCTGACAGTGTTTTCTCGTGACATATTGTACTTCATGTTAGTTGTAAAATTTCATTGAAATAACTTGCGTTTATTTGTGAAAAAAACAGAAATTTGGCGAAAATTTTGAAGATTTCGCAATTTTCCAACTTTGAATTTTTATGCCCTTAAATCACAGAGATATGGCATGCAAAAAACTTAATAAACTACATTTCCCATATGTTTACTTTACATCAGCACAATTTCGGAACCAACTTTTTTTTGTTAGGAAGTTATAAGGGGTAAAAGCTGACCAGCGATTTCTCATTTTTGCAACACCATTTTATTTTTATGGACCATATCACATTTGAAGCTCCTTTGAGGGGTCTATATGATAGAAAATACCTAAAAGTGATACCATTCTAAAAACTGAACCCCTCAAGGTGCTCCAAACCACATTTAAGAAGTTTATTAACCCTTCAGGTGCGTCACAGGAATTTTTTGAATGTTTAAAAAAAATGAACATTTAACTTTTGTTCACAAAAAAATTACTTCAGGTCCAATTTTTTTTCTTTTACCAAGGGTAACAGGAGAAATTGGATGCAAAAGTTATTGTGCAATTTGTCCTGAGTATACTGATACCTTATATGTGGGAGGGGACCACTGTTCCGGCGCATGGCAGAGCTCAGAAGGGAAGGAGTGCCGTTTGACTTTTTCAATGCAAAATTGGCAGGAATTCAGATTGGACGCTATGTCACTTTTGGAGAGCCCCTGATGTGCCTAAACAGTGGAAACCCCCCACAAGTGACCCCATTTTGGAAACTAGACCCCCCAAAGAACTTATCTAGATATGTGGTGAGAACTTTGAACCCCCAAGGGCTTCACAGAAGATTATAACCTACAGCTGTACAATTAAAAAATCATATTTTGTCCACAAAAATGATCTTTTCACCCACAATTTTTATTTTCCCAAGGGTAACAGGACCCCAAAAGTTATTGTGCAGTTAGTCCTGAGTACGCTGATACCCCACATGTGGGGGTAAACCACTATTTGGGTGCATGGCAGAGTTCAGAAGGGAAGCAGTGCCATCTGACTTTTTTGGCTGGAATTGGGATTGGATGCCATGCCACGTTTGGAAAGCCCCTGATGTGCCTAAACAGTGGAAACCCCCCCAAAATGACACCATTTTGGAAACTAGACCCCCCAAAGGAACTTATCTAGATGTGTGGTGAGCACTTTGAACCCCCAAGGGCTTCAGAAAAGTTTATAATCCCCGGGTGTGAAAATAAAAAAATGATATTTTTTCCACAAACATGATATTTTAGTCCCCAATTTTTTTATTTTCCCAAGGGTAACAGGAGAAATTGGACCCCAAAAGTTGTTTTCCAATTTGTCCTGAGTATGCTGATACCCCATATGTGGGAGAAAACTACTGTATGGGCACACGTCGGGGCTCGGAAGGGAAGTAGTGACGTTTTGGAATGCAGACTTTGATGGAATGGTCTGCGGGTGTCATGTTGACTTTGGAGTGCCCCTGATGTACCTAAACTGTGGAAACCCCCCACAAGTGACCCCATTTTGGAAACTAGACCCCCAAGGAACTTATCTAGATGTGTGGTGAGCACTTTGAACCCCCCAGTGCTTCACAGAAGTTTATAGCGCCAGCGCGTGAAAAGAACAAAATCATATTTTTTCCACAAACATGATCTTTTAGTCCCCAATTTTTTTATTTTCTCAAGGGTAACAGGAGAAATTGGACCCCAGAATTTGTTGTCCAATCTGTCTTGAGAACGCCGATATCCCATATGTGGGAGAAAACTACTGTATGGGCACACATTGGGGCTTGGAATGGAAGTAGTGACGTTTTGGAATGCAGACTTTGATGGAATGGTCTGCGGGTTTTATGTCAGGTTTGGAGAGCCTCTGATGTGCCTAAACTGTTGACACTCCCCACAAGTGACCCCATTTTGGAAACTAGACCCCCTAAGGAACTTATCTAGATGTGTGGTGAGCACTTTGAACCCCCCAGTGCTTCACAGAAGTTTATAACGTCCGGGCGTGAAAATAAAAAAAATATATTTTTTTCCACAAAAATTATATTTTTGCCCCCAATTTTTTATTTTCCTAAGTGTAACAGGAGAAATTGGACCCCAAAAGTTGTTTTGCAATTTGTCCTGAGTAGGCTGATACCCCATATGTGGGGGTAAAACACTGTTTGGGCGCATGACAGAGTTTGGAAGGGAAGGAGCACCGTTTGACTTTTTCTTTTCAAATAATTTTATTGGTTTTCAGTCATTAAACAGGGTAAGGGAAGGAAGGTAGGAAGGGAGGAAAGGGAATGGGAAGTAAAGAACCTTGTACAGGTACGGAAAAAATTTAAAACTAAAGAACCCACAAATAGACATTAAATAGTATATAGCAAATAACAACAAAAAAAGAAAAGAAAATCGACAATCCTTATTATGGGGTAACATTCTTGGAAGGAGATACGATATCCCGGTACTACAACGGCCATGTTTAGGCCTCAAAATATAATACCTCTTAATAGGTCTATTTGATATGGAATTTGTTGTTCCAAGTCTTCCATTTTTTTGTATATTTGTGGATGTGATTGTTGTTAATCGCAAATCTGAGTTCTAAATCACTATGTTGGCCTATTTTATCAAGTACATCTGAAAATTTAGGAACCTCGACTTTCTTCCACCATTGTGCTAACATGGTCTTAGTCACTAGGAGGATGTGGATGATAATATGTCTTACCGAATCATCAAATTGTTCCATGTCTAATGAAAGAAGTGCTCTTTCAGGTGTCATTGTGAAGTCCTTAGCAATGAGGTTAATGTGCTGTGTGACCTGGAACCAGAGGTTTTTGATCTTTGAACAACCCCAAAATATATGGTAGAGGTTCCCTTGATGTTCACAACCTCTCCAGCACAAGGAAGATAATTCTGTGTTAAAATATGATAACCTTGTCGGGGTATAGTACCACCTATTTAACAGTTTAAAATAACCCTCGTGAAGACCCATTGATATGTTGTAATTGTAGGTCAATTTAATGGCATTGTTCCAATTCTCGAGACGGATATCAGCACCTAAATCGGACTCCCATCTCTTCATGTATATGTTTTTGTGGCTCGTTAGGTCCTTGACGACAGATCTATACAAATTACGCAGACTCCAGAGGTTTTTATTTTTAAGGTTGCACAACAGTGAAGTTAGCATTTCATAATTTAAAGTCTTCCCTTTTATGATTTTCAAAATTCTGTCTTTCAACATGGTGTAAAAGACCAGCTCAGATGATGGTAGATTATATTTAGCCTTGATCTCACTGAATTTCAAGAACTCCACTCCACTAAAAACATCCCCCACCTTTTTGATTCCAGATTTCCCCCATACCTCCGGCATCGGGAGATCATCCATCAGTGCAAATGAAGATAGGGGTAGTTTTAAGATTTGCTCTGCTTTTTTGATATTTTTAGTCGGCTTAATGAGTTCCCTCCAGGCTGAGATTATCGACCAAAATATAGGATGCGATGAGTTTGCACTGTGCTTTTGCAGAAGGAAGTAAAAGAAAAGCTTTCGCGTGGAACCTCTATCACTAGCATCTCTCTCCAAGCCATACCAAGCCGGATGTGTCATGTTTTCCATAAACCAGTGCCAGCTCTGTTTAATAAGTGAGGCCTGATAATAAGCGTATATGTTGGGCAGTCCTGTGCCCCCATGTTTTTTATTTTTATAAAGTAAGTCTGCAGATATTCTTGCTTTCTTACCTTTCCAAATAAATAGTCGGATGAGCTCTTGAATTCTATCAATGGATTGGCGTGGAAAGCTAACTGGCAAAGTCCTAAATATGTATAAAATTTTGGAAAGGATAAAGGCCTTGACTGCCAGTATCTTCCCAAAAATGGAAGTCTCTAACTGAGCCAAAAAGGATAGATTGCCTGTAATAGTCTTTATAATGCTGTCTAAATTGGCCCTAACTGTGGCTTGGATTGATCCTGCTATTCTAATCTCTAGATAGACAATCTCTTTTTCCTCCCAAATGAACTGGGTTTGAGTCTTTATTTCGTTAATTTCGGATTGTTTCATGTTTAGAGTTATAAATTTGGATTTGTGTGGGTTTATCTTAAAATAGGATGCTCTAGAGAATTTTTCTAGTTCATCTGAAAGGGCTTTAATGGAATTTGCGGGATCAAGAAGTGTGAGGAAGAGATCATCTGTGAATAACCCGATTTTAAAATTTCGTGATGGCATTTCAAATCCTTTAATATCATTGTTTAATCTAATTTTTTCGGCTAGGAGCTCTATGGCAAGCACAAATAGAAGGGGAGACAGGGGGCACCCCTGTCTTGTGCCATTAGTAATGTCGAATGAGTCAGAAAGGAAGTTGTTTGCATAGATCCTGGCACTAGGACCCGAGTATAGGGCGAAGACTGTTGATAGAAACTTCTCGTCAAAGCCAAATCTAGCGAGAGTTGTTTTTAAATATAGCCAGTTTAGTCTATCGAACGCCTTCTCGGCGTCCAGTGCCAGAAATGCAGTTTCGGTTCTCGAATTGTTAGCTAAATTTATCAGGTTCAACACCCTTCTAGTCCCATCTGAGGCCTGGCGGCCCTCTGTGAACCCTATTTGATCATCCACCAACAGACGTGGAAGGATGTTTTTTAGTCAGTTTGCGATGATCTTTGAATAGATTTTAATATCGCTGTTTATGAGAGAGATTGGCCTATAGTTCTGTATCCTCTCGGGGTCTCCCCCCTCTTTTGGAATCATGACAATTGTTGCCTCTAACATCTCCTTTGGGAAGGAACCCTGAGAGGATGCCAGACCAAAGACGGAAGCCAACTGTGGAGCCAAAATTTTTGAAAAGGATTTATAGTATTCCCCAGAGAAGCCATCCGGCCCTGGTGATTTTTGGGACTGCAGTTTCTTGATAACGTCAACTATTTCACTCTCTGTAAAAGGGCTATTGACATAATTCAAGTCCAGCTCATCAACTCTTGGTAAATCGATACTCTGTAGAAATGAATCCACAAAATTCGAGTTAACCACCGGTGTTTGGGGGTCATCTTTCAGGTTATAAAGATTTTTAAAGAAATCTGCAAACGAGTTGACAATGTCCCTAGGGTGAATTTTGGGATCACCCGAGGGAGATACAATCTTAATTATCCTTTTTTTGATTCTTTCTCTTTTTAATTTCCTCATCATAAACTTGGTAGGCTTGTTGAGAGATGTATACGATTTATACCAAGATGCTTTGATGGCTGCATCATATTCCTGGTAGATTTCAGATCTCAGACTCTGTCTAAGTCTCAAAATCTCAGCCTGGATGGTTTGGGAAGGAACTTTCAAGTTGGTTTGGTTTTTTTCTAGATCATTAATTTGGGCCTGTAGGTTTGTAATTTTTTCCCTATTTCTCTTCTTATGTTTATAATAATAATAATAATCTTTATTTATATAGCGCCAACAGATGTTTAGAGAGGATCTGCATAAGGCATCCCCTCAGGACCGCCTTATGGGCATTCCAGACCGTGAACTGATTTACTTCACCAGATACATTTTCTTTGAAGTAGTTTAAGAGAACATTTTCTATCTCTTGCTTGTACTCTGGCATATATAACAAGGCTGGGTTAAGTCTCCAGCGGAATGGCTTGTCAGAGGGAGGACCCACGAGGTACTCTGCGAGAACCGGGGTATGATCCGAGATGGTCTTTTGCATGAACTGTATATCTTTAATTTTGGTTAAAGTAAATATATTAGTAAGTAGTAGATCGATTCTAGATGCTGTCTTATGTACATCTGAAAAGTGAGAATACTCACGAGACGATGTGTTCAAGCAACGAAAAGCATCATAAAGCTCATTTTGAATGAACCAGTTTTTCAAAGCTGGAACCTTGTGGCGAACTAATGAGGACGAATCCATCCTACTATCTGGGACAATATTAATATCGCCTAGTAAGGTCAGATCACCTGTTTTGACTTTGTCTATTTTTTTGATTAGCTTGTTCAAGAAACGAATGTGTCCCTTGTTAGGTGCGTATACATTCACTATTGTGCATGGCCTTTCATGGAGTAAGCATATAAGTATGCCCAACCAGTCTGGTATCTCTTTGATGAGCTGAAATGTAATGACCAGTGTAATGACCCCAGCCTTTTTCTTTGTGGACAGTGACTTGTACATGTGTGGAAAGTTCTTGTGCTGGAAGATCGGGTGTTGATCGGAGGCCAGTTTAACCTCCTGGAGGCATACCAATTCGGCACGGGTTCGGTTGATCTCCTTCCATACCGCATACCTCTTATTAGGACTGTTGAGCCCCCTAACATTGTATGATAAGATTTTCATCGTTAGAGTGCAATATCAAAACAGAAAAATGGAAACAAGCAAAACAGTGAAATACAGAAAAAAAATTAGGAACTTGAGCGTTCTCCTGGAGGACTCCAAACCAGTTGGTGTCTCACCTTAGTGTGGGGGAAAAAGTGAGAAAAAATTAAGTGGCAAGTTCCCACAGTGACATCAATAAACCGTAAATACGGGTCATAAGATATTCATATTCATGAAAAGGAAATTAATAGTATACACCATGGAAATTCGAACATAAGATAAAAATCAGTCCTAATCCCTATCCCTAAATGCTGGGTCATCCATCAGAAATTTAATGAACTTCTGACTCTCGTGTGGAGTGTAGATGGGGTAGTTTTTGTCATTATACCAGACTAATAGCTTGGTAGGGAAACCCCATCTATATGACACTCTGAGCTCTCTAAGTTTAGAGGTCAAATCTCTGAAGCACCTTCTTGCGTCCATTGTCTCTTTGGAGAAGTCTTGGAAAATCTTTAAATCTTTATATGGCTCGGGAGGTGAACCTCTCTCTCTCTCAGAGATTTTAGAACCTTCTCCTTTGTTTAAAAAAAATGGACTCTGAGGATAGTGTCCCTAGGCTTTTCCTGTGGGACCCCTTTTGGACGTGGGAGGCGGTGTATATGATCAATATTTACTTCTAATTCTGTCAATTTTGGCGATAATTTTTTGAATAAATTTTTAGTGTAATCTGAAAGATCTGCCTGGGAGACCGACTTAGGAATACCTCGTATTTTTAAGTTATTTCTCCTGCTTCGGTCCTCCAGATCCGTTAATTTGTTTTTAAGGGAAATAACCTCAGTTTTGAGGAGAGAATTTTCCTTTGAGAGGTAGACTATGTCCTTCTCCGCCTGTACCATCTTTACCTCATATTTCTCAACCTTTTGGCTAAAATTCCTGCAAGTTTCCTGTAGGGCCTTAGCCTGAGTCTCAAACCCTATTTTTAGGGCATCACTGAAGGACTGGAAGAGATCTGCCATGAATCCTTCGGTGGCTAGTTTATTGGACCCCTTGTATTCCCCCAGGTTGATGGATGGAGGGGGAACCTCAAACGAAGGAAATGGACCTCCAGTGTCCCTTCTAGGCCTCTCCCTTTCAGGGCTTGTGTTTGGGGTATAGTCAGCTGAGACACTGTCGGAGTTCTCAAAAGAAAGACTCTCTGTGTTTTCCTGATCGTCTGTGCCCTTCCTTTTGTTTGATTTGGAAGTGTCCATTTCCTCCATGAGGAGCTGATTTGGAGGAGCAGTTTTAATGTGTCCCCCCAAATTTTTCTTTTTTTGAAGTGTTTCAGGTTGTGTTTTAGGAAGTGTTTTGGTCAATGGGTTATTGATACCTGATCCCCCTTTTGCAGCTGTGACAGGTGCAGGGTTATGGGATTGTTTTATATAAGGCGTTTTGGGCTCACCTCTTTTCAAAGGTGACCTAGATTTTGTGGGGCTTAACATATTAGTGATATCCTCATAAGATTTTGAATATAGCCCCAAATTGTGCCTCATCACCCTGTCTGAGCTATTATTAATTCTGTCCCTGCTTGACTGCATCTTAATTTGCTACGCAGCCTTCCCTAGCCTCAGATCTATGACCCTTTTAGCTTGATCAATCAGACAAGTTAAGTAAAATGGTCTAAAAACAAGTTTCAGAAAAGGAGTCAACTGAGAACCCTCAGTAAGAGCGCCAAAAGTCACACAATTCCTCAATAATAATGCAAGCAGTCCACTGTAGCTCTGATCCTTGCTTGAAGAGTGGATAATCCTCTATTATGGTGCACTGCACAGAAGAGTATAGGGCACCGGGGCCACCAGCCAGAGACTGCGGTCACTATTGTGTTATAAGTCTGCGCTGCTGGTAAGTGCAGAATAGTCAGTATTCCTTTATTGTGTGGGGAGAGTGAGGGCCCTCCCCGCAATCTATATCCTTCTCATCAGTACTCTTGGGGATGACTACCTGCTGCGCCGCACAGTTCTGGGGTATAGCTGAGCCTGTAGTACCGGGGGCTACTTGCTGTGTGCTGCAGGGCCTGTGATGTCAGGTTTCTGCAATGCTGACAGGCTGGACACAGCCGGAACTACTTCCCATTGAGTTCTATTGCGGCTGTGATCAGTGTGCAGCGTCCGGTTCTAGTGACCGGATTTCAGTTGTGCCTCACCTCAGCAGTTTTTAGTGGCTCCCCCGGTGCTAGTCGCCTCTGATCCGGTCCTTTATGAGTCTATATAGCGCTGTTCTTGGCCGATTCCGGGGTCTGGTCCTAGAAGTCCGGTGGCATCCCTCCGCCCTTCAGCTCCTTGGCAAAGAAAGAGTCAATGTTTTGAGGAATGCACATGGCTGGTAAGCGCAGACGACTCCATCATAAGCATGAGCATCCCACTTATGCGTCTGCTCATGCAAAGTTTGACGCACATTAAGGATCAGGCATCTGCAGCGGAGAAGGAGGAGGAGGGAAGCCATTGTCTGGTCAGGGAACTGTCCTGGACGAGGTGGAGGAAGAAGAGGAAGAGGATGAGGATGAGGATGAGGGGGATGATTATTTTGGGCAGGAGGATGTTTCTCAGGGGGCAAGAGAAAATTTTGGCTTTCCAAGGTCAGGGACAGTGTTTGTGCGTGACTGTAGGGATGTGGATTTGCCAGAAACTGCTCCTCCACCCACCACGGGCAGTGCATCATTGACACCTGGAACATTGGCCCACATGTGCGATTATGCCTTGCTGATCCTAAAAAGGGACCCCCGCATTGCCAAAATGATGAGGGATGACGACTACTGGCTGGCCAGCATCCTCGATCCACGCTACAAAGGCAAATTACACAACATCATGCCACAGGAGATCCTAGAGATAATATTGGCAAACAAACAAGCAACTCTGGTAAACAGTTTGTTTGAGGCTTTCCCAGCACACAGCAGCGGTGCTGGTTCTCCCACGAGCCGTAGTGGGCACAATGGAAGAGGTGTTCATGGTGCACACAGCAGAAGTGGCGTTGGAGACAGGGGTTTAATGACCATGTTGTGGAATGATTTCTCAAGTACCGCTCACACGACTGCTAATACTGCATCGATTAAAAGTGACAGGAGGCAGCAGTTGTCAACTATGGTTACAAACTACTTTTCCTCCCATATCGATGTTCTCCCTCACAGGTCATTCCCCTTTGACTATTGGGCTTCTAAACTGGACGCCTGGCCTGAATTGGCACAATATGCCTTACAGGAGCTCGATTGCCCTGCTGCTAGTGTGTTATCTGAAAGAGTCTTCAGTGCTGCTGGATCAATCCTGACAAAAAAAAGGACCAGTCTGTCGACCCAAAATGTTGATGATCTAACCTTCATTAAAATGAACCATGCATGGGTTTCAAAGGATTTTGTCCCACCTTCCCTTAATGACATATAGGTTACCAGAAAAGTGCCTCGGTTTTTTCCTCCTCTTCCTCGGACTTGCCTTATTACACCCTTTGCAGCAGCTGAATGTCCAGCCAACACATCTACATATGCCAATTTTTAAACCTCCCTAACTGGGCTGCCCACCCCTCCCCCAATGGCTGGGGTCAAGACCTGGCACACCCGGGCAAGTGCCGTTGCTCTGAACAGATGGATGGGCCCACTGATGGCCGACGGCAATGGCACAGGGTCCCTCATAGTACAATACAGTGTCTCAGATGGTGGGAGGGCCCTCTCGCCGTCAGACACACCAGTGTACTATGAGGGGCCCTGTGACAGTACCGTCGACCATGATTGTGCCCCCCTGCTTGGTCATGGCCACAGCACTTGCAAGTTGCAATACTTACCTCTCCCTGCTCCACCGCTGTGTAGTCTGGGCAGTTAAGTCCTGTGACGGCCACTAGAAATTTGGTGTATTGATCAATGATGGTTAAGATGTAGCTATGGCTTGTCCTGCTGGCCTCTACCTTCAGATGATTAATGGCTACCATTTGAAATGGATGTCAACTTACAAGCAGATGCAGTGGTGGTTTATGATCACCTTTCACAGTTGTGATAGTCACAGACGTGTGACATTCCTGCCACCATTTTTCAATGTCTCCTCTCTTGCCAATCCAATAGAATCGCCTACGGCCTGTGGCTTCTGTCTTTTGCACTCCAAAATGACCGGAAAACATCATGATAGGCAGTGAGGACCATGGGTACATCTCTCCCTGTGATCACAATTTGATGGAGACGAGTAACGGTGATGTGATCCACGCTACTGCGATAAAGCAATCCTTTCTTTACAAGAACCTTTTTCGCTTTCTCCACAGGCAAAGTAGTTGAGGGTCTGCATCGCCTCTGCAACATCTACTGGGAGGTTTTCCCGCGATGAGTAATTCCAAAATTTCTGCTAACACTCGACTTTGCGTCTATACTTGTATCCATGTAATTTCCAGTAGCGGAGATTCTTGACTAGCTTACTGAGATTGAAATATATACGAAGATTTAAAAGTACCACAACATTGTATACTGGTGTTCGCTATGAATACATTTACCTTTTTCTACTTTTTTAATTCTGGTGTAATACATAGTGAGCCTGTGAGTGTCTGTGTCTGACTTCGGAAGTATAGACAGAAATGTAACCCTAGACTGGACACACCAGGTATGTGCTGATACAGTACCTTGTTTCAAAAATTTGTATTAAGGTATCATCTGTAGGATAACCAACTGTGGGGGGGGACCCTCTTCTTGCTGCAGACAAACACGAGACTGAGACAGAGTTTGTATTGAACAGGTCCGTTTTTAGTGCCCATCCTTCTGTCGACAACAGCAGTTCACCACAGCTGGGCCACCCCCCTCGTGACCGCCTTAACTGTCAGTTCTCTCTGGAGCCTTTCCACTGTCTCTATTTCCTCAGCAGAACTTCCTCTTTACTGTGCTCCCTTCGCTGACTGACTCTTCCAGAACCTTCCCTCAGCCTTTTATACTTCCAGCTCTTAACTTCGCCCACCATCACCTAACAGTTTCTCTGACCAATGGCAGTTATTCAGTCCCACTCCTACACTCTCCACTGCCCTCCAATGGGCAAGCTCAAACACTGCACCCTTTCTCTTTATCTTAGCGGTTTCACACCTACACTGCGCTACACCTCTGCTTCTCACTACAGGCTGGTTTGTCTGTCAGTCCACCTTCCCTACATCATCCATAGTGAGTGAGCGTGTGTGGGTTACGCCTTCTATATACACGGTGAATCAGAGAAACAAATTTTTACACTATACTCGATACAGCTTGTATCTTGTTATACAGTACCTTTGTTCGACATTTAGCATTACGGTCAAATCCATACTGTGTAAGCATCTGAGAGTGACTACGGGACTATTTATATGGAGATTTCAATTGTACCCTAAAAAATATATACTTGCTCTCTTGTTATCCAGGACCTTTTTTACAACATTTTTTATTATGGTCAAAATCAAACTGAGTGAGCGTCTGAGGGTGACTACGGAAATATAAACCGATATTTTCAATTTGGCCAACACTGTACACAGCAGAACGCTTCTGATACAGCTATTTAGATTCTTGTGTAATCCATAATGAGCCTGTAAACGTCTGTCTGTTACTCAGGCAATATATTTGGAACTTTAAGATTACCCCAACACTGTATACAGCTGTACGCTTGTGTTACATAACCCATTTACAGCTTTTCATATTCTTGTGTAATCCATACTGGGCCTGAGAGCGTTTGTGTCTGCCTCCTGAAATGTATACGGAGAATAAAAATGTTTTCACTATACTATATACACCTTGTATCTGGTGATACTGTACCCTTTTTCAACTTGTTATTTTATTGGGTAATCCATACAGAGCCTGTGAGCGTCTGTGTATGCCTCATGAAATATATACGGAGATTTACTGTTATCCATAGACTGTATACAGCTGTACGCTTCTGATACAGTACCATATATCTGCTGGTATTTTGGATCTATTTTCAAAAACATGAGGAAGTATGGTGGAAGAGGACGCGGATGTGGACATGGAGGGCCACCTGGTACTGATGGTGGTGGTGCATCTGCTGGTAGTGCTAAAAACACAATAGCAGCTAAGGCAGGAGGTATTGAGCCAGCGTCATGGTGTAGCTCTGGAAGGCCTGTAAGGCTCCCTTTTCTGGGAGTAGTTAGACTGCTTTTAAAGCATCAAGGAACTGTTTGTGGCTTACATTGCTGAAACAACCTCCAGCTCTATCACCTCCTCTTCTGAAGTTGTAAAAAATGCAAGCACTGAGTCGTAACTGCAGGCTTCTGGTCAGGAGCAACCCCTTTCCTTGTGTCCTTCACCCACACAAAAAGTGAAGGATGTGGAAGCACACACCTCAGATTACTCCATGGAGCTCTTTTCACATACCATCCCTGGGTTAATTAAAAATTGGGCCCATCATGTACTGAAGCAATGTAAATGGGGCAGATCAGACACTGGAGCAGCATCTAAGGGGCACATTATACCCTGAAGCATTACAAATAGGGCCCATTATACTGTTGTGGCCAAAGTATTGACACCCCTGCAATTCTGTCAGATAATACTCAGTTTCTTCCTGAAAATGATTGCAAACACAAATTCTTTGGTATTATTATCTTCATTTAATTTGTCTTAAATGAAAAAACACAAAAGAGAATGAAGCAAAAAGCAAAACATTGATCATTTCACACAAAACTCCAAAAATGGGCCAGACAAAAGTATTGGCACCCTCAGCCTAATACTTGGTTGCACAACCTTTAGCCAAAATAACTGCGACCAACCGCTTCCGGTAACCATCAATGAGTTTCTTACAATGCTCTGCTGGAATTTTAGACCATTTTTCTTTGGCAAACTGCTCCAGGTCCCTGATATTTGAAGGGTGCCTTCTCCAAACTGCCATTTTTAGATCTCTCCACAGGTGTTCTATGGGATTCTGGTCTGGACTCATTGCTGGCCACCTTAGAAGTCTCCAGTGCTTTCTCTCAAACCATTTTCTAGTGCTTTTTGAAGTGTGTTTTAGGTCATTGTCCTGCTGGAAGACCCATGACCTCTGAGGGAGACCCAGCTTTCTCACACTGGGCCCTACATTATGCTGCAAAATTTGTTGGTAGTCTTCAGACTTCATAATGCCATGCACATGGTCCAGCAGTCCAGTGCCAGAGGCAGCAAAGCAACCCCAAAACATTAGGGAACTTCCGCCATGTTTGACTGTAGGGACCGTGTTCTTTTCTTTGAATGCCTCTTTTTTTCTCCTGTAAACTCTATGTTGATGCCTTTGCCCAAAAAGCTCTACTTTTGTCTCATCTGACTAGAGAACATTCTTCCAAAACGTTTTAGGCTTTTTCAGGTAAGTTTTGGCAAACTCCAGCCTGGCTTTTTTACGTCTCGGGGTAAGAAGTTGGGTCTTCCTGGGTCTCCTACCATACAGTCCCTTTTCATTCAGACACCGACGGATAGTACGGGTTGACATTGTTGTACCCTCGGACTGCAGGGCAGCTTGAATTTGTTTATATGTTAGTCGAGGTTCTTTATCCAACATCCGCACAATCTTGCGTTGAAATCTCTTGTCAATTTTTCTTTTCCGTCCACATCTATGGAGGTTAGCCACAGTGCCATGGGCTTTAACCCCTTCCTGACATCCGACGTACTATCCCGTCCATGGGACCCGGGCCCCTATGCCCATGGACGGGATAGTACGTCTACCGCGATCAGCGGCGCCCACGTGGTGAGCGCCGCTGATCGCGGCCGGGTGTCAGCTGATTATCACAGCTGACACCCGGCACAATGTGTCAGGGGCGGTCACGGACCGCCCCGACACGTCAACCCCTTGCACACCGCGATCAAACATGATTGCGGTGTACCGGGAGTTAAAGGGAAGCATCGGCAGGGAGGGGGCTCCCTCCTTGCTTCCCTGAGCCCCCCATGGCAGCGCAATGTGCAGCGCTGCTGCGGGGGGCTCCTTTCCTCCAGGCCCCCGAATCCAAGATGGCGACGGGGGCCTTCGGGGGCCTGCAGGAAGCTGGCTTCCTCAGTGCCTGCAAAGCGCAGGCAAGAGGAAGTCTTCTTCAATGCCTGTGACAGATTGCTGATCTGTCACAGTGATCTGTGATGTGACAGATCAGCGATCTGTCACAGGACAGTGTTGTCCCACCTGGGACTATGTAATAAAGTAAAAAAAAATAAAAAAAAGTGTAAAAATAATTTTAAAAAAATCGCCAAATAAATTAGTAAAAAAAAAAAAAATATTTCCCAATAAATTCATTTTTTGAAAATAAAAAAACCCCAAAACAATAAAAATACACATATTAGGTATCGCCGCGTCCGTAACGACCCGCCCTATAAAACTGTCCAATTAGTTAACCCCTTTAGCGAACCCCTTAAAAAATAAAAATAAAAAACGAAGCAAAAAATAATGATTTATTATCATACCGCCAAACAAAAAGTGTAATAACGCGCGATCAAAAAGACGCATATAAATATCCATGGTACCGCTGAAAACGTCATCTTGTCCCGCAAAAAACAAGCCACCGCACAGCATCATCAGCGAAAAAATAAAAAAGTTATTGCTCGCAGAATAAAGCAATGCAAAAATAATTATTTTTTATCTAAAATAGTTTTCATTGCATAAAACCGACAAAACATAAAAAAACGACCTAAATGAGGTATCGCTGTAACCGTACTGACCCGAAGAATAAAACTGCTTTATCAATTTTACCGCACGCGGAACGGTGTAAACGCACTCCCCCAAAAGAAATTCATGAAACGCTGGTTTTTGTTCATTCTGCGTCCCAAAAATCAGAATAAAAAGCGATCAAAAAATGTCACGTGCCCGAAAATGGTACCAATAAAAACGTCAACTCGTGCCGCAAAAAATAAGACCTCACATGACTCGGTGGGTCAAAATACGGAAAAATTATAGCTCTCAATATGTGGTGATGCAAAAACTATTTTTACAATAAAAAGCGTCTTTTAGCGTGCGACAGCCGCCAAACATAAAAACCGCCATAAATAGTAAATCAAACCCCCCGTTATCACCCCCTTAGTTAGGGAAAAATAATAAAATTAAAAAAATGTATTTATTTCCATTTTTCCAGTAGGGTTAGGGCTAGGGTTAGGGCTAGGGTTAGGGTTAGGGTTAGGGCTAGGGTTAGGGTTAGGGCTAGGGTTAGGGCTTGGGTTAGGGCTAGGGTTAGGGCTGAGATTAGGGTTAGGGGTGTGTTGGGGTTCGGGTTGGAGTTAGAATTTGGGGTTTCCACTGTTTGGGCACATCAGGGGCTCTCCAAATGCAACATTGCGTCTGATCTCAATTCCAGCCAATTCTGAGTTGAAAAAGTCATATGGTGCTCCTTCCCTTCCAAGCTCTGCCATGCGCCCAAACAGTGTTTTACCCCCACATGTAGGGTATCAGCCTACTCAGGACAAATTGCAAAACAATTTTTGGGGTCCAATTTCTCCTGTTACCCTTAGGAAAATAAAAAATTGGGGGCAAAAATATCATTTTTGTGGAAAAAAATGATTTTTTTATTTTCACGTCCGTGCGTTATAAACTTCTGTGAAGCACTTGGGGGTTCAAAGTGCTCACCGCACATCTAGATAAGTTCTGTGGGGGGGTCTAGTGTCCAAAATGGGGTCACTTGTGGGGAGTTTCAATAGTTTAGGTACATCAGGGGCTCTCCAAACGCACATGACACCCGCAGACCATTCCATCAATGTCTGCATTCCAAAACGTCACTACTTCCCTTCCGAGCCCTGACGTATGTCCGTACAGTAGTTTTCTCCCACATATGGGGTGTCAGCTTACTCAGGACAAATTGGACAGCAACTTTTGGGGTTCAATTTCTCCTGTTACCCTTGGGAAAATAAAAAAATTGGGGAATAATTGATCATGTTTGTGGAAAAAATATGATTTTTTTATTTTCATGCCCTGGCATTATAAACTTCTGTGAAGCCCTTGGGGGTTCAAAGTGCTCACCTCACATCTAGATAAGTTCCTTAGGGGGTCTAGTTTTCAAAATGGGGTCATTTGTGGGGGGTTTCCACTGTTTAGGTACATTAGGGGCTTTCCAAAGGCAACATGACACCCGCAGACCATTCCATCAATGTCTGCATTCCAAAACGTCACTACTTCCCTTCCGATCCCCGACGTGTGCCCATACAGTAGTTTTCTCCCACATATGGGGTATCAGCATACTCAGGACAAATTGGACAACAACTTTTGGGGTCCAATTTCTCCTGTTACCCTTGGGAAAATAAAAAAAGGTGACTAAAAGATCATGTTTGTGGAAAAAATACAAATTTTTTATTTTCACGCCCGGGCGTTATAAACTTCTGTGAAGCACTGGGGGGTTCAAAGTGCTCACCACACATCTAGATAAGTTCCTTTCCTTGGGGGGTCTAGTTTACAAAATGGTGTCATTTGTGGGGGGTTTCCACTGTTTAGGTACATCAGGGGTTTTCCAATCGCGACATGGTGTCCGATCTCAATTCCAGCCAAAAACGTCAAATGGCGCTGCTTCTTTTCAGAGCTCTGCCATGCGCCCAAATAGTGGTCTACCCCCACATGTGGGGTATCAGCGTACTCAGGACAAATTGCACAATAACTTTTAGGGTGCTGTTACCCTTGGAAACATAAGAATTGAGGGTGAAAAGATCATTTTTGTGGAAAAAATATGATTTTTTAATGGTACGGCTTTATGTTATAAACTTCTGTGAAGCCCTTGGGGGTTCAAAGTTCTCACCACACATCTAGATAAGTTCCTTGGTGGGTCTAGTTTCCAAAATCGTGTCATTTGTGGGGGGTTTCCACTGTTTAGGTACATCAGGGGTTTTCCAGTCGCGACATGGTGTCCGATCTCAATTCCAGCCAAAAACGTCAAATGGCGCTGCTTCCCTTCCGAGCTCTGCCATGCGCCCAAATAGTGGTTTATCCCCACTTGTGGGGTATCAGCGTACTCAGGACAAATTGCACAATAACTTTTAGGGTGCTGTTACCCTTGGAAAAATAAGAATTGAGGGTGAAAAGATCATTTTTGTGGAAAAAATATGATTTTTTAATTGTACGGCTTTATGTTATAAACTTCTGTGAAGCCCTTGGGGGTTCAAAGTTCTCACCACACATCTAGATAAGTTCCTTAGGGGGTCTAGTTTCCAAAATGGTGTCATTTGTGGGGGGTTTCCACTGTTTTGGTACATCAGGGGTTTTCCAATCGCGACATGATGTCCGATCTCAATTCCAGCCAAAAACGTCAAATGGCGCTGCTTCTCTTCCAAGCTCTGCCATGCGCCCAAATAGTGGTTTACCCCCACATGTGGGGTATCAGCATACTCAGGACAAATTGCACAATAACTCTTAGGGTCCTGTTACCCTTGGGAAAATAAAAATTGGGGTGAAAATATCATTTTTGTGGAAAAAATATGATTTTTTAATTGTACGGCTTTATGTTATAAACTTCTGTGAAGCCCTTTGGGGTTCAAAGTTCTCACCACACATCTAGATAAGTATCTTAGGGGGTCTAGTTTCCAAAATGGTGTCATTTGTGGGGGGTTTCCACTGTTTTGGTACATCAGGGGTTTTCCAATCGCGACATGATGTCCGATCTCAATTCCAGCCAAAAACGTCAAATGGCACTGCTTCCCTTCCGAGCTCTGCCATGCGCCCAAATAGTGGTTTACCCCCACATGTGGGGTATCAGCATA
The DNA here is from genome assembly GCF_039654945.1 of Dendrobates tinctorius. Taxonomy (NCBI): domain Eukaryota; kingdom Metazoa; phylum Chordata; class Amphibia; order Anura; family Dendrobatidae; genus Dendrobates; species Dendrobates tinctorius. The sequence goes on along the minus strand of NW_027361679.1, from coordinate 42,126,583 downwards.
CTCAGGACAAATTGCACAATAACTTTTAGGGTCCTGTTACCCTTGGGAAAATAAAAATTGGGGTGAAAAGATCATTTTTGTGGAAAAAATATGATTTTTTAATTGTACCGCTGTACGTTATAAACTTCTGTAAAGCCCTTGTGGGTTCAAAGTTCTCACCACATATCTAGATAAGTTCCTTGGGGGGTCTAGTTTCCAAAATTGGGTCACTTGTAGGGGGTTTCCACTGTTTAGGTACATCAGGGACTCTCCAAACGTGACATGGCGTCCGATCTGAATTCCAGCCAATTTTGCATTGAAAAAGTCAAACGGCGCTCCTTCCATTCTGAGCTCTGCCATGCGCCGAAACAGTCGTTCCCCCCCACAAATCAGGTATCAGTGTACTCAGGACAAATTGCACAATAACTTTTGCAGTCCAATTTCTCCTGTTACCCTTGGTAAAATAAAAAAAATGAACCTGAAGTATTTTTTTTGTGAAAAAAAGTTAGATGTTCATTTTTTTTTTAAATATTCCAAAAAATTCCTGTGATGCACCTAAAGGGTTAATAAACTTCTTGAATGTGGTTTTGAGCACCTTAAGGGGTGCAGTTTTTAGAATCGTGTCACTTTTGGGTATTTTCTATCATATAGACCCCTCAAAGTGGCTTCAAATGTGATGTGGTCCTAAAAATAAAATGGTGTTGTAAAAATGAGAAATCGCTGGTCAACTTTTAACCCTTATAACTTCCTAACAAAAAAAAATTTTGGTTCCAAAATTGTGCTGATGTAAAGTAAACATGTGGGAAATGTTAGTTATCAAGTTTTTTGTGTGCTGTATCTCTGTGATTTAAGGGCATAAAAATTCAAAGTTGGAAAATTGCAAAATTTTCTAAATTTTTGCCAAATTTCCATTTTTTTCACAAATAAACGCAAGTTATTTGAATGAAATTTTACCACTAACATGAAGTACAATATGTCACGAGAAAACAATGTCAGAATCACCGGGATCCATAGAAGCGTTCCAGAGTTATGACCTCATAAAGGTACAGTGGTCAGAATCGTAAAAATTGGCCCGGTCATGAACGTGCAAACCACCCTTGGGGGTGAAGGGGTTAAACTTCTTGATGACACTGCGCACGGTAGACACAGGAACATTCAGGTCTTTGGAGATGGACTTGTAGCCTTGAGATTGCTCATGCTTCCTCACAATTTGGTTTCTCAAGTCCTCAGACAGTTCTTTGGTCTTCTTTCTTTTCTCCATGCTCAATGTGGTGCACACAAGGACACAGGACAGAGGTTGAGTCAACTTTAATCCATGTCAACTGGCTGCAAGTGTGATTTAGTTATTGCCAACACCTGTTAGGTGCCACAGGTAAGTTACAGGTGCTGTTAATTACACAAATTAGAGAAGCATCACATGATTTTTTGACCAGTGCCAATACTTTTGTCCACCCTCTTTTTTATGTTTGGTGTGGAATTATATCCAATTTGGCTTTAGTACAATTCTTTTTGTGTTTTTTCATTTAAGACAAATTAAATGAAGATAATAATACCAAAGAATTTGTGTTTGCAATCATTTTCAGGAAGAAACTGAGTATTATCTGACAGAATTGCAGGGGTGTCAATACTTTTGGCCACAACTGTATATGGAGCATTATGTGGAGCTCATCAGATACTGTATGGAACATTATATGTGACTAATTATTTGGTATGGAGAAATATATGGGCCTCATTATTCTGTATGGCGCACAATGTGGTGACCATAACACGGTATGGAGTAATATACTGTCCTGTTTTTGAGCTATTATACAATCTAAAATAGATCAGTCATGTCATGTAAGCAGTGAAGTATGTGTCATTGTACTATACCTATATTTCTGTGGCGTATCGGAGCATCCTGAGTTGTGATATGTATTAAAGGGGCGCACTGACACACTTTGGCCCAGGGCACACGAAAACCTGGAGCCAGCCCAACCCCCCCACAACTTTAGCCAAATAACCCCCAGTTTTCAATGCATAACTATTGTTAGGAAGTAAATTAAGGTTGACAAGCTTCAGTTATAAGAACTGATGTTTTTGGAATTGAAATGGGCACTGTAGGTGTGTTTATTGTCTTCCACTCCCTGCCGACTTTGCTTTCCCATTGACTTAAAAAAGAAGAAGCGGGCGGCACAGCTGTTACCGTGCTAGGATCCGTGGCTTGCAGCAGGCGGTGAGCTCACATGGAGGATTCCCGGGTGCTTGACCTTATAACAAATCACTTGTGGTTTCCAAAGAAAAAAGGTCGCACTCTGCGAGATAATAGTGAAGATTTATTGACACATAATTACATGACACGTCGGGGATGTGATAACAAGAGTGTCAAATGGCTGACAACGGCCGTTTCGCGCTACTCGAGCGCTTCCACGGTCCGTGGAAGCGCTCGAGTAGCGCGAAACGGCCGTTGTCAGCCATTTGACACTCTTGTTATCACATCCCCTACGTGACATGTAATTATGTGTCAATAAATCTTCACTATTATCTCGCAGAGTGCGACCTTTTTTCCCATTGACTTGCATTGGGTTTCGTGTTTCAGTTGGCCTCCGACTTTTCCCTATAGTCGGCCAATTTCGTTCGACCCGACTTTTGCGAAAGTTGGGTTTCATGAAACTCAACTCCACCCGAAAAAAGGCAAAGTCGCTCATCTCTAGTTAGTAGACTAGTGTGAGCAGGTTGCCAGATGCAGTGACGGACAAGAGGCAGAGCAAGGGTTAATAAGTTTAATAACAGGGGAATACTCCCCACTGGGAGGTAAAGGGTTAAACAGGATATTAAACAGTTCAAATGCAAAGGGATATTGTGAGTTGAAGAACAACGGTTCAGATGAGAGTCAGTGGTTCATAAGTCCATGAAGTGAATAGCGCCGACAACAGCTGGCGCGGTGTCTTGTCAAATGGGGTCCTGTGGGCAACAATGCCCAGTCTTCTGGAGGCAGCGGTTGGTCTCCGTTACCTTCCGCTGAGCCTAGTTCTTGTGCTGGGGTGGCTGAAAAAGGTGCACCACAGTACTGTACAAGCCCAACATGGCTTGGCTAATATACCCTGGCGAAGTCAGGGCGCAAGTGTCTGGGCAAATATTCACTGGCAGAGTCAGGGCACAGGTGTCTGTCCCATTCCCGGTCACCCTTATATGGCACATGTACAGTACTCATGGACATGGAGCATACGGCACCTTGTTCTCTGGTAGTCACGGGCACACTCCACCTCTCTCTGTAGTCACCGAGCACACTGTATCTCTCTCTGTAGTCACCGGGCACACACTGCCCCTCTCTCTGTAGTCACCGGGCAAACACTGCACATTCCTCTCCCTTTCTGGTCCCCGCTGTTGGCGGCGGGAGATGGCGGACACTGGCCTGCACGCTGCTGATGCTCCCAGGACAGAGCACTCCTCTGCCTGCTGCTGCTGGACACACGGCTCCCCTCAGTGCAGCGGTCCCTTTGCGGATGTCGGGGACCCTGTCAGTGCGGTCTGTAGCGGTGCCGTTGCTCTGTGTCGGGAGGGGAAGCGGAGTGTGCCGCTCACCTCACTGCGTGCTGCCCTCTGTTCACGCCAAAACCATCTGCTGCGCGTGCTTTTTCCTCTTATCTCCCCAACCCCCCTCGAACAGGAGGAAGGTCAGCCTTGTTCAAGCTTCCCCCAGGCAGAAAGGGAAGGTCCGCCTCACTAAAGCTTCCCCCAGGTAATGGGGGATGCAGCCTTTCTAGTTGCGGACCCAGCACGCAGGTACCCGCGTTCTCGTCGTCCCCCTTACACTGATGAGGCCTGTGATTGTCTGCAGTGGTCAGTCGTCTGGAATCTCAGGTACATCCTGTAACACACTGTTCAAGTAGCCTGGCTACTACAATACAATAATGGTTCTCAGCAGTCAAGGAACCAAAGAATTGCTTCAGGTTTTGGCACAAACCATGAGACACCCCATCTTTGCATCTGTTTTTTTTTTTGTTTAAACCATGTCTGGAGCTAATAAATATTTAAGCCATTACTGCTGAGCTTTTCAGTGAAAACTGCATGGAATACTAAACTATTCCATACGACTGAAAAAAGAAAGGCATATTGACTTATACCAGATGCAGGACAATCACTTAACTTCCCTTAGGTAAATGGGGGCTCAATGCATTCATGAAATGGTCCCCACGAGTTATAAGCTCAGGCACCATCATGTTATTGTTGACTGACAGCTTTATCTTTACTACAAGGCAGAAGGAGAAAGCAGTCAATCAGCATCTATTGTGTGGGGGTAGGTGGTGCTAGCATGGAACCCATCAATAAAGAGAAGCTTACTTGTGTGTTTTATGGTACTTGTATTGATAGAATTTAGTCACTATGCCAATGTTATGTATGGCAAACTTATAATACTTAGAATTGGCCCTACTCACAGCTAATCTCTATGGAGACAAGGGTACGCAATGGCATCAATAAGTGCAGGTTCACACGACCGTATAAAAAAACTTTCAAAGTTTTATTCAGAAAAGTAAGATGACTTTTTGCTCACATGTCACCCTTGTGCAGTCCGTATACAATCCATTTATTGCAACAGTAGTTATTAATTATTTCCAAGACCATTTACTGTTTCCTATGCTGAAGATTTGCGGTGTGTCTGAAAAAACAGATGCCACCTTGTGGTGCCTGATTTTTCCTTTTTACGCACCTGTAGGGAAGGTGACCAGATGGACGGACAGACGTGTCAGAACAGAGAAAGGAAGGTTTGCACAGTTTAGACAGGTGTCAGTTACTACAGTGTGGAAACAGCTGAGAAAGTGTAGTGGACGTGCAGTACCTTGGGTTGACCATTAGAGGGCAGGGAGGCGTGTGAACAAAGGACTTGACATCAGCTTAGGGCTTAGGAAACCGTTGGTCATGGGGCGGAGTTACAGGGAACCGGGAATTATATAAATTTGACAGGAGGGTTCCAGAAAGTTCCAGTCCCCAGAGGGAGCTCCAGTGACAGGAGGACTATGACAGTTTGTGCACTGTGAGAAAAACCGAACCAGGGGGACTGAGGAGAGAGAAAGTCAGGGGGGTGGTTCTGACATCAGAGTACCGCAGTATAGACGAGGCACTGAGGTAAAGCATACCGTAGAGAGAGAGAGACGACTGATCAGTAAAAGTGCTGTTGGTTTATGGGCCTATGGCGGCCACAGTGACGGATCTGACAGGATCGTCGAAGAGTGAAGAGGGGACAGTGCGTAAATGTACATCCCCGGTGTAAAGTACGGTGTGCAGGAAGCGGCCCTGGAAACGGGGGGGGCCAATAAGTGAAGCAAAGTGAATTAAAGTGCGGTGTACTTCGGAGGCCGTCAGGTGGACGGCAAGAGAATAAACTTGGACCTGTCATACCCAAAACTTGCCTCATCGTGTGTCTGTACATCACTGCGCGGTATATTGAGGGACCAACCCCTAGCTCGGCCCACCGACCCTACACACCCATAGAGTTGAATGGATGATTCTCATCTGATTTATAAACACATTTCTGCATGCTGGGATTTTTTCACACACAGATTTGGTCAATGAAAAAAGTCTCATCTGCACTGTTCTATTGAGTAACATTGATCTGAAAGCTTTCCATTTTTTCCACGGACATCACTCGGATGCAAAATCCAGTTTTGGGAGAAGATTCTTTATATTCATTTTAGACTAGATACTTCAAAGTTTAACCTCTCCATTTCCTATGACATACTATTACATGGTGGCAGAGATACACTGAATGCAAACAACCATAATTGTACATTACTTATGGTGTGGGCACAGTAGATGTGTAGGAGCCATCTGTATTTTACAGTTGACAGTCTGTTGTAATGGGGATAATGAGTAATGTGTACTAGCCTGTAGCTGTGATGTGTGGCCCTAGAGTTAACACTACTAGTGGACCCTAAGCAGCCGAGCCTGACACTGAAAAGATCTTTTGTGATAGGGGACGTGAACACTAATGCCCAACATCACAGTCTGCTGGATCAAGGAGACAGAGACAACCTTCCCTACGAATGCCAAACCAAGCATATGTCTGATGTCAGGGTGATCTCTTAATGTGAGATCTTAATGATTGCCTGCTCCTGACCTGATAGATATGAGCCAAGTGCATGCATAGAGGAAATATATCAGACACAAAAGTCAGATATGTGCTCCTCTCAGCAAAAGCTGGCACAAAACTGATTTCATTAGTACAAAAGATCATGTAGGAGGCAGGAAGAGGGCGTTGCACATCTCCTGAGCAGTCATGGTGTCAGTCTGTGATAGGTCCATGCTGTCTTCCATATATGGTCTTTAGTTTATCTACTTCACATTCCAAGGATTTCTTCCTGGGCGTAGTTCCAGGATGCAGACGCCATCTTGCCACACCACATTTGAACTAGCTTATGTAAGGTTAATAATTGATTTCATTAGCCATTCTCACCTTCACATCTGCGATTCAAACTTTCTGTAACTCATACATATCTTAAATGTATTTCACCTACTTCATATTAGAATGCCATCTTTGCCATGGTTTGAGGTGAATAAATCTGCTCTACGCAGCGCTACTCAGAGGAATCCCATCAGAGGGCTTGTTTGGAGAATGGAAGTAATTGTGTGTAGCCTTCGTTCTTTCCACAGTTGCTTCACCTGAATGAACTCGAATTCTGCAGGAGCTTTTATTAATACATTTCACTATGACCCAATGTATTTAAAAGAAGGTGATGACATTGCTGAGAGCACCATGCCATTGTGAACAGCAGTAATATATTACACATAGCTATTTCTTATTTTCCACTTGTGTTGCTCTGGAAATTGAAAATATTAGCCAGACACCTTTTAAGTCTCAATGCGTCATTTCTAAAGAGTTTTTCTCAAGTTTTATAGGTCTTGCTTGCCTTAAATAATATATATATATATTTTTTTTAGTTGAGTGCCGCTTTTATATATTATTAGCTAACTAGTCACAAAATGTAAACTCTGACATCCTTATGCTATATATTTCTATGTTTTCAATTATTTTTTAGCTCTTCCCGATAATGTGCAGTGTAAATAAATGTATATTGTAGGAGTTGGGGCTGGGGAAAGGCACATAAACTCCGAAAAGGAGAGCACAGGAACCCATATTCCAGTACACATCGATAATTTTCCATGCGGACCAATAGTTTGCTTGGGAAAAAATTGCAGCATACACTTGTTTGGTCCAGAAAAATGTATGCAGTCTAAGGTCATCTCCTGCACCTGTCTGCAATGTGGACGAGCACCCCAAGTTGCCCAGGGAGCTAGTCACGTTTGTGGTAGCGACTGGCCAGATTTCCTGTACCTTGTCTGAACTCGGTCCTACATTGATTGCTATTCATCTGAATGTCAACAATATTACACATTTCCTGCAGAGGCTATGAGGAAGGAATGCATGTCTGGCCATAGCATTCACCAACATAATCAGCAAATTGCTGGTATTGCCAGTAGCAGGACCCAAGGCAGCTGTATTTGGTGTTGACGCCCTCTTAATGTATCCCAGATATTTCTACCAATCAATTCCTTATCTTATTCCGCAGCGCTTTGCAGACATTATTGGCACTGTCCCCATTAGGGCTCACAATCTAAATTCCCTATCAGTATGTCTCTGGAGTGTGGGAGGAAACCAGAGAACCCGGAGGAAACCCACGCAAACAGGGGGAGAGCATACAAACTCATTGTTCTTGGTGGGATTTGAACCCAGGACCCCAGCGCTGCAAGGCTGCAGTGCTAACCACTGAGCCACTGTATTTTCTAGTTCTGTGCTACTTGTGCTGTATTAGAAGCTATTAAGAATGTTAATTATAATATAGTTAACACTATTAAAAGGTAGCTAATTATATATGGAAAATGTCATTACTATTTCTATTCTTTAAAAAAATATAACATTTTCCATTAAATACATCTCAAATATTTCTGTGGCGTATTCTTTTACTTGACCACTAGAGGGCAGTGATGTTATATTAAAACTTCACCTTCAGCCCATTCATTCAGAGGCAGACGTGCTGTCATTGCTTTATTACTTTGTTTTGGAATTGACATACTCCATAAATGATCAAGCGTTGAAACAATAACTTAAAATATTACTATGTCACAACACTGTAGGACATGCGTGATCTATTCCGAATTCAATCTCTATGTTTTCCTGTAGAGCAATAATCTTGATGATCTCTGTTACTCTTCCATTATCATGGCCCATTCATGCAGTTCATATTCATTAACACAACTTTAATTCAAGCATTTTATGTCTTTGCTGTCATTTGGAAAGCTGCTTTGGCTGCCCCTGCATAGCTTATAGTCGCTAGGGGATCAGAGGCTATGGAAAATGTTAAACCTAGATGGTTGCCATTGGTTATTGTAACTGCTAGCATTCTAATTTACCACTAGTTTTATTGTTTTTAGTTATCTACTTTAACATTTGCATTAGTCTGGAAAAGGAGACTTTGACGTATTTAAAGCCTTTCTATTTTTCTATACAAACAATGATAATATTTTAGCATGATAAAATATTCTGTATTGACACTACCCCTACTTCACGCTGTATTTTTTTTTTTTTTTTTACAGCCTGGCTTTTAATAGGGCTATCTGAGCATATAACATTGATGGCTTACCTGTAGGATTTGATATACAGTGTGAGGCATGTATTTCTGGAGAGGAGACTGTCAGTCATTACATGTCTCACACTGGTAACTCCTCCTTTTTCTTTATTCAGCTTCCTATCACCTGTATGCCAATAAAGATGGCTTAGGAGGGTTTATTCTACTTTGTGGTGTGAATCAATGCGCCAAGTCAGGAAAATCGAAAGAAGAACCACCGATGCTGGGAAGTAGGTGGGGTTCACAAGGCTCTCACTCAAAGATCACAGATCACCGAGGTGTCTGCTGGACCGGGCCTGCAAATCTTGCTACCCCACTTCTAATGTGCTGGACATTAACATACTCGGCATTTATCTAGAGACAGGGCCAATCTAATCTCACCCTGTGCTGGTGGCAAATACCAGCACCCTGCAAAAAAACGCAGACCCCCTGCCTGCCGAGCTGCTCTATACAGGGCTCATGGTCACTCACTCTCACAGCCTCAGCACACAATGTGCCTCATGCATGTCACACCAAGCCAGATTTATGCAAATGGTTATTTAAAGGGAACCTGTCATGTCAAATATGCTATCATCCTGCAGATATAGGGTTAATCTTATAAAGCCATGCAACCCCCACACTGAAAGCTCGGCTGCTAGGAGGTAAAGAACTTACAGTCATAGCAATAAAGTTCATTTCCTCCCAGTACTCGGGCTTTCAGTGTGGCAGCACAGCTTTATTAAGCTGCAGATGAACCCCATAGCTGCATGCTAAGGCCGAGGTCACACTCCGGTCCCGAGTGTCGGCGGCAGTGCCGGGTACTGATGCGCGAGTTTCTCGCATCACACTACCAAATGTGACCCCAGCCTAATAGCCTGCTGTCTCTTTATTAGGGGACGTTTTGATTTGGACTACTATATTTTCTGAGTCCTTCCACCTATATCTGCATGTATTTTTAGTCTCGTCCTTCCTATACTATGGATTATGTTGTATTTATTTTTAGCATATTTTATTTTTTTAATAGTGGAAATATTTAATACATTATTTATTTGATATATTGCTTTTTTATTACTAATCTTCTGTGTCATTTTTGGGCACATCTAGAATTTGGCCTTTGGGCTATTGGTTTAGGTTTTATATCTGGGGATATATTACATCATATCATGGAGGTTTTTCTGTAGATTCTACACCATATACACTATATTTTGTACATACCCTCTATTAGATGTAGTTACCTATGCTGAATTCAGACCTCTGCAGTCACTAATGCTGTCATGTCCTCCCCTTCTCTCAGTATTAAATACATTTTGTCAGCAGGCTTTTTTCTATGTAATCTGAGGACAGTATGAAGTAGGGGATGAGGGGATGACACAGAATTCTGCCATGTGTATCAGGCTTTGACTGTTTACTTGCAATGAAAATTTTATCACCTGGTGATTATCATTGCCCAGACTTCATGGCACACGTTTGATAGACCGACCACGCTCCCTCCTCTGAGTGGAGGAGTGGAGAGGTAATGGGTAAGTTTAGAGATGAAGGGGAGATTGGAGACTGGTCTGTAGTTGTTTGTGCAGGATGGTCGAGAGTGGGTTTCTTTTGTAATGGAGTAACGATGGCGTGATTGAAGGAGGATGAGAAAATGCCCGAGGAGAGGGAGAGATTAAAGATTGCAGTTAGGTGAGTTGTGACGACTGGAGAGAAAGACTGGAGGAGATGTGAGGGAATGGGGTTGGTAGTGCATGTGGTCAGTTGAGAAGAGAGGAGTCTGGAGACTTCTTCTTCTGTGATGGGATCAAATGTGGAAAGTGAGCCAGGGGATATGCAGGAAGGGATGGGAGTCACAGCACTTGGTGATTGGGAGCAGATTTCCTGACAGATATTATATATTTTTTCTGTGAGGTGGGAGGCCAGGTCATCAGCACAAATGTCTGTGATAGGGGCTTGTGCTTTTGGCCTGAGGAGGGAGTGAAAGGTGTTGAAAAGTTTCTTGGGGTTGTTGGCAAGTGAGGAGATCAGGGTGGTGAAGTAGGTCTGTTTGGCGAGGTGAAGGGCAGCGTTATAGCTTCTTAGCATAAATTTGAAGTGGATGAAATCTTCTTCTGTGTGGGTTTTTCTCCATAGGCATTCAGCACTCCTAGAGCATCGCTGGAGAAGTTGAGTTTGAGATGTGAGCCAGGGCTGTTTTACTCTGTGCTTGGAGGTTCTGAAGGTGATCGGAGCTACTAGGTCAAGGGTGCTTCTAAGAGTGTCATTGTAGTGATGAACAGCCAGATCAGGACAGGAAAAAGAGGAGATTGGGGACAGTGATGAGTGTAGTGAGTCTGAAAGTGTCTGAGGGTTAATGGCTTGTAGATTTCTGACTGTGTGGTAGGTAGGAGTGAGCTGGGGTGGGCGAGGATATGTGAGTGTGAAGGAGAGAATGTTGTGGTCAGAGAGTGGAAGCGGTGAATTATTTAGGTGGGAGATTGAACAGAGCTGGAAAAGACTAGATCAAGGGTGTTACCGTCCTTGTGTATCTCAGAGGTTGAAAGCTGCGAGAGGCCTAGAGAGGTGGTTAGTGATAGAATCTGGGATGCAGATGTGGAAGTAAGGCTGTTAATGGGGATGTTGAAGTCACCCAAGATAAGAGTTGGTAGTTCTGAGGACATGAAGTGCGGCAGCCAGGCTGAGAAGTGGTCAAGGAAGTGGGTGGGTGAGCCTGGGGGCCGGTATATGACCTCTACTCTGAGGGAGAGGGGACAGAAGAGCCTGATGGTGTGGACCTCAAAAGAAGGGAATGAGAGTGATGGAACTGGGGGGATGACCTGGAAAGTGCATTGTGGGAAAAGGAGTATGCCGATTCCACCACCAAGTCTGTTTGTGGGTCTCGGGGAATGAGAGAATTGTAAGCCACCCTAGGAAATGGCAGCAGGGGAGACAATGTCAGAATCCTGAATCCAGATTTCAGTGAGGGTCAACAGATTGAGAGAGTTGTTCATAAAGTAGTTGTGCAGGAAAGGAAGCTTGTTACAAACAGACCGTGGATTCCAGAGGGCACAATTAAAAGATGGAGAGCAAGTAATATTAATAAGATTATTATGGTTTTGATATGAGGTAGGGTAGGGGTTGAGGTTGGGGGATGGTGGATCAGGGTTGGGGGAGATGTCCCCTGAAATCAGTATTAGTATGAAGATAAAGAGCAAATAGTTGTTGGAATTGTAAGTGGTTTTTTTCTGTGATGTGTTTGGGCAAGATGGGCTGAGGTTTCTCAGGAAGGTGAGGAGAGCATGGGAGCTGTACATGGGAGAGGGAAGTATAGAGGGGCTGATATGTATGAGTCTTGATGGAGGGTGGATGGGGTCGTGAATGTGTATGGCAAGGGAGCACAGGAGGATAGAAATAAAGCACATGGCTAAAAGGGAATGCAAAGTGTGGGTGTGACGTTTTAGGTAAAAGCTAGGTCGGAGAGTGGACCCTCTGGATCGCGGATCCGGAGCCCCTGGGCCGAGCACTCCAGGTGAAGACCGACCCCTATACAGAGATCGTTTGGGGCAGGACCACAGGGGACGGAAGCGCAACAGCCGGAACCAAGAGGGACGGCTCCATGGACAAATAAGGACTAGGGAGAAGGATGGCTTAGATACGGACCCAGGACTGACGGACGGAGGAATGAGACACAGGGCACGGCAGGGAGGCAGAGCATGGACAAGAGGAACTACAGAGGCATGTAACACAGGGCAAGGCAGGGAGAGAGCATGGACAAGAGGAACTACAGAGGCATGTAACACAGGGCAAGGCAGGGAGAGAGCATGGACAAGAGGAACTACAGAGGCATGTAACACAGGGCACAGCAGGGAGGCAGGGCATGGACAATAGGAACTGCAAGGACTGTAACACAGGGCACGGCAGGGAGGCAGTGAGACAGGGCGTGGACAATAGGAACTACAGAGGACTGTAGCGGCCAGAGGGTGCAGGAGACTACACGATCATCAGGCGTCCTCCTCACAGCGAGGACGCCTGAAGTATCCTAACACCCGGAAGTGCGTCCCCCTGTCCTGCCCCTCAGCGCCGCCCCCACCGCTGGAGGGAGAGAGCGGGAGGGGGCATGCGCGCGACAGGGAGCAGGTGCCAGGAGCCGCTGTGAGGAGGAACGCAGGACGGGCGCACGCCTGGACGGGGGCACGCAGGTAAGGGGACGCTGTGGCGTGCGCTGCTGCTGGAGGGACATCGGCGGGCATAGCCGCTGATGTCACAGTACCCCCCTCCTTACGTCCTCCCCTACTGAGATTGGCCAAAAACTTTTTCAGAATCCGGGGAGCATTGATGTTCTCTCGAGGCTCCCACGACCTTTCCTCGGGGACAAAAACCCCTCCAATCGATAAGAAAAAGGGTCTTTCCCTTGACTCTTTTCATAGCCAAGATGTCTTTGACCTCAAAGACGTTGTCCGAGGCAACTGGTGAAGGAGGGGCGATGGAAACTGGTTGGAACCGATTCAGGACTACGGGTTTCAAGAGCGAGACATGGAAAGCGTTGGGAACCCGGAGCGAAGCAGGCAACCTCAGCTTATAAGCCACTTCATTAATGCGTCCGATCACTTCAAACGGCCCAATGTACCGAGGGCTCAACTTGTAAGAGGGAACTCTCAGACGGATATGTCAAGTCGAAAGCCAGACTTTGTCACCTGGATGGTACGGAGGCACGTCCTTTCGTCTTTTGTCCGCATGTTTCTTGATTCGGTTATTGGCACTCTTAAGCGCTTCCCTGGTCTCCCTCCAAATCTGCGAGAATTCCATTGCGAGTGAATCAGCTGCGGGCACTCCCGTAGATGTGGAAAAGGGTAGCGGAATACCTGGATTTTGACCGGTTACCACAAAGAATGGTGACTTGGCGGTAGATTCGCTGGGATGGTTATTGTGCGAGAATTCAGCCCAAGGTAGGAGCGCGACCCAATTGTCCTGATGGGCGTTGGAGAAGTGACGTAAGAAGGTAGTTAACACCTGATTAATTCGCTCCACTTGCCCGTTGGTCTGAGGATGGTATGCAGAGGAGAAGTCGAGAGATGTACCCATAAGCCGGCAGAGAGCCCTCCAGAAGCGAGAGGTGAACTGGACTCCCCGATCCGACACAATCCGCTGAGGAAGACCATGTAGCCTGAAGATCTGGTGGATGAAGATCTCGGCCAACTTCAGGGCGGACGGCAGTCCCGGTAAGGGAACAAAGAGGGCCATCTTGGGAAAACGATCTGCTACGACTAAGATGGTGGTACATCCAGCTGAGCGGGGTAAATCAGTCACAAAATCCATAGCGATTTGCTGCCAGGGAGCCTCTGGAACTGGTAATGGGTGAAGAAGACCGGAGGGCAAAGCCCTAGCCACCTTGTTCTGGGCACAGATTGTGCACGAGGCTACATAGTCCATCACATCCTGGCGTGGGCCACCAGTAATACCGGGAAAGCAGCAAGAGAGTCTTCTTAGTCCCAACGTGTCCAGCAACTTTGGAGGAATGCCCCCAGCGCAGCACCTCTGAACGTCTGCCTTGAGGGACGAAAGTTTTACCAGGCGGAGGAGTGGAAAAATTCACAGGAGCCACGGTGATCATCTTAGTAGGCTCGATAATATAGGATGGGTCTTCATCCCTCTCCGGTGACTGTAACGACCTGGAAAGGGCATCGGCCTTGATGTTCCTATTACCAGGTCGAAAGTGAAGTTGAAAGTCAAAGCGGGAGAAATACAGGGCCCACCTGGCTTGCCGGGCATTGAGTCTTTGGGCAGACTGCAGGTAAGCCAGATTTTTGTGGTCCGTAAGGATGGTGAAGGGATGTACAGCCCCCTCGAGTAAATATCGCCATTCAGCAAAGGCCATCTTAATGGCAAGTAATTCCCGGTCTCCAATGGAGTAGTTGCAATCCGCAGGCGAAAAGGTTTTAGAAAAGAAGCCGCAAGGGACCAGGCGCCCGGATGAAGCCTGCTGGGACAGGACCGCGCCCGCTCCAGTGGAGGAGGCGTCCACCTCTAGGACGAAGGGCCTGCTGGTCACTGGCCGATGCAAGATGGGTGCCAATACAAAAGAACGTTTCAGAGCCAGGAAGGCGTTTTCAGCTTCGGGGGACCAGCTGTTGGGTTTCGTTCCCTTACGGGTCAAGGCCGTGATGGGTTTAGTAACCGTAGAAAAATGAGGCACGAATTGACGGTAATAGTTTGCGAACCCAAGGAACCGCTGGATGGCCTTTATCCCCACTGGACGGGGCCACTTAAGTACCGCACTGAGTTTTTCGGGATCCATCTTCAGACCGGAATCGGTGACGATATATCCCAAGAAGGGCAATGACGTCTGCTCAAAAAGGCATTTCTCAATCTTGGCGTAGAGTCGATTCTATCGAAGGCGATGCAAGACCAAGCGTACGCTCTTGCGATGGGAGGACAGATCGGGCGAGAAAACGAGAATGTCGTCTAAATACACCACCACACAGGAATAGAGCAGATCCCGGAACACCTCGTTGATAAATTCTTGAAACACAGCTGGTGCATTGCAAAGACCGAATGGCATGACTAAGTATTCATAATGCCCGTCACGGGTATTGAAGGCCGTTTTCCACTCATCCCCTGCGCGGATCCGGATCAAATTGTAAGCTCCCCGCAGATCTAACTTCGTGAAGATCCGAGCTCCTCTCAGCCGGTCAAAGAGCTCAGGAATCAACGGAAGGGGATATCGGTTTTTAACGGTGATATTGTTTAGGCCCCGGTAATCTATACAAGGCCGCAGTGATCCGTCCTTCTTCCGGACGAAGAAAAAACCCGCGCCCGCAGGAGAAGAGGACTTCCGGATAAACCCCTTGGTCAGGTTTTCCTGAATGTATTCCGTCATGGCAGAGGTCTCGGCTGGAGAAAGAGGGTACGTTCTTCCTCTGGGAGGGACAGCTCCGGGAATCAGGTCGATAGGGCAGTCATAGGACCGATGTGGAGACAGGGAATCTGCTTCCTTCTTGCAGAAAACATCAGCGTAGGCGTGGTATGGAACAGGAAGGCCCGGGAGATCGGTTGGCCTAGGCAGAGAATGGGGACGAACAAGGGTCCGCAAACAGCGTGCATGGCAGGCGTGCCCCCAGCGCAAGATCTCCCCGGAGCGCCAGTCGACAACTGGCTCATGCCGCCTGAGCCAAGGTAACCCTAAGAGAATGGCGTGGGATAGTTGAGGCAGGACATAAAAGGCAATCTTCTCGGAGTGAAGTGCACCAATTTGTAGCTCAACTTCGGTGGTAACCGTGGTGATGAGTCCAGGCAGAGGTTTGCCATCGACGGAGGTGATTGCTCGTGGATTTCTTAAGACGACCACGGGAATATGGAGTTTGTCCACCTCTTCCTGGCGGATGAAGTAGCCTGCTGCGCCCGAGTCCACATACGCCTCCACGGAGCCACGCCCCCGACCTGTAATAAGCAGAGCTGAAAGAGTAAGTGGAAGAGAGGGGGTCTGATCACCTAGGGGGCCCACTCCTACCTGGCCTAGGTGGATGCGTTTCCCGGTCTCTCAGGACAAGTGCGTACGAAGTGATTGGCCCCTCCACAATATAAACAGAGTCCATTAATCATCCTCTCCTTGCGCCGTTGTTCGGACAGCTTGACGCGATCCACCTGCAAAGGCTCAGGAGCAGAGTAACTAGAGGGAGCAACAGCGCGCGGGATGGGGGCTTGGTATAACCTAAAGGGCCTCCTCTCCCTGGCTGACTCTCTAGCGCGTTCCTGAAAACGCAGATCAATACGAGTAGCTAGAGAGATGAGATCTTCCAGGGTGGTTGGGGAGTCACGCCCGGCCAGCTCATCCTTGATTTTACTAGAAAGACCTCTCCAAAAGGCACCTACAAGGGCTTCATTATTCCACCCCAGCTCCGAGGACAGGGTCCGGAAACGGATGGCGTATTGCCCTACCGTCAGGGATCCCTGGTGAAGGTTAAAGAGGGCCTCCGTAGTGGAAGCAAGGCGCCCAGGTTCATCAAATACCTTGCAAAATGTTTCCAAAAAACTCTGGCTACTGGTGACCACCGGGTCATCCCTCTCCCATAAGGGATTCACCCAAGCCAGCGCCTCTCCCTCAAGATGGGACACTATAAAGGCCACCTTAGCGCGGTCCGTGGGATATTGTTGGGGCAGGAGTTCAAAGTGCAGTCTGCACTGGTTTAAAAATCCCCTACACAACTTTGGGTCCCCACTATACCTGGGCGGTTTTCCCAGGCGGGGAGGAGGAGCTGGGACAGCGTCCCATGGTTGGGTAGAGACGGCCGCAGAGGACTGTAGAGCAAGCAGTCGATCATCCACGGACGCCATGTACCCCAGAATGTGAGATTGAGCGTCGCGCTGCTGCGCGAGCTCCTGCTGGAGACTGGCTAAGAGGGGGCGTGCCCAGGGTCAGCGGTCTGCAGGGAGGAAAGCCGGGTGTCCATGGATTTCATGAAGGACATAATCCGGGTCTGATTTTCCCTTAAGAACAGCAGTTCCTTTTGAGTGGCAGCCGCGGCACCGGCGGGGTCCATGGCCTGATGATACTGTGACGTTTTAGGTAAAAGCTACGTCGGAGAGTGGACCTTCAGGATCGCGGATCCAGAGCCCCTGGGCCGAGCACTCCAGGTGAAGACCGACCCCTATACAGGGATCGTTTGGGGCAGGACCACAGGGGACAGAAGCGCAACAGCCGGAACCAAGAGGGACGGCTCCACGGACAAATAAGGACTAGGGAGAAGGATGGCTTAGATACGGACCCAGGACTGACGGACGGAGGAATTAGACACAGGGCACGGCAGGGAGGCAGAGCATGGACAAGAGGAACTACAGAGGCATGTAACACAGGGCAAGGCAGGGAGAGAGCATGGACAAGAGGAACTACAGAGGCATGTAACACAGGGCAAGGGAGGGAGAGAGCATGGACAAGAGGAACTACAGAGGCATGTAACACAGGGCACAGCAGGGAGGCAGGGCATGGACAATAGGAACTGCAAGGACTGTAACACAGGGCACGGCAGGGAGGCAGTGAGACAGGGCGTGGACAATAGGAACTACAGAGGACTGTAGCGGCCAGAGGGTGCAGGAGACTACACGATCATTAGGTGTCCTCCTCACAGCGAGGACGCCTGAAGTATCCTAACACCCGGAAGTGCGTCCCCCTGTCCTGCCCCTCAGCACCGCCCACCACTGGAGGGAGAGAGCAGGAGGGGGCATGCGCGCGACAGGGAGCGGGTGCCAGGAGCCGCTGTGAGGAGGAACGCAGGACGGGCGCGCGCCTGGACGGGGGCGCGCAGGTAAGGGGACGCTGAGGCGTGCGCTGCTGCTGGAGGGACATCGGCGGGCATAGCCGATGTCACAGTGGGTTACCTGATTCTTGCCCTGATTAACTTCCATGGATAACTGCTGTTTTCTTGATGCTTAGCTTCTGTGATGCTTTGCTTATGGGATACCTGCGTGCACCCCTCACATAATGAAAAAACTATAAATTACCAAAGATAGGTGCAGAAATGCTATGCGAAAATCTGCAACATCAAAAACTCCCCAAATGCCCATCGTGGGAGCGTAGCCTTACTACACTTTATGGAGTGAATGAATCTTACCTCCCCTGCTACGTGCAGCACAACACATGCAATTGTGTTTTTTAAAGGAAGTAGCCATTATTTTAATCTTGAACTACCTCTAATTCTGTAACTTAAAGGGAACTTGTCGTGTCATGCCATAACGCAATTCATTTACAGATTAACCCTATATCTGCAGGTTCATAGCATTATAGCATATGACAGGTTCCCTTTATCATAACCATTTAGCTTGTATCTTTAAAGGGTTTAACAAATGTGAACATCTTCATATATTATTTCATTAGAAAGATTCCTAAATAAGCTGATCATTGAGGTTCTTGCTACTGGGGAAAAGAAGCAGCACCCATCAAATTAAGGGGATTCCCTAAGAGTGCCCTAAAGGGAGATTTGAAAACAATTTTTCTTCAAAAGATCATTTTTTCCATTTCACTCCATTTCATTGTTCCAGGAAAAAATTACCATATAATTCCACCTTTTTTTTTTTAATCAATTTAATATTTGATGCTGTTTCTCTGTATAATATAGTTTAGGATTATATAAATGAATAATTTCATTTTAGTGTCATGGAGTCCATATAGTTAATTAATTATCACTTGGACCTACTGTAAATTTGTCTCCATCCATCTACATGTCATGCTTTCAACACCAGACAGCAAGTTAATGATGTGATATTATTAGCAGAAAGACAGCAAATCACTGTTAATTGAGTATCAGACAATGAAGTTATGGGATTAATAATGAATTGTTTCCTTTTGTGAATAAATGAATCGAATAGACTTGACTGCATACTAACATTTTCACCTCTTAATATCTTATATATTTTTTATAGTATGATCTAGCATCTTTATGCCATTTTTCCAGACCTGATGGTAAAATGATAACAACCTATATAAAAAAAGTTTTTTTGCTATTCAACAATCATGCATCTCTTTTATGTGACACGAAGAGTCTTGGCTTTTTACCATTTTGACACACAATTGGGAAATGTAACAAAAGTTACTGATTTTGCTTTCCAAATATTCCCTGAAAAGTGATATGTGGAACAGACTGGATGACATTGGAAACTATTTCTCTTTACCTTTCCACCAATTTGGGGCCATTTTGCTGAATGCTCGTGGAAGTGAATTACAAACATCCACATTTTGACGAATATGGATTTTTGTCAAATTTGAGAAGAATCAATTCCACTTGAATTTATTCTCGCATCTGTAGTAATCACAATTAGGGTTCTGCTGGATATAGCTATGCAGTAACATCTACTTTTCCTACCCCTGATAGAGGCCATCCCAATTCCTCTTCTGCCCCTTCCCTTTCCCCATAAAAAGCAAAAATGTCTGCAAGGTTATCATCTCAACAAGCACTATGAAATTTTAATAAGGATCAGTCCCCACAGTAGAGTAATCAGTAAGGGAACTCTTTTTTTATAATTTCTCTTTCAGGCTCCTACTTTTCCATGTAAAACCTAATTTTGTGAAAATAAAAGATAGGAATATTTGTGAATTATTTAATTTGAAATACATTTTAGACATGGTATAAATGGATGTTGTCATTCTATGATAAAGGCTAACAGTGACTTTCTCCATTTAATTCAAAGGCTTTGAACATGATTCAAGGACATTGATTGTAATAAACATCTGAATGAAGAAAAATTATAGGGAACATTATCTGAATGCTAAAAGCATATTAAACTAATTTCAGTATAGCTTATTGAAGCGTTTATTTGAATTTTGTTCAGCAATGTACTTGATATTTGCACATACTATTTATAATAGCCATGCTGATGGCACTAATCTATTGACTCAGTATATTTTTTCCAGTTGTTTTATTCTACTAAAGGGCCATTTTTCTACATCAAATTTATTTGGCTGATGTGCTAGGTTAGCTGTAATGTGAGCAAAATTCAAAATTAGGAATGAGCGAACCTGAACTGTAAATTTCAGGGTTCATACTGTACACCTTGTGTCCGGTGGTGAACTGTGAACACGGACTTCTCCCTGAAGTCAGTGTTACTGTTCGGTGTTCAGATGTTTAATAAAGTTTGTTGAAAGACTGCAGTGCAGCCAATCCTCAAGCTTTTAACATCACACATAGTACAATCCTCAGAGGTAACACCCCAATCACCCTTTTTTCCTCCGCGCCACAAATTTTCAAATGCCCAAGTGACTGTGGGGAACCACAGAAGGGCCATTCTGTAGAACTGTTCAGACATTTTATTCGATGGGCATCAAAGGTCTGCTCCGAAAAATCACAGAATCTAGAGGAGGAAAGCAGCTGCATCGATGCCCAAAATTTTTCATGTTGGATCTGGGGAAGGACGAAGTAGGGTCAGAGCAGAATCCAGCCCCTCGTCACCAGACATTAACCACCAAAGGTGGATGTGATCCTGATGAGAATCAAATACCAGAGGTACATATGGACTGTACTGTGGTGTCAGGGCAGAAAGAGGAGGAGGGTGACTCTCAGGGGGAGGAGTGTGAGAACAGAGAGGATAGAATCATAGAATCATAGAATCGTAGAGTTGGAAGGGACCTCCTGGGCCATCTGGTCCAACCCCCTGCTCAAAGCAGGATTCGCTAAATCATCCCAGTCAGATGTCTGTCCAGCCTCTGTTTGAAGACTTCCATTGAAGGAGAACTCACCACTTCTCGTGGCAGCCTGTTCCACTCATTGATCACTCTAACTGTCAAAAAGTTTTTTCTAATATCTAATCTGTGTCTCTTCCCATTCAGTTTCATCCCATTGCTTCTAGTCTTTCCTTGTGCAAATGAGAATAAAGTTGATCCTTCTACAATGTGACAGCCCTTTAGATATTTGTAGACAGCTATTAAGTCTCCTCTCAGTCTTCTCTTTTGCAAACTAAACATTCCCAAATCCTGCAACCTTTCCTCATAAGACAGGGTTTGCAGACCGGTCACCATTCTGGTCGCTCTTTTCTGAACTTGCTCCAGTTTGTTGATGTCTTTTTTAAAATGTGGTGCCCAAAACTGGACACAATATTCCAGATGAGGTCTGACCAAAGAGGAGTAGAGGGAAATAATGACTTCACGTGATCTAGACTGTATGCTTCTGTTAATACATCCTAGAATTGCATTTGCCTTTTTTGCTGCTGCATCACACTGTTGACTCATATTCAGTCTGTGATCTATTAGTATACCCAAGTCTTTTTCACATGTGCTGTCACTTAGCCCTATTCCTCCCATTCTATATATGCTTTTTTCATTTTTATTGCCCAGATGTAGTACTTTGCATTTCTCCCTGTTAAAAACCATTCTGTTAGTTGCTGCCCACTTCTCCAGTTTATTTAAATCTTTTTGAATCCTCTCTCTCTCTTCTCTAGTATTAGCTATCCCTCCTAGCTTTGTGTCATCAGCAAATTTAATCAGTTTACCCTCAATTCCTTCATCTAAATCGTTGATAAAGATGTTGAACAATACAGGGCCCAGGACAGAGCCCTGTGGTACCCCACTTGAGACATTCTTCCAACTGGATGTGCAGCCATTTACGACCACTCTTTGGGTCCGATCACTAAGCCAGTTATGAATCCACCTAACAGTTGCCTTGTCCATTCCATACTTAGTCATTTTTTCAATAAGGATTGTATGAGAGACTTTGTCAAATGCTTTGCTGAAGTCAAGATATACTATATCTACAGCATTTCCTTGATCCACCCAATCAGTGATACCGTCATAGAAGGAAATTAAGTTAGTCTGACATGACTTATTAGTTACAAACCCATGCTGACTCTGTTTAATCACTTCATTCTTATCCAGGTATTGACATACATGTTGTTTAATAATTTGTTCAAAGATCTTTCCTGGTATAGAAGTTAGACTCACCGGCCTATAGTTGCCTGGGTCCACCTTCTTCCCCTTTTTGAAGATAGGAACAACATTTGCTCTTCTCCAGTCTTCTGGCACTTCTCCTGTTCTCCAAGAATTTTCAAAGATTATGGAGAGGGGTTCAAAAATTTCTTCTGCTATCTCCTTCAGTACTCTGGGGTGTAATTCATCTGGACCTGGAGACTTGAATTCATTTAGGTTAGCTAAGTGTTTCCTCACTATCTTTCTGTTTATAGATATCCTGGATTCTTCTATTCCCTTAATAGGACAGTGAATAACAGTTGATGTTGCATTTCCTTTCTGAGAGAAAACAGATGCAAAATAGGAATTTAAAAGTTCAGCCTTCTCAACATCCTGTCTTACCATTTCATCATTTTCATCCTGTAAAAATCCTATAGCATCTTTGACTTTTCTTTTACTTTTGACATATCCCCAAAATCCTTTATTATTGCTTTTGACATCTCTTGCAAGCCTCAGTTCATTTTCAGCTTTAGCTAATCTGATTTGTGCCCTGCAGGTTCTGCAGACAGCATTATATTCTTCTTTAGATATGCCTCCCTCTTTCCATTTTATAAACATTTTTTTCTTCCTTTTTAGCATGTGCTTAAGTTCTGTGTTCATCCATCCTGGTTTCCTTAAATGCTTCCTATTCTTCCCTCTTTTCGGAATTGTTAACAACTGTGCTTTGAGAATTTCATTTTTCAAGATTTCCCATCCTTCCTGGACATTTTTGTCTTTAAGGATATCCAGCCATTGGATCCCTCCAATTCTCTTTCGGAATCCCTTAAAATCTGCCTTTCTGAAATCTAACCTTGACGTCTGAGTCTTCACAGGTCTTCCACCTCTAGTTATCCAAAATTCTAAAATAGCATGGTCGCTACCTCCTAGGGTCCCAGCCACTTTTACCTCCTCAACCATTTCCTCCCTGTTTATAAGGATTAGATCCAAGGTAGCAGTTCCCCTTGTTTTCTCCCCTACCTTTTGGAAGATAAAGTTGTCAGCAAGAGAGGATAAGAATTTCCTTGACCTGTTAGTTTTGCCTGAGAGAGATTCCCAACAAATGTCTGGATAGTTGAAATCTCCCATGACAACTATGTCATATTTTTTGGAGAACTTGGCCATCTGATGCATAAAGAGTTCATCTATATCTTCGGCTTGCACAGGCGGCCTGTAGTAAATGCCTACAATGGTGTCCTTTCCATTGTTCTGTCCTTGTATTCTTACCCAAACAGTTTCCACAGAACTCCCAGTCTCTGAAGCTTCAATCTCTGTGCAGAGATACGCGTTTCGAACATACAATGCGACACCCCCTCCTCGTTTATCAAGTCTGTTTCTTGCAAATAAGTTGTATCCTTCTAGTCTTGTATTCCAATCATGTGTATTGTCCCACCAAGTTTCAGTGATTCCAATGACATCATATTTCTTTTCCTGTGTTAGTAGTTCCAATTCTCCTTGTTTGTTGCCCATGCTTTGTGCATTAGTATAGAAACATTTTAGTTTGTGATTGGTTTCTCTTTCTCCAATATTTTTATTAATTAGATTCTTTCGTCTTTGTTCTTCCTTTCCACTTCTAATAGCAGAGTTCTCAATAGCATTTGTCAGGTGTATGGCTTTTTCTGGTCTTTTGCTTCCCTTCCCATGTTGTTCTAGTTTAAAGCTCTCCTTACAAGTGTAGCAAGGCGACTTCCAAATACATGCTTTCCAGTCTTCGTAAGGTGCACCCCATCTCTAGCAAGTAGTCCATCGTATAAGTAGTTCACTCCGTGATCCAGAAATCCAAATCGTTGCTGACGGCACCATCGACGTAGCCAGTTGTTCACCTGCAGAATCTTATTCCACCTCCTTGTTCCATGGCCATCCACTGGGAGGATGGAAGAGAAGACCACCTGCGCTCCCAGTTCTTTCACTTTCTTGCCTAAGTCTTCAAAGTCTCTGCAGATGGTTTCCAGGTCGTTTCTTGCGGTGTCATTTGTCCCCACATGTAGTAGCAGGAATGGGTAGTCATCTGTAGGTCTGAAGAGTCCTGATATCCTGTCAGACACATCTTTAATTTTTGCACCTGGAAGACAGCACATTTCTCTTGAAGTTATATCCGGTCTGCAGATAGCAGCCTCTGTTCCTCTCAGCAGGGAATCCCCCATGACCACCACTCTCCGTTTCTTCTTCACAACATTTTTCTTTCTCCATCCAGGAGGACTCTGAGGGCGTACAAGGTTGCTGTTTGTTGGCAAAGTCTTATCCTGATGTATTTCTTCATCGTTTTCCTGCGTGAGAGCCTGGTACTGGTTTCTGAGCAGTATGGGTGCTGACTGCCTCCTGATCCTCCTGCTTCTCTGGGTCACATGTCTCCATTCCTCTGTTTCTTCAGGTGCACTTCGAATTTCTTCTCTTTCTGTAACATGAAGAGATAATTCTGCTCTGTCCAAGAACTCTTCACCTTCCTTAATGATCTTCAACGTAGCTAACCTCTCTTCGAGATTTTGCAACTTTTCCTCCAACAGGGACACAAGCTTGCATTTGTGGCATGTGAAGTTTGGCTTTTCCACTGGTAAATCTGTGAACATGTAGCAAGAAATGCAGCTCACCAAATGGCTCCTGGCCTCTTCCATCTTGAGATTTCTTAAAAACGATGAAAGATGAGCCAAACTTCGCGCGCCGATAGGCGCGCGGTTTTTCCGATTTCCTCTTTTCAGCTGCAACCGCCAAAACCCAGTGATCGTTGAGCTCGCGGAGACTCTTCACTTATCCCAGAAGGCACTGGGAATATGCAAATGATCTCCTCAAGACTCTTCCCCTGGTTTTCCGATTTCCTCTTTTCAGCTGCAACCGCCAAAACCCAGTGATCGTTGAGCTCGCGGAGACTCTTCACTTATCCCAGAAGGCACTGGGAATATGCAAATGATCTCCTCAAGACTCTTCCCCTGGTTTTCCGATTTCCTCTTTTCAGCTGCAACCGCCAAAACCCAGTGATCGTTGAGCTCGCGGAGACTCTTCACTTATCCCAGAAGGCACTGGGAATATGCAAATGATCTCCTCAAGACTCTTCCCCTGGTTTTCCGATTTCCTCTTTTCAGCTGCAACCGCCAAAACCCAGTGATCGTTGAGCTCGCGGAGACTCTTCACTTATCCCAGAAGGCACTGGGAATATGCAAATGATCTCCTCAAGACTCTTCCCCTGGTTTTCCGATTTCCTCTTTTCAGCTGCAACCGCCAAAACCCAGTGATCGTTGAGCTCGCGGAGACTCTTCACTTATCCCAGAAGGCACTGGGAATATGCAAATGATCTCCTCAAGACTCTTCCCCTGGTTTTCCGATTTCCTCTTTTCAGCTGCAACCGCCAAAACCCAGTGATCGTTGAGCTCGCGGAGACTCTTCACTTATCCCAGAAGGCACTGGGAATATGCAAATGATCTCCTCAAGACTCTTCCCCTGGTTTTCCGATTTCCTCTTTTCAGCTGCAACCGCCAAAACCCAGTGATCGTTGAGCTCGCGGAGACTCTTCACTTATCCCAGAAGGCACTGGGAATATGCAAATGATCTCCTCAAGACTCTTCCCCTGGTTTTCCGATTTCCTCTTTTCAGCTGCAACCGCCAAAACCCAGTGATCGTTGAGCTCGCGGAGACTCTTCACTTATCCCAGAAGGCACTGGGAATATGCAAATGATCTCCTCAAGACTCTTCCCCTGGTTTTCCGATTTCCTCTTTTCAGCTGCAACCGCCAAAACCCAGTGATCGTTGAGCTCGCGGAGACTCTTCACTTATCCCAGAAGGCACTGGGAATATGCAAATGATCTCCTCAAGACTCTTCCCCTGGTTTTCCGATTTCCTCTTTTCAGCTGCAACCGCCAAAACCCAGTGATCGTTGAGCTCGCGGAGACTCTTCACTTATCCCAGAAGGCACTGGGAATATGCAAATGATCTCCTCAAGACTCTTCCCCTGGTTTTCCGATTTCCTCTTTTCAGCTGCAACCGCCAAAACCCAGTGATCGTTGAGCTCGCGGAGACTCTTCACTTATCCCAGAAGGCACTGGGAATATGCAAATGATCTCCTCAAGACTCTTCCCCTGGTTTTCCGATTTCCTCTTTTCAGCTGCAACCGCCAAAACCCAGTGATCGTTGAGCTCGCGGAGACTCTTCACTTATCCCAGAAGGCACTGGGAATATGCAAATGATCTCCTCAAGACTCTTCCCCTGGTTTTGACGGTACGGTTGTAGATCCTACTTGGTGAGAACCCAGAGGTACGTAGCTGTGTAGCTCAGCAGAGGAGGTGGAGGAGCAGGAAGACAAGGAGGATACGTTGTGGCTTCCCACACAGACACAAAGTGATGCAACAAAAAGCACTGCATCCTCAGCTCCAACTCTGGCTGTAGCCAGCAGTGGTTGCGAATGTGCAGTTCACAAGGGCAGCAAGAGTTGCCTAGCCTGGGCCTTTTTTTGAAACTGCAAAGGATGACCCAACACACGTTATCTGTCAGATTTGCAAAAAACACTGAGTAGAGGCAAAAATTGCAATAGTTTGACAACTATATGCATGAATCGGTACATGTGCGATCAACATGCTTTAGTGTGGGATACTCACTGTGCTAAAATCCGGACTAACAGGTCTCAACAACCACCAGCCATCCCATCAACCCCATCTGCTGCTTTTTCTTCCTCCGTCACCATGCCAAGTCTTCTCACACAGGTCTCTGGCCTCAGAAACTCCAGTATTTTACCCCCTACTCTGCACATGTTGCAGTGACTGTGCCAGCAGCGATGAGCCCTGGTGCAGTATTTCCTCTTGCAAAGCCTTGGTCAATGCAGTCTGAGCATGGTGCAAATCACGCTTACAGAGTGTGCACAGATGAAGGACCTCTGCACCCTTATATGCAGTTACAGTTTCAAAATGGCTGCTAAGATGGTTAGTGCTGATGAGGCCATCATTAGCATCACTATTCTGGTCATCTACATGCTGGAGCACACTTTGAAGAGTATATGTGAGGAGGTAGTGATCCCAGAGGAAGAGGTGGAAGCAGAGGAGGATGTGGAAGGAATAAAAATATTTCAAATTTCCAGACTGTCATCGCACAGGAGAATGCCATGGGAGGGTGGCCTACAGTGATTGAGGGGGGCTCAAGATACTAGACAAACTGTTAGTGAAGGTGCAAGAACTGAGGAACAAATGCAGGAGGACGAGGTGAGCGACAGGCAACAGTCAGGATGAAGAGGATGATTATGACATACTATTAGTAGTATTTAGTAATAGCATCACTAAAACGCTTCGGCAAGTATCCTGAATTGCAGAGCGGCGTCGGAAGAAAACGCATTCGCAAAATGACTTCACCACATTCAAACAAGCAACACATGCATTCAAATCAGCTCTCATTTCTGCTAAACAGGCCTACTTTACATCGCTCGTATCTTCCTTATTGCACAACCCCAAACAGTCCTTTTAACTCCCTCCTCCACCCACCACTGGCCCCTCCAACTTCCTTAATCTCCACTGAGGACTTTGCCATGCACTTCAAGAACAAGATAGACCAAACAAAGCAAGTCTTTATTGTCCAACTACCACAACTCCTTTGCATACCAGACCAATGCCCTAACCCCATAACTTCTCATACCAAAATCACTGAAGGAGAGCTTGCTCATCGTCTCTGCAAATCACACCTCACCACTTGACCCCATCCCATCCCACCTCCTCCCCAACCTCACCATCACACTTATCCCATCCCTAACCCATCTCTTCAACCTATCACTAACTTCTGGTACCTTCCCCTCTGCTTTCAAACATACCACAATCACCCCTATCCTCAAAAAGCCATCCCTTGACCCGAGTGCTATGTCCAGCTATCGCCCCATATCTCTTCTTCTATTTACTTCCAAACTCCTTGAGCAGCATGTCCATGCTGAATTTTCCTCTCATTTTGCAACTAACTCACTCTTTGACACCCTACACTCTGTCTTCCATCCCCACCATTCCACTGAGGCTGCCCTGACCAAACTTACTAACGACTTACAACCAAAGCTAACAGACAATTCTCTATACTCCTCCTTGTAGACCTGTCCTCTGCCTTAGATACAGTTGACCACTGCCTCCTACTACAGATCCTCTCTTTCTTTGGTGTCAAAGACCTTGCCCTATCCCAGATCTCCTCATACCGTACCAACTGCATATTTAGCATTTCCTACTCCCACACTACCTCCTCATCTTGCCCTCTCTCTGTTGGTGTCCCTCAAGGCTCTGTTCTAGGACCCATTCTCTTCTCAATTTATACCCTTGGCCTGGGACAACTCATAAATTCCTATGGTTTCCAGTACCACCTATATGCTGATGATGCTCAGATTTACCTCTCTGGCCCAGATGTCACTGCTCTGCTGTCCAGAATCCCAGAGTGTCTATCAGCCATATCATCCTTCTCCTCTCACTTCCTCAAGCTCAATGTGGACAAATGAACTAACTATCTTTCCTCCATCTCTCATATCTTCTCTACCTGATCTATCACAATAAATGACATCACATTTTCCCTTGTCCCGGAAATCTGCTGCCTTGGAGTAACCCTTGACTCTGCCCTGTCCTTCAAAACACACATCCAAGCTCTCGCCACATCCTGTCGCCTCCAGCTCAAAAATATTTCCAGAATCTATCCTTTCCTCAACCCTCACTCTACCAAAATGCTTGTGCATGCCCTAATCATCTCTCGCCTCGACTACTGCAACATCCTACTTTGTGGCCTACCTTCTAACTCTCTTGCACCACTCCAGTTCATCCTTAACTCTGCTGCCTGACTAATTAATCTCCCTCCTCGCTGCACTCCTGCTTCCTCTCTTAGCAAATCCCTTCACTGGCTCACAATTTCCCAGCATATCCAGTTTAAACTACTAACACTAATTAATCTCTCTCCTCGCTACACTCCTGCTTGCTTCCTCTCTTAGCAAATCCCTTCACTGGCTCCCAATTTTCCAGCGTATCCAGTTTAAACTACTAACACTGACCTACAAAGCCATCCATAACCTGTCTCCTCCATATATTTCTGAACTAATGTCCCAATATCTTCTTTCACGTAATCTCCGGTCCTCCCAAGACCTTCTTCTCTCCTCCACACTTATTTGCTCCTTACCCAATAGCCTCCAAGGTTTCTCCCGACTATCCCCCATCCTCTAGATTTCTGTGCCCCAACACATCCGATCATCCACCACATTTAAATTCTTCAAATGGAACCTGAAAACCCATCTCTTCTAAAAAGTCTACAACATGTAATGACCACGATGCCACTATCGGAGCTACTGCAACCTCCAACCTACTGTCTCCTTCCCCATAATCCTGTAGATTGTAAGCCTGCAGGACAGGGTCCTCTTCCCTCTGTACCAGTCTGCCATTGTTAGTTTATTTACTGTAAGTGATATTTGTATTTTGATGTAACCCCTTCTCATGTACAGCACCATGGAATCAATGGTGCTATGTAAATAATAATAATAATAACCCTCTCTCTGTTGACTGTGGTTGGTGGAAGGAGATGGCGGAAGCAACCTTTAGTGTTACTGTGTCACCAACACACCATGGACTTGGACCTCCTGGAAGCGCCCGACACATGAGCACTTTCTTGCTGCAGTATCTTCAACATGATGCTCGTATTCTTAGGGTTAGAAATAGTGCTGACTACTGGGATACCACTTTGTTAGATCCATATTACAAGAGTAAATTTAGCCATATGCTTACCCCCTGGAAAGGGATGTGCACATGCTGGAGTATCGAAACATGCTTGTAGACAATCCTAAGAGTGGTTTTCCCCAAGACAGAAGTGAGGCACACAGTGTGCATCCCTGTTATAGACGTCCAACCCTGGGATTGTCATCGCAAAATCATTAACAGCAACAACAGTGTAAGTGTCGTATTTAGTGTCATGCACTGATCTCAAATTATTGAAATCTGTGCTATCTTTGTGGTGTCTTCTGTGCCTGCGGTTGCTACTGCTGCTGAAGTTACAAACAATTTTGTGAAATGTGGAGACTCCAAGTTGGGTCTCCATCACATGGGTTGCCTGTGGTGGAAGGTGTCTCAGAGGCCTTTTATAATATTTCTACTCTGTGGAAATTGATGCCACTTTTAGTGGTGTGTGACGATTATTTTTTTGAAATGTGGAGACTCCAAATTGGGTCTCCATCTGGTGAGTAGGGCTCCCAGACAGGTAGGCCTGCAGTTACTTTTAAACAACTACCTGTGTTACTTTCCTTACATTTTTCTGGCCAGACCCTGATATCTCATGCATGGGCCATGGGCCATGACTGCTTCTGTACCATGTAGTGCAGCGGTATCCATACTGAGCAGTGATAAGGCAGTGACCCAGTAAAGTTCAAAGCAAAGTATATTTTAATGTTCAGCGTACTCACAAAAATACACAGCACATGACTTCCTCTGGTTCACAGCTGAAAAACAGGACAGTCCACCTCTGGATCGCAGCCGGGAACAAGACAGTACACCTCCGGTTCACAGCCGGACATAAGACAGTCCACCTCCAGTTCACAGCTGGGAACAAGGCAGTCCACCTCCGAGACTGTTGCCGTGGGCGACAGCACTGCCGTGTAAACTGAGGAATGCCAGTTCTTTTGGCTCTGCTTGACCCTGTGTTGCCTCACACAGGTGGAGCTCTGCATAGCCTCCTGCTCTGCATGCTTATAAGACCTAATTGACACACCCCACCCTTTGATTCAGGGTTTTTTACAAGGAACCTGTGGCAGTAGGCCACATGGAAAACACGTCCGGGAAGGAAACTGACTGCCCCACTACCATCCTGTAGTCCATTTAAAAAATAAAAGCCCAGAGCAGGTTTTCTGAAATCTGCCTTGTACAAATAGCTTGCCCAAGACCAACCTTTACTTTTATTTTGCATTGGAATCACAGCTATGCCTCTGACTGCAATGCACTCCCGTGGCCTCAATATACCTCTGTATGCATTCTAGGGATATAAATAGCGACCCTTGCATATGTCACCGGCAATTGACTCACAGACATTATAAAAGGTTATACTGTGGATCAATTGATCAGTCAATAATCTGTGTTACTCTCCTTACATTTTTCTACCAATAGTACTGTATGAAACTGATGTTTGTGCCATCTGAGGGTGGCTGGAATAAAAAAACAAAAAAATTATAGGTGTTGCATGAGGTATACTGTCTCCCAGTTAAGAAGGCTACACCGCTCCCTTAACCACCAAGTCACCATTGAAACTTCAATAACAAGCTGTAAATGCTGGCTCAGGCCCCGTCCGCTCATGCATGACCCATTTCTGACTGTTGCACCATTATAAAATTTTCACTGTGTGTCAATTGATGCCACTTTTCATGGTTTCTGCCCATAATTTGAACTTTTTGGGCAGTTTTTTCCCCCTGAAGGTGTTGTCAATGCGTTTGGTTTTGCCTCCCATTGAATTTAATGAGGTTTGGAGAACATTGGTCCATTCGCCAATTCCGAACTGAACTGAATCTTGAAACCTGCGCTAATCTCTAGACCCCCTATTATTAATATCCGGCAAAGGCTAAACAGACAGCTGCAGGCTGATATGAATACACGGTTGCGTGTGATCGGCGGTAACCTTAATGACGGTAAGACTAACCACTGCTTTCTTACTTTCCTTGCTTTTTTTTTTTAACTCTGCTCTTCAACCATGCTCACACTTGCCATCACCGTTTTTGCTCCACTAATCTTCACTCTCCTTCGCTATCCCCAAAACCCTGCAACCTTGAACCAAATAATAATCTCCCCCTCTCTCTTACCCCCCCACCTCGCTTCATCTGCAGACTTACTCCTTAACCTCAGACCTCTCCTACTAAAATACATTACAAGACGATCACTCTCCTTCACCCACCTGCTTTCCCTTTCTCTGCTTCTTCTCACTGCTGGGGACATATCCCCCAATTCTGGCCCCCCCTGCCTCATACATCCCACTAATCCTCACACCTATCTTTCTCACACTAAGGGTACCGTCACACTTAGCGATGCACCAGCGACTCCGACAACGATATGACCTGGTCAGGATCGCTGGTGCATCTCTAAGTGGTCGCTAGTAAGCTGCCAAACAGGCAGATCTCACCAGCGACATAGCAGCGGTCGGCGGTCGCTACTTACCTGTCAGACAAAGCGATGAAGACGTCCTCCCGCCCGCGTCCACGCGTCGCTCGTCGCCCCAGCAGGAAGCAGACGACAAGAAACGGCCCAGGACGTTCTCGCGCGATCAGCGATAACCAGCGGGGGAGCCGGTCGGAGGTAAGTGTCACACACAGCGATATCGCTAGCAATATCGCTGCTGCGTCACAAAACCAGTGACACTATAGCAATATTGCTAGCGATATCGCTTAGTGTAACTGGCCCTTAAGAGAAACTACTGCAAACCCTCAAACTTAAAACCTGTGCCACTGACCCCCTCCCGCACCCTCTTTCTGGAGCACTTTGGAATGCTTGCTCCACCTGCAACAAGCTCCATGTGATCCACAACCTCATTACCTCCCGCAAACTTTCCTTCCTGGCCCTCACTGAGACCTGGCTGACACCCCCTGACATGGCCTCCCCGGCCGCACTGAGTTATGGAGGCCTCCACTTTACCCACACTCCGCACCCTGGCAACAGACAAGGTGGAGGAGTGGGTTTCCTCCTTTCTAAACACTGCTCCTTCAACCCTATCCAACCCCCACCCTCCCTTATCCTCCCTTCTTTCGAGGTTCACTCTGTCCGTATTTACTCTCCCTCTAATCTCCAAATGGCTGTCATATACCGACCACCGGGCTCAGCCACTGCCTTCATCGACCAATTCTCCACCTGGCTCCTCCACTTTCTCTCTTCTGACATCCCTACCATCATCATGGGGGACTTCAACATCCCCATTGACACCATCCAGCCAGCAGCCTCCAAACTCCTGTCACTTACCTCATCCTTTGGACTTACTCAGTGGTCCTCCACAGCCACCCACACAGATGGACATACATTAGACCTCATCTTTTCTCGCCTCTGTTCCCTATCTACTCTCACAACCTCTCCCTTCCCCCTATCTGACCACCATCTACTCACCTTCTCATCCTTGTCCTCCTCACCTGCCCCCCATGTCCAGCCACTAGCACATCCTCGCAGAAACCTCTCACACCTAGACATCCACAGACTCTCAGACTCTCTTCTACCTCTGTCCTCCATATCTTCACTCCACAACAGGGACAGTGCCACCGCTTTCTACAACGCCACCCTCACATCAGCCATAGACTCAGTCGCTCCTCTCATGCATGGCAAAGTGCAGCAAACCAATAGGCATCCGTGGCACAACAACATCACCAAAAAACTTCGACAAGCATCCAGGGTCGTGGAGTGGCGTTGGAAGAAAATGCCTGCCATACGACTTCACTGCTTTCAAACAAGCTACACTTGCCTTTAAATCAGCCCTCACCTCTGCTAAACAGACCTATTTCACAAACCTTGCATCTTCATTATCCCACAACCCTAAACAACTGTTCAGCACATTTAACTCTCTCCTCCGCCCACCACTGCCACCTCAAACTCCCCTCATCTCTGCTGAGGACTTTGCCACCTATTTCAAAAACAAGATCGACCAAACAAGGCAAACCTTTACAGTTCCACCACCCCAACCGCTCCACATACCAGACCTCTGCCCTTCCCTAATAACCTCCCTCTCCAACATCACTGAAGGAGAGCTTACTCATCTCCTTTCAAATCACGCCTCACCACCTGTGCACTTGACCCCATCCCTTCCCACCTGCTCCCCAACCTCACTAACATAATCATTCCAGCCCTAACCCATCTCTTCAACCTATCCCTAACTTCTGGTACCTTCTCCTCTGCCTTCAAACATGCCACCATAACACCCATCCTCAAAAAATCAAACCTTGACCCAACTGCTATGCCCAGCTATCGTCCCATATCACTGCTCCCGTTTGCTTCCAAACTCCTCGAACAGCATGGCCATGCTCAACTTTCCTCCCACCTCTCATCTAATTCCCTCCTTGACATCCTGCAATCTGGCTTCCGCCCCCACCACGCCACTGAAACTGCCCTGACCAAAATTACTAATGACTTACTCACAGCCAAAGCTAACAGACAGTTCTCCATCCTCCTCCTTCTTGACCTGTCCTCTGCCTTTGATACAGTTGACCACTGCCTACTGCTACAGATTCTTTCTTCCCTTGGCATAAAAGACCTTGCCCTGTCCTAGATTTCCTCATACCTTTCTGACCGCACATTCAGCATTTCCCACTCCCACACTACCTCCTTATCCCGCCCCCTCTCTGTTGGAGTCCCCCAAGGCTCTGTCCTGGGGCCCCTACTTTTTTCCATCTATCCTCTTGGCCTAGGACAACTCATAAAGTCCCATGGCTTCCAGTACCACCTGTATGCAGATGACACTCAGATGTCACCTCTCTGCTGTCCAGAATCCCGGAGTGCCTATCAGCCATATCCTCCTTTTTCACCTCTCGCCTCCTAAAACTCAACGTAGACAAAACTGAACTCATTATCTTTCCTCCATCTCACATATCTTCCCTACCCGATCTATCTATTATGGTAAACGGCATCACGCTCTCTCCCGCACCTGAAATCCGCTGCCTCGGAGTAACTCTCGACTCTGCCCTGTCCTTCAAACCACACGTCCAAACTCTTGCCACTTCCTGCCGCCTCCAACTCAAAAATATTTCCAGAATCCGTCCCTTCCGCAGTCCTCAATCTACTAAAACTCTTGTACATGCCCTCATCATCTCCCGCCTTGACTACTGCAACACTCTCCTCTGTGGCCTCCCTACCAACTCTCTTGCACCACTCCAGTCTGTCCTCAATTCTGCTGCCCGACTAATCCACCTCTCACCTCGCTACTCCTCTGTCTCTCCCTTCTGCAAATCCCTCCATTGGCTCCCAATTCCCCAATGAATCCAATTCAAATTACTAACACTGACCTACAAAGCCATCCACAACCTTTCCCCTCCCTATATCTCTGAACTAATCTCCCAATATATTCCCTCATGTAATCTTCGATCTTCCCAAGACCTCCCACTCTCCTCCACACTTATTCGTTCCTCACACAGCCGCCTCCAAGATTTATCCCGAGTATCCCCTATCCTCTGGAATACCATGCCTCAACACGTCCGATTATCCACCACCCTCTTATCCTTCAAGCGGAACCTGAAAACCCATCTTTTCAGGAAAGCTAACAGCCTGCAATAACCATTCTGCTGCCTCACCACCACCTGAGCTGCTGCACCCCCGACCTTCTGTCTCTTCCCCACTATCCTGCAGAATGTAAGTCCGCAAGGACAGGGTCCTCTTCCCTCTGTACCAGTCGGTCATTGTAAATTTGTTTACTGTTAACGATAGCTATTACTTTGTATGTAATGATATCTATAACTTTGTATGTAACCCCCCTTCCCATGTACAGCACCATGGAATTAATGGAGCTATATAAATAAATAACAATAATAATAATGACGTTACCGCTCGCCACTGCAGCCTCGGTCTTACAGTATGTTCTGGCTATTACTGATATCACCCCTCAGCAATGCAATCAGATGTAGCAGAGTTGGTGCTCTTTGTGGGACATCATCATTATGGATTAACGGCAGACAGGTGAGGATTACTTTGATTTTTTATTTTTCTGTTAATAAATGGGAAAAAGAGGGGATTTATTTGGGATTGATGTCAGCTGAAAGTACAAAGATGACATCAACCCCAAAATATTAACTCGCTTGCCAATGCACCAACGCAAGCGGGATGAGTTTTGCTGGTTAACAAAAATGGGCGGAACTCCATGCCATTTTTAAAAAAATTATTTATCTTAATCATTTAATCATTTAAAAAAACAACGTGGGCATTCCTCTATTTTTGTTAACCAGCTAAGATAAAGCTGACAGCTGAGGGCTGCAGCTGTCTTTTTTTTTTAAACAGTGCGCCATCCAATCACAGTCATGCAAACTTTACCGTTCAAGATCGCCTATCACTAATCAACAGCCTTTATCAAGGTGTGCAGAATTATTAGGAAGTTTTGTTTTTCTCTGGCAAAATGGGCCAAAATAAGATTTAACTGACTCTGAAAAGTCAAAAATTGTTAGAAATCTCACAGAGGGATGCAGCATTATTGAAATTGCTAATATATTTAGTGTGTAAATACAAATAATCAAACATTTTGTGCTAAATAGTGAACAGGTTCGAAAAAAATCTGTTTAGAAAAAAAGACCCACTAGACCCCGGAGATTTTTCAATGCTGGGGGGCCCTATAGCCTTATTTCTCAGTGCTGTTAAAAAAGTGGTGCTGAGGAATAAGTACCCTTAACTGCTGCCATTAAAAAGTATATCGGCGGTCGTTAAGGGGTTAAAGATGAGATATTTGGGCTGAAAGTCAACACCGATACGTACTGCCAATTATTTGAAGTCACTGTTTAATACAGGAAAAAAATCTGCATTTTTCACGAAAGCCTTGACTTTTATGCAGGACAATGCTCCATCATATGCATCAAAGTTGTCTACTGCTTGGCTAGCTAGTAAAAGCTTTAATGATGAAGGAATAATGATGACATGAACCCCTTCCTCTCCTGACCTAAACTCTTTTGAGAACTTATGGGTGTTAGGGCTGGTGGAACGCACCAAATTATAAAGTAGTAGTAGGTGCGTTCGCAGCCCGGGGTCCACCGTGCAGAGGTACACTGCTGCTAAACAATGGCAGAAGAATAGAGCGGCGTGAAAACAGTCACACATGGGTTACGTCACCCAGTGTGAACAGGAGCGGTCTCTGTTAATTCACAGAGCCGCACAACCGCTGAACGTGGATGCCGGAGCCTGTTTAGCTCACAGGGCCCGGTCAAAGAGCGCACAGCAAACGGCCACAGAACTCTACCCCAAGGACATGGGGTTAGAGTCCCTCTAGGCCCACTGAGCGCGCGGCGTTGCTGCCACGAACGCCGCTATAGACCCTGGCTATGGAGTGTGGAGCACTTGCACTGAAGCCTGCCGAGTCACTGATGAAGACTAATGCCTGACTCAGACTCTAACCTACCTATGCCTAAGCCTGGGCACTAGCAGGCTAGGCTGCACAAGACATGCGTACCACGGGTAGGGGTTTCATACTGAGTCAGTCACCAGAGACATTCATACATGCATAAATCACTCACTCCTTATAGTCTGAAAATACAGTCTATCCTAGCTCATGGCCGAGCGGCCATGCGACCCATTTATAGCCGTGAGCGTCCAGGACCTTCCTGGCTTCTCGGATGGGCCAATCCGAACAGGAGCAGGACCTGAGCACGTGACCTTCGATCTCCAATGGGAGATCACTCCACGGGCATGCTCCGTGGCCCGACATGAGCACTTAGTCCCTGGAGAATCTCGCTGCTGAGCAGCATGTATTGCCATAGCTGAGCCAGAGGTGGCAGCAGCAAGCAAACCCACGGAGCTGGTCTTGGCAGAGTGCCGGGACCAACAAGTTTGCTGAGCAACCTCCTCTGCAGCTGGAGAAGAATGGGAGACCGCTGGAAGTAAGGCTCGGGATTCCCGTTGTGCAGCAACAGGATCCCGACGCCTAACATTACCCCCTCTCCTAGGGCCCCCTCCTCTCTGAGCCTCGCTCCGCTCAAATTCCGCAATGAGAAGCGGAGCATGGATGTTCTCCACCGGCTCCCAGGTCTGAGTCTCTGGACCATGACCCTTCCAATCCACCAAATAAAATTTTTTGCCCCACATCATCTTGCATCCCATGATGGCATTGACCTCAAACTCGTCTGATGACAGGTCAGATGGCTCAGAAAACCGGGACATGTGAACCGGCTTGAGGAGAGACACATGAAACGTGTCCGAGATGGCCAAGTGTGGTGGAAGAGCCAGGCGGTAGACCACAGGGTTGATCTGCTCGAGGACCTTGAAAAGACAAATATAGCGCCGTGCGAACTTAGCGGATTCCACCCGCAGCCTAATGTTTTGAGCGGAGAGCCTCACAAAGTCGCCAGGGGCGAAGGTCAGAGCCGGGCGCTGGCGAGTGTTAGCGGAGGACCTCATTCTCTCCTTGGAGGCCCGGATAGCATGCTGCGTGTGATCCCAAATGTCACATGCCTCCACCGCCCAGTCTGCCACCCTAGAGTCGGTGGACGACACAGGCATGGGCACGGGGACGCGCGAATGCTGGCTGTAATTTAAGAGGAAAGGGGTCTGACCGGTGGAGTCGGCCACAGCGTTGTTTAAGGCGAACTCCGTCCACGGCAGCAAGGATGCCCGATCATCCTGCCTGGCCGAGACAAAATGTCGCAGATATGTCACCAGGGTCTGGTTGGCTCTCTCAACCAATCCGTTCATCTCGGGATGATAGGCCAAGGAGAGATTTAGCTCAATGCTGAGCAGAGAACAGAGCTCTCTCCAGAACCGAGATGCAAACTGAGGGCCCCGGTCACTGACAATCTTATCCGGCATGCCGTGCAGGCAGAAAGCATGTTTAATAAACAACACTGCCAGGCCCCGTGCCGAAGGTAGCTGAGAGAGTGATACCAGATGCACCATCTTGGAGAAATGATCGGTGATCACCCAAATGACAGTGCTGCCGTTGGACTTGGGCAGACCCACCACAAAGTCCATACCGACCATCTCCCAGGGCCTGTCCACAACAGGCAGAGGATAGAGTAATAGAGGATAGAGTAACCCAGCGGGCCACTGCCGAGAGGGCCGATTCTGGGTGCAAGAGACGCACGCCCGAATATAGACCCTGATGTCACAGGCCATATGCGGCCACCAGTACATCCTAGCCAGGAGTTCAGAGGTCCGTTTGATCCCAAAATGGCCACCCACCCTGGACGAATGAGCCCAAGAGAGGACCTCCGGTCGCAGATGGGCAGGAACCAAAGTTTTGCCCGGAGGCACAGACTCGAGAGCAACCGGAGCCACGGTCCTCAGGCTCTCTGATGGGACTATCAGCCGAGTCTCCTCCTCTGATGACACCACGGAGCGAGAAAGAGCATCGGCCCGGACGTTCTTCTCCCCAGAGAGAAAATGCAGTGTGGAAGAACAAGAACCATCTGGCCTGGCGAGAATTCAGCCGCTGGGCTGTCTGTAAATAGACCAAATTTTTGTGGTCGGTGAAC
The DNA here is from genome assembly GCF_039654945.1 of Dendrobates tinctorius. NCBI lineage: Eukaryota > Metazoa > Chordata > Amphibia > Anura > Dendrobatidae > Dendrobates > Dendrobates tinctorius. Next base: position 42,087,552 of record NW_027361679.1, on the reverse strand, counting down.
ACCTGGAATGGGTGGCGAGCCCCCTCCAGGAGGTGTCTCCACTCTGAGAAGGCCAGCTTCATTGCTAGCAACTCCCTGTCCCCGATGGAATAATTCTTCTCCGCCGGTGTGAAGGTCTTAGAGAAGAAGAAGCATGGGTGCTTCCGACCTTGCGAGTCCTTCTGAAAAAGGACCGCTCCAGGATGAAGGGCTTATCTACAGGACCGCCGGAAGTAAGGCTCGGGATTTCCGCTGTGCAGCGACAGGAACCCGACGCATAACAGTGGGCCCTTCTTAAATGGGAGATTTACGATAAAGAAAAATAGTACACCTCTGTAAACAGTTTTTAGAAAGTTGTGGTTGGTGGTGCCCAAAAAGTTTATCGTGAACAAATTTAGAAACTGGCAGACTCCTTTTACTGATAAGAAGGGTGGCTATATCGATCACTGATATTTTTTGTAATTGTCAAAAATATATTTTTGTATATTTTGAGTTGTCTGCTTATTATTCTCACCTTAGCAGATGAAAATAAATAATTGAAATGGAAATCATTTAGTTGCATTATAATTCTTTACACATAGACATGTATATGTAATTCATGTACACATAGATATTCTCCTAAGAAAGACAAAACCTCACTTTTACATTCTTAAGTATTAAGGTTTCACGTTTATTAACATGATAAATGACCGCCAGCTCTGTAGTTGGTCAATAATAAACTTAATTAGCAAAAGTACAAATTACCTAATAATTGTGCATACAGCATAGAGTAGGGGGAGCAACGCAGATTTATACGTAGTGTTGTGAAAATGGTTTGAAAATCAGCTGTAAGTCAGTGTTAGGACCGACCACTGGACGCAAAACACAGGCTAAACTGAATCTTTACTCAGAAAACTATATATCAATCTACTCCGCTCTCCCAGCTCTAATGCATGGTGCCTGCAGATTAGAATGCATTTTCATAGTAACAGTTTCCCTCTAACACCTACTAGATGTTCCTAATGGTAGATATATGATCAATACATTTTTATCTAGGAGCTCATAAATATGACATGTTATGTTGTGCTCAAATCTTATTTGTAGAATAATAATTTATTGGCTGATGCATTTTTCATGTCATGGGCATGTGTTTGATTTATTCAGCCTCTCTGCCATTATATGTTTTCTTATATTCTTCCTTTAACATGTCTGATCTTGCTTTCACACGTCTGTCAGGTACATTAGCAGCCTCATCCCAACATCTCTAATACTTACTTTGAATAATAATAGATGATGGTTTGGTCCAGCTTGTTTTTTCAATTTATTCAAATATGTTTTGTTAACAAACCCTGTATGTGCATAAGAAATGGAGATTTCTTCTATCAATCATGGAGGATACTGCCCTTTCAAAATAAATATGTACTATTCTAAAATTACATATTCTGGATTATTGGACATCAATTGAAGTTGCAAATTAATATTGAAATGAAGTATTAGTATTGATAATTTGATACTGAGCAGGGCTCTGTCTTGCCTTGCAAACAATTCTTTACCTTGCCTTTATCTCCCTGTCTTGTTGAATACATTTATATCTCAATATAATGCCATTCACACAACAAAAGAAATTCACAATGTTAGTCACAATAAATAACTTCTATAGATGTATATATTTACACCAAATATCCATAATTTTTTAAATATATTCCTAATATTGTCTCTATGTTCCCTTCCTGCTGCCAAAACAGCATTGATTTATTGAAGAATGGACTTCACATAGATTGTCTGAAAGTAACAGTGAGACATACTCACCTTCTGGCACTCCGTAGACCCAGTGCAGGTCGCTCCATAGGTCTGTATCAGCTCCAAAAGCAGTGCCTGCTCCATTCAGAAGACAATATAAAACAATCCAGCTCACCGATCAGGACATAATGAGGCTCGGAGCATGGAACCGCAGTGTCTTGGCGCATAGAATTCCAATGAAGAGAAAATCCAGCTCAACGATTAAGTGAAAACACAATTCTTTATTCACTCAGATTTTTCCAAAAATAGAGGATAAAATTCAGCATAGTATGAAAACAAAGTTGTGTTATCAACCTGTTCCAGGTGTCACAGCACCCTTTGTCATGACTATTTTTGGAAAAATCTGAGTGAATAAAGAATTGTGTTTTCACTTCATCGTTGAGCTGGATTTTCTCTTCATTCCATTCAGAAGACACAGCACAACTGCAACTGGATGCAACGGACAGGGAACTTGAATGCACGGAATTGGATCTTTCTCCAATGACGTGCTCTTCCAGTCGGCTGTCATTTGCAGCAATGATGCTGTGACTTCTAAAAGGTGCGCAATAGCATAATGTGGTAACCTAAAACTTAACTTTTAATCTATACTCTACGTAATAAAAACAAATCAAAATTAGTAGCCAGTGTAAAATTTGGTCCAGCTGGACCTAAAGTGTAAAGACAGTGCGGAAAACCTCTACACCAATACGTTAAGACATAGGTGTCACGTCCCTCCAACAGACCAACATTTTGGAGAAAATATTACAAGCAGTATGATTTTGTGAAGATGGATGCACCGCCTGGATGTGGTATATATATATATGTCACTGTTGGGCGATGCACTCCATTTTCAGGAAGTGTCAGTCACTCCCGGAAGTGAGGTTTATGCATTGTGTCTTCAAAGATGAAGCAGCGCAGGGCTATGATCTCCACACATAGTTATTGTCCAGCAGTGACATGGTGGTATGATGGTCTGACTGTGTCCCACATTGTAAATAAGGCTCCCCTGAAGAATCTGGTGGTAGAGGAAATGCATTGGGAGTAGCGCACTTTTTCACCATGTTCTGGGCATGACATGCTGAAAATGGGTCCTTATTATGAGGCATGTCAGACCAGGCAACCTGACTCCTGAAAGCTTCATGTGGGGTCGAGATAATTCTAATTCAATATATATTTGAAAATATTTATTTTTCACTAGTAGACAGGAGTAATTTGATGGTACATACACACTTACATTCAGTCTTTTAGAATACATGTGTCACCACATTGTACCACCAGGACTAATCTCCATGGATGTTGGTTTATATAAAGAGGGGTGGCATTTATGTTTTGATGTATGCTTATTACCTACATGCATTTTAGTCTCTTTATTCATTTGTGTCACTATACTGCAGGGGATATTTTTTCTAATATGTTGTTCTGTTGGAGGGAGGTGACACCTAGGTGTTGACATATTAATGTAGTGGTTTTCTGCACTGTCTTCACAAACAAATTGTACACAGATTACTAATTTTAATCTGTTTTTATTACATATAAATTAAAAGGTAAGTTTCAGGTTACTACATTTTGCTATTATGTGCTAATATAGATTGGTCCATTTACTATACCCATTGCTATTACTAGACTTCTAAATGGTGCAGACATCACTTCTAGAATTGGCACAGACCCCTGTAGTGGCTTGCTCTGGATCCACAGGGGTGCTGGAAGGTGAGTATGCCTTCACTTGATATTTAGAAATAATCCATGCCTAATTTTTTTTATACTGCAGGACAACCCATGTAATGACGAAATGTTACCTCCACGGATCAGACTTGTTTTATTAGCACATCTCACAGATGCCCAAACAGATTGAGATCTAGGAAAGTCATAGGCCATGTCAACAGCTTGAAATTAATCTATCCATCAGCAATTTATTCAGTTTCACAGGGCACTTTATATTACTGAAAGAGCCACTATCACTAGGTATTTCTATTGTGATGAAGGAAAGCATTTGGTCTGCAACAATATTCAAGTAGATGTGTGTCAAAATAGCATCCACATGAATGCGGAGACCCAAAGCAGAAATTTAGCTTTAAATGCTATAAAGATATTAATCAGCTCTGAATGTACATATCTTCGTGGCTTTTTATGCAAGCACTATAATTGCCAATTGGAATTTTTACTGGAGACTAAAGCTTGAGGCTTTGGTTGATTGAGCACTTGTCCAAGGCTCTTCTCTCCTGAACATTTACATACCTAAAAGGGTGTTTTTAATTTTTTATGTTTTGGTCAGGTTTTATGATACAGTTTTTTTTATTTCAAAACCAAACTTAAATCATGAAGGGATAGAAAACATAAAGGACATCCACTCCTTGTATTGACTTAAAAGAAATCAGTTGAAAAAGCTGAAGGATATACCGTAATTGTAGTCTTATACTGGACATAACTGTAATGTTGGCACTAAGTTCATCACCACCAAAACAAAATTACAACATTTGTGATGTTGGTTATATCACTTGTTATACTGTATTGGATCTTTTTGCTTCTTAAATTCTTTTTGTATTTTCGATATTGTACATTTAATACTTGTTATAAGAATAAATTAGTTTTATAAGGCTGGATTTATACATGCATTTTTTTTAAAATTGTGGCAAAAATGGGTGAACCCAGTCTGGTGCAATGAATGAGTATTTAGACTTTTTACTTTTAGATCAAATACACATCTGCGTGGATTGCTCACAGAACTTTTTTAATTAACTTTTGCTAAAAGCTTACCTGGTGAGGTAGATTCTCTAAGCGGTAAATCTGGGTGAGCTGTACTGAACGGAGGTGATAATGCAGCATAACTCATCTTGACAGATAATATGTGGATTGGTAAGGGCCAGGACAGCAGGGTATGTAGGCCAGCAGATAAACAAGTGAAGCAGGTTGCATCAGATGAATCTGAGCTAGGTGTGCAGAAACACATGGGGAATATTAACTGTTTAGGAAGCTAGTATCTTCCAGTTAGGATGCAGTTAATCACAGACATACATAGATATATATAATCCAGTATCTTCCAGTAAGGAACAATTAATCACTGGAATGACATAGGCGTAAATAAGGCCAGTATATTTCAGCAGGAAAATGGTTAGTAGCTGCAATGCATGCAAACTTGGACTTGTAGCAAGAAAATGGTTAACCACAGATAGCAGTTAAGTATAAACAAACTGGAGACACAGTTCAAAAAATACATTACATTGCTTGCAGAGATGAAGTTTAACCATCACCACCAGCAGTTGCAAGAGGTTAGTAACTTGCTGGCCGAGTGGTAAATATGGACAGTGCCTAGTTATCTGGACTGTGCTTGGAAATAATGATAGGTTATAGCATGAAAGTCAGGAGTAGCAGAAGAGATGATAGACACCTGGCTGAAACTGAGCCAAATGAAGCAAACTACTGTCAAACATGAGACAACTCTGGACAATGCTACCTAATATCCAAGCACCTGACCGAGTTAACTGAAAAACTCAGCATGGACTACTGAAAAGGGAGGCAACCCTAGGAGAAGAGAGCAAGGCCCACCGCTGGCGCCAAGACGTGTGAATAGCATCTTTATTGTAATTTTCCTGAACAGTTTGTAACCAACTCTGAGATGTCTATGTCTCTTGAACACAGATATTTAATCTGTATTCTATTCAGTGGCCAACAAAGATTTAATTTGCTGTACTATGCAAGGAATTTGCTACAGCTCCAAAGTTTTTCATTAAAAAGACTGACATGTACCTTCCAGCCCTTTGCTCATCTATTCAAATGTCTAGATTTCTTCATTCTGTTTCTATGGGAATATCAAACAATGAGAATTGTGAGATCCCGCTTTCCTGATTCTTTTGGTGTCTAAGGATGATTATTACATGTTACTGAAAAGGAAGTAAAATATACAACGGCTATGTTACTAAAATGTAAATGTAATACAAAGGTGTCTTTAAAAAAAACTTGTGTACTTTGTGCTACTAAAATCAGTATCTTGAATTTTTCAGAGTTGGCTTGCATTTCAGGTCATTTTGTAGGTTCAATAAAAGCTGCTGGACCTTATTGATGAAAACTACATCAAACTGATAAATTGCCTATAGCAACCGAATCCCAGCAGATTGGTTGTTATGTACATGACATCCTTCTTGGCTGGACTACTTTTCATGAAAGAGGCCAAAGTCTTGCCTTTTCTTTTTAGGTCTGTTGAAACCTAATGTATTTAGTGTTCTGATTAAAATCGAATATCAAACAAGACAGTGAGAGGGATGTAGAATTTCTTGTTCAAGATATATAGGTGTCTTCAATAAAATCTTTGTGTATAAATTAAAATAAAATCATACTTTTAAAGGTTATTTGTACAACTTTCATATGTAAAGCAAAAATGTATAGAGAAGATAAAATAATCTCCTTGTCTAATCCTAGTTTAATCCAACTCACGCCGTGCAATACAGTGTAATAGCAAACAATAAGTGTTATTAAAACACCAAAGATGCACCTCAAATACTATTTGTATTAGTTGTCTATATATTACAATCTATTGCAGAGCAAAACCACATTTCCCTACACAAATAAATAAAGAGTAGTAGGGAAAATAGGAACCAACTCACTCATCTTGATGTTCAGTGCAGTCATAGCACATCAGCTCATGTCATACTGGCTGGCGTTCCTCATTCGAGGTAGTCAAGTTTTATCCCTAAAGCTCTGCTTAACCCCAAGGACTTCTACTCCTACTAAATCAAGGGTAGTCCACAGTTATCACTAATGAAATTGAAGTCCTAGGCTGTTCCTCTGTGCTTTCCCTATATATATATATATATATATATATATATATATATATATATATATATATATATAAGCATCTGAAATAATGAGCTTATGAGCGTTTTATTCTAAGTGTGGTTTGGCTTAAGTGTGATTCAGGGAAATTAGAAGTGAGTGACTTGCAATAACTCACTGATTACATTTATTTGTTTATTGTTTTTGTGCCATCCCCATTAGTAAAATGCTGCTGTGCCATTTGCAAATTTCTACTGTGGGTCAATTGATGCCACTTTTCATGGTGTCTGTCCCTAATTTTAGCTGTTTGGGAAACTTTTTTTCACCCCTTAAGGTGTTGTCCAGGCGTTTGGTTTTGCCTTCTTTTGAATCTAATCAGGTTTTGGTATGTTTGACGAACCATTCTACGAATCGTTGACGAACGGCGGTCCGTTCGGCAAATCCAAACTAAACCGAACCTTGAAAGGTTAATTCACACTTTTCGAGTTTGATACACAGATGATTGTACTGTAGACGTTCCAGGACTAACTAGACATGCCTGCAATGCTCCTCCAAGGTATTTAAAAATTCTAAGAATGTCATCAAGATAAACAACAACAAATTCATCCAAGAAATCTCGAAAAATATCATTAATGAAGTGCTGAAAGGTGGCAGGGGCATTACTAAGTTCGAAAGGCATAACCAGGTATTTAAATTATCCATAAAAATCAGAATTCTTATATTTCAATAGGTAATAGACTGTGGCAATATTATTTTAATGGATAAAATGTACTATTTTATTTTATTAATAATAATAATAATAATAATAATAATAATAATAATCTTTATTATTAATTTTAATCATTTTTGTTAAAATAGTAAATCACATGAAATGATTCTCTAATGACAGCTGATGAATTCTGGTAGGGAATCATTATCTTTAACTGTTATATAATTTACATATATAAATTGATATGGGATTGTGCTATACAAAACCATTTTAAATTGGCTTAAACAATGCCACCATAAGTTATTCATTAATTAAAATAACTTGCTAGGGTGCAGTTATGGTTGAATGAATTCCTTTAAAAATGCCAACAACCTTAATTACACCCTCAAAGCAAAGATCTAGAGAATGTGTAATGTGATTTTAGTACTCCCTTAAGATTCCATGCTTTACTGAAGAAGTGTTTACAAGCTTGCAGAAAAGTCTTGAATGTATAGGACTTGGCACAATGCGGATATTCAGATATTCAGAGCAAAATCATTGCTTGAGATTGTAGTAGGACCCTTACTGTTATGATTGTGTAACAACTCACATAGGAAAACAGGTAAAACACTAGAAACTGCAACCGACCCAGCTGGTTCCTGTACAGACTAGAGATTCTGGCCCCACCTTCTTTAATGGTTCCTACATGGGCTGAAATAGTCCTAACAACAGACTTAACCCCTTCCTTACCAATGACAGAATAGTATATCATCGGTAAGGTCCCCAGCTTTGAGGTGGGCTCTGGCAGTGAGCACACCTCAAAGCCGGGACATGTCAGCTGTTATGAACAGCTGACAAGTGCTCGCAATAGGCGCGAGCGGAATCGCCGTCCGCCCACGCCTATTAACTAGTTAAATCCCGCTGTCAAAGCTGACATCGGGCATTTACATAGCATTTCCTGCCGCCGGGCCGGAAATGAGCTCATCGCCAACCCACGTCACGTGATCGGGGGTCGACGTCATGTTGCCCAGACAACCAGAGGTCTCATAGAGACCTCTATGGTTGTTCCAGGCAGATGGCTTTCAGCGCCACCAGGTGGTCGGCACTGAAAGCACAGGAGTAAATTTGCTACATATGGGCAATCTGCTCATCATCCATATGTAGCAGAGCCAATCGAGTATTGCATGCTTTAAGCCTCCTAAATGTTAAAAATGTTTAAAATGTTTAAAAATAAAAAATAAAAAAAACCTAAAAGTTCAAATCACCCCCCTTTCGCCTCAATCAAAATAAAACAATAAAAAAAATCCCACATACACATACTAGGTATTTCCGCGTTCAGAATTGCCCAATCTATCAATAAAAAAAAGCATTGACCTGAACGCTAAACGGCGTAGTGGGAAAAAATTTCAAACCGCCAGAATTACGTTTTTTTGGTCGCCGCGACATTGCATTAAAATGCAATAACGGTCGATCAAAAGAACATATCTGCACAAAAGTGGTATCATTAAAAACATCAGCCAGGCATGCAAAAAATTAGCCCTCACTCGACCCCAGATCACGAAAAATGGAGACGCTATGGGTCTCAGAAAATTGTGCAATTTTTTTTTTTTTAGCAAACTTTGGAATTTTTTTTCACCACTTAGATAAAACAAAGCATAGACATGTTTGGTGTCTGTGAACTCGTAATGACCTGGAGAATCATAATGGCAGGTTAGATTTAGCAACTAGTGAACCTAGCAAAAAAGCCAAGCAAAAAACAAGTGTGGTATTGCACTTTTTTTGCAATTTCACTGCACTTGGAATTTTTTTCCTTCGAGTACATGACATGATGAAAGCAATGGTGTTGTTTAAAAGTACAACTCATCCTGCAAAAAATAAGTCCTCACATGGCCATATTGACGGAAAAATAAAAAAGTTATGGCTCTGGAAAGAAGGGGAGCGAAAAACAAAAACGAAAAATCGAAAAAAGCTCAGGGAGTGAAGGGGTTAATGATGGCATCTCAGACCTATGATGCCTGAAAGGCTGTTGAGTGCTTCACGTTCCTGCTAAGGAGCCAGAGGGCAGAGCAGAGTGTCATTTCCCTACAGAAGGGAAGGAGTACTAAGTTAGGAAGAGATTCCAGCGTGAGTTAAAACAAACCACGAAATACAAAATGAGAAGATAAAATACGTACTGCTGGAGAATTTACCGTCTATTTCCTAAACAAGAAACAGAAGATCGGTGCAGGGTGAAAAGCATAATCAGCAGAGAGATACAGTGAAGGAATTATTTGATCCCTTCCGGATTTTTCAAGTTTGCCCACTAGCAAAGACATGAACAATCTATAATTTTAAGGGTAGGTTAATTTTAAAATTGAGAGATAGAATATCAAAAATAAAATCCAGAAAATCACATTGTACACAGCAGTCTGACGTTTTTTGTAGTTGATGATGAGGTTTGCCCACATGTCAGGAGGAATTTTGATCCATTCCTCTTTGCAGATCATATCTATATCATTAAGATTTTGAGGATGCTGCATGGCAACTCAGAACTTCAACTCCCTCCATAAGATTTTTATGGGATTAAGGTCTGGAGACTGGCTAGGTCACTCCATGACCTTAATGTGCTTCTTTTTGAGCCACTGCTTTGTTGCCTTGACTGTATGTTTTGAGTCATTGTCTTGCTGGAAGACCCAGATAAAACCCTTTTTAATGTCCTTCGCAGAGGGAAGGAGGTTGTCACTCAGGATTTTATGGTACATGGCTCCATCCATTCTCCCACTGATGCAGAGAAATAGTCCTGTGCCCTTAGCAGTGAAACACCCCCAAAACATAATGTTTCCACCTCCATGTTTGACAGTGAGGACAGTGTTCTTTGGATCATAGGCAGCATTTCTCTTCCTCCTAACACGTCGAGTTGAGTTAATGTCAAAGAGCTCAATTTTTGTCTCATCTGACCACAGCCCCTACTCCCAATCACATTAGAAAAAGAATATGAACACATGGGCCATGCACACAGTGAACAAGTCTTTAGGACAGTGTTCACACCACCAAAAGTTTGAAACACAGAAAAACAGAGTATAGCGAACGTATAAAAATATTCTGTTGTAACAAAGTAACAGTAAACAGCAATTGTGGGTAAAAAGATGATAACAAAACAGGGTATTTGATTTATAAGTTTTTTTGCAAAAAATATATAATAAGCCGCTCTACCAAACGTCAAAGTATCCCCATATCAAAGCAGTCCTTAACCGATGTATTTCAAAACCTGACCATGTGTATAGTAGCTATATGAGCAGGATTCAGAAAGGTAATGTCCGATGTGGACACGCTGTGGAAGATGGGTTATATGTGCATGGCACACAAGGGAGGGGTGGAGACCTCCCTAATCTTGCAAAAACAAGAAACCAATTGAATATAAACACATGGGCCATGCACACAGTGAATAAGTACTGTATGTAGGACAGTGTTCACACCACCAGAAAACTGAAACACAGAAAAACACAGTATAACAAATGTATAAAAATACTCTGTTGTATAAAAGTAACAGTAAACAGCAAGTGCTAGTAAAAAGATGATAACAAAACAGTATTTGGTAGATACGTTTTTTGCAAAAAATGTATACTAAGCTGCTCTACCAAACGTCAAGGTATACCCATATCAGAGCAGTCCCTAACCGATGCATTTAAAACAATTACAACTAGTGTTGAGCATTCCGATACCGCAAGTATCGGGTATCGGCCGATACTTGCTGTATCGGAATTCCGATACCGACTTCCGATATTTTTTCAATATCGGAATTCGGCATCGGAATCGGAAGTTCAAAGTTGATTGACAGCCTGACGTCATCATGATGCGCGGTGTGTGCGCATCATGATGCGCCGTCATTTCGGGCCTTCCGGGGGTCTCTGCCGGCCTGCCGGGGGGCTGTGTGGACTGCCTGGGGTCTGTACCGGCCTGCCGGGGGGCTGTGCCGGCCTGCCGGTGGTCTGTGCACCCTGTGGGGGTCTGTACCGGCCTGCCGGGGGGCTGTGCCGGCCTGCCGGTGGTCTGTGCACCCTGTGGGGGTCTGTACCGGCCTGCCGGGGGGCTGTGCCGGCCTGCCGGGGGGCTGTGCTGATGTCCGGGGGTCTGTGCAAGCATCGTCCGATGGGACTACAAGTCCCATCTGGCGATGCCTGCTACCATGACAGTGATTGACACATTAGCCAATGATGGGACAGTAGTAGTCCCATCATCCGGCTAATGTGTTAAATGTAAAAAAAAAAAAAAAAAAAATACTACATACATACTACATGCATGCTACATACATACTACATGCTACATACATACTACATGCTACATACATACTACATATATACTACATGCATGCTACATACATACTACATGCTACATACATACTACATATATACTACATGCATGCTACATACATACTACATGCTACATACATACTACATATATACTACATACATACTACATACATACTGCATGCTACATACATACTACATACATGCTACATACTACATGCATGCTACATGCATGCTACATACATACTACATGCTACATACATACTACATACATGCTACATACTACATGCATGCTACATGCATGCTACATACATACTACATGCTACATACATACTACATATATACTACATACATACTACATATATACTACATACATGCTACATACATACTGCATGCTACATACATACCACATACATACTACATACATACTACATACATACTACATGCTACATACATACTACATATATACTACATGCATGCTACATATATACTACATGCTACATACATACCACATACATACTACATACATGCTACATACATACTACATACATACTACATACATACTACATACATACTACATGCATGCTACATACATACTACATACATACTACATGCATGCTACATGCATGCTACATACATACATACCACATACATACTACATACATACTACATACATACTACATGCTACATACATACTACATATATACTACATGCATGCTACATACATACTACATGCTACATACATACCACATACATACTACATACATGCTACATACATACTACATATATACTACATGCATGCTACATACATACTGCATGCTACATGCATGCTACATACATACTACATACATACTACATGCTACATACATACCACATATATACTACATACATACAATACATTCATACAATACATACATAGACATACAGTACATATAACATAGAGTAACATACTTACCAATACTTGTCACATTGTTCCCCGAAGCCATTGTCTTTTCCGGAATAAATATTAACATAACAAACCACAAAAATACTCACCCACGATCCGAAGCAGTCCACGAGTGTGTCCCACGACGATCTTGGGTAGAGAACTGCAGCATCAGATGATGCTGCCGTTCTCTACGGGCTGCAGGAATCCAATGACGGAAGGTAGGTATCCTTCCGCACTGTATTTCTCCGCCACTTAAAAAAAAAAAGTCCCTAGTCTCACTTTATGCCATTGCTGCGTGGGAAATTCCCACACAGCAATGGCATAAAGTGAGACTAGGGACTTTTTTTTTTTTAAGTGGCGGAGGAATACAGTGCGGAAGGATACCTACCTTCCGTCATTGGATTCCTGCAGCCCGTAGAGAACGGCAGCATCATCTGATGCTGCAGTTCTCTACCCAAGATCGTATTGTGTGTGTGGTGTGGCTCCTTCTCGCGGTGGCGTGGCGTGCCGTTGCCGTGCCATCTTTTGGGTTTTCTCAGAACACTTTATATAGGCGCAATTATTTTCCGAGGCAATTTTGTGGTTGGGCGTGGGTAATGACTGTGACATAGGTCATCTCTCAAATTTCTTGCCCTTCTGGCCACCAAACAAGGTAGATTCAAGACTAAAGGGGTAATTTTATTATCACTCAAAAGAATGTCCCAATTTTTAAGTATGATCTTCCGTATATCAGACCACTGATTATTATACATGGTGATCAAAGGAAGGGGGCGAGAGGAATCACGTACCTTTTTAGTAAAGAGGTTGCGTATATCCTGTTGAAGGGCATGTTGAAATGTCCCGGAAATTGTCCTCTGTGGATAACCCCTCCTTTTGAAATGGATGGAAAGATCTCTTGCTTGTTTTAGATATTCAGTATTAGTACTGCAGTTTGCCATGCCATCTTTTGTATTCTTTCAGAACACTTTATATAGGCGCAATTACTTTCCTGCGCCTTTTTGATGCTATCTGCAAAGTGGGCTACAAACCTTCTGCAAACCTTCTGCGCATGCGTACTTTTGACATTGCGAGTCTAATGAGAACTCTACCAGCGCACGTGTGATCTGCCGATGCTCTATGGGACTTGTATATTTTCTGCACACACGCATACTTTAATCACTTGATTATTGCGAACTCTATGGTGAGATGCTCTGCATATGTGTGTTCCACACCTGTCTCCTCTTGGAGTGCATTTGTGACCGTACATTTTACTTCCGGCCCTCTGTGTTATAGCGCTATGCTCACTTTGCCGAGATGCACAGCTGATGAGGATCCTACTATTTTGGTATGATATATAATCTCATGGGTCTTACTCCACCACCACACTTGCCCCTGATGAAGCCACTCTAGTGGCGACACGCGTCGGGCTTCTCACGCCCTTCGGACCTCTTGTCTGCACCTACTCTGGTCATGTTTTTTAGGTGCTGTTGCTTTAATTGTGGGTGGTAGCTTCCAGCAACCACCCATTTAACCCTCTTTGTTCATGTTCCAGGTCCTTGGGAACCTTCTCCTTTAACCCTTTGTGCTATTAGCAGTCTTTTGTGAATTTGGATATATCCTAAGGAAAAATCTGGTGTTTGCTCCTAAGTTCATTAAGGAAAAATTTGATATTGATCTCAAGGAAAGTGTGATATTATTGATATTATTCCTAGGTTCATCTTTATTATCATACTATTTTTGACATTTAGCAACTTGCTTTTTCTGTACTCATATTTATTTGTTGCCACACAGGGGGTTATCAGATACAGTGTATTTGTTTTCTTCATCCTGTTTATATCGGCACCATTTCCATATATTTACAGTGCTTTGTTACTTTTAAGAGCATACATACCTACATCCTTTCCGGGTTCTCTCTACAAACACAAGCCTTTTTCCTTATTGGGCGTAATAGGTTCTTCAATCGTGTGTGTTCATATAGGGTGTCAAAATCTTAATTAATGTGATCAGTTGCCCGAGCATTTTTGAATAGGATTATTATATTATATAATTTATTTGTACATATGGATATTTTGGTGTTTTTCATGTCCGGTTGGTGGATTCCATTTATGGGAATCTATACTCTATTATGGATTGTTTTTAAATGCTTTTAAATCTTTGGTGTTGTGTTGACTCTAATAAATTTTGATATTTGTAAGTTTAATTGGTGGTCCCTTGTCTCTTGGTTTGTTCCATTCTCCCAATCACTCACATAATCATCCAGGTGTTCATTGGCAAACTTCAGATGGGCCTGCACATGTGCTTTCTTGAGCAGGGGGACCTTGCGGGCACTTCAGGTTTTTAAACCTTTACGGCATAAAGTGTTCCAATGGTTTACTTAGTGACTGTAGTCCCAGTTGCCTTGAGATCATTAACATATTCCCTTCCTGTAGTTTTAGGCTGATCTCTCACCTTCCTCATGATCAAGGATAGCCCACAAGTTGAGATTTTGCATGGTGCTCCAGATCGATGTCGATTTAGTCGTTTCGTATTTCTTCCATTTTCTTATTATTGCACCAACAGTTGTCTCCTTCTCACCCAGCATCTTACTTAGGGTTTTGTAGCCCATTCCAGCTTTGCGCAAGTCTATGATCTTACCCCTGACATCTTTATATAGCTCTTTGGGCTTTCCCATGTTGTAGAGGTTAGAGTCTAACTGATTAATTGAGTCTGTGGACAGGAGTCTTTTATAAAGGTGACTATGTAAGACAGCTGTCTTTAATGCAGGTAACGAGTTGATTAGGAGCATCTAACTCAGTGGTTTCCAAACTCCAGTCCTCACGGACCCCAACAGGTCTTGTTTTCTGTCACTGAAACAATGAGGCTCATCTAGTTTTAAGCTACAGATACAGAAATAGACAAAGATAGTTGATATTCCTTCTGTATCAGTGTCCAGCTGTTTCCAAAGACTGACATTCAGCAAGTAAAGGCCCGTTACACGCTTCAATGTCCCAGCGATCCCACCAACGATCCGACGTAGATGGGATCGCTGGGACATTGTTAGCTGATCACTGGTGAGCTGTCACATAGGCAGACTCACCAGCGATCAGGACCAGTGAGCACGCCGCGTGGCGCTTAGATACCCGCTGTTTACCCTGGATACCCGATCAGGACCAGTGAGCACGCTGGTATCCAGGGTAAACAGCGAGTATCTAAGCCTGTGGCTTACTCCACAATCCCCATTAAAAACATATGAACTATTAGCCAAACTGAGTGTTTATATGAATGAGGAAGTCATGGGAGTTCTGGCCAACAGCGATCTAGGTGTAAGGGCACTTTAATTCAGCTATAAAATAATGTATAATTAAAGCAAAATTACCAATCTGTATCTTCTAAGCATATTTCTTTCTTAAATTGAAGCAGAAAATTGTGTTTAATTTAAGGCAGATTTCAAACTAATTTGAGACAATAATAATCTTTAAAGGTCATGTAATACATTTTCAAAAACAGTAAACTAAATTATCAGGAATCTGGACACAGTTTAATATTGTCAGAGCATGCTGATTTTTTTCTTTAGTGCAGATACAGCATGCCATAAAGAATATATCAAAGAGAGCAACAAATTCGATATTTATTGATCCTGCGTAAAGTCAGATTGTGGTATTTTAATGGTTTGCGGACCAATCTATTCATTTATCTTTATGGGTTTCATTTGGTGCTATATATCTGTGAAAGGTCAAATATTTCAGATAATTTAACACCTGAATGACAGCCAGCCATCACTAAATACATTAACAAGTTACTTCTGTCTTCATTGACTTATGCAGCAGCCAATGATGAATAATAGCCGCATCTGATTTGGCAAGCGCCACGTTACTTAGCATACTGGTTCTCTTAGTGGTGAGTGCTGGTTTGCATTGATTCCAGCTTTGTCCTTCCCTTTGCCTGTAGGATCCTTGTACATATTTAGTACTAATCTTGGCTAGTCTTAGGCTGTGTGCACACGCTGCGGAAAAGGTGCGGATTCATCCGCGCGGATTTTGTACAATCCGCAGGTGAAACCGCAGGTCAAAAGACCTGCGGTTTTACCTGCGGATTGCTCTGCGGTTTTGCCCTGCGGTTTTTCATCTCCTCAATGGAGGAGATGGCAAACCGCAGGAGAATCCGCAGAAAGAATTGACATGTCAATTCTTTCTGCGGATTGAAAACCGCAGATAATCCGCGCGGAAAATTCCGCACCGTCTGCACTGCGGTTTTTGATTCCCATAGGGAATCATTGTACTGTACACCGCAGCAGAAACTGCTGCGGGTCCGCAGCGGCCAAAACCGCTGCGGAACCGCAGCAAAATCCGCAGCGTGTGCACACAGCCTTAGACTCATCTCTGGCTGTCCCTCTTTTTGTGATTACCTATGTTTAGTAGAACCTTTGTTTCTCGACCATATTTCTGCTACCTGAATTTTAAAAGGTTGTATCTGCAACGTACATCTGGTCTTACCAGGCTACGAAACAGATTTACTTTTTCATAGAAGAAATATCATTGAGTTTTTCAACGCATTATTTATTCCCTTTTTCTGCTCTACTGAAGACAGTGACATACCTTATGGTTAGACTTCTAAAAAACCTTTAGAGGCTTGAAGTCTCTGAGAAGCCAAACATTCAAAAACACAGCAAAGAGAAAGGACAAAAAAGAAGTGTACAATTCACACACTCGACCAGGAATCCTGGTTGTGAAAACACTTTCTGAATATTCACTAGAGGTTAAAAATATTTTTTAACTCCAATTTTTTACAATATTTTTCCTAATTTAAAAAGAGGAATATTTTTCCACAATAAAATTAACTTTTTTTAAGTTAATAAGAAAACCAATTTTACTCTTTACAAGTGACTAATGTTAAAGTTTATTTCCTGTTTTCCACTTAAAATCTCTTAGGATAAAAAGTAACCTTAGTGTGTAAATTCAACGTTTTAATCTACAAAAAATGTGTGCTATGTTGTGCTTGACAGCTTTATTCACTCATAGGCTGCAGACTACATTCATTTCATTATGGCCTAAGATAGAGGTATACCTGAAATACCGCAGCCCTTTACTTCTTTAAGTCAGAGAGAGAGAAAGGGGTAGAAAATGTAAATTGAAAGTTTTGTCCTATGGCCGGGGTCACACTTGCATGTGTAATGCGAGAAACTTGCGCGAGTCTCGCATCTCAATACCCGACACTGCTGCCGGTGGTTCGGACCGAAGCGTTCAGCTGCATAGAAGGATATGCAGCCGCACACTCCAGTCCTGAGTGCTGGCGGCAGTGCCAGATATTGATGCGAGAGACTCGCGCAAGTTTCTCGCATTGCATACGCAAGTGTGACCCTGGCCTAGCATGAAGATGCAAGCTGTTTTTTCTTTTTATAGAGGAAGCTTGCTAGTTGAAAGAGCCTGGTGATCACAGCAGCATCTGCATAATCAAGTGCATAATCTCTATAATGAGAGATGTGTTAGCCCAGAAGTGTAAAAGTGAGGCTGTAGTACTGCGAACTAGCCTGATGAAAACAGTGGCAATGACATTTATGCAGTTTTAATTTATCTGGCAAATAATAAGAAACAGATGAACTTTAACAGTAAAAAAGATCACAAAGATTAAGTGTGGCACTGGAGCATCAAGGAGTGGTGCAAAGTTTTTTTCCCATAAAATTATGCTTTAAGTTGTTCCCATACTCATGTAAATTCTGCCTTACATCCTTTCAGAGCAAATTCAACAAGGAGAAAGGAATAGTGCAAATTAAAGCGCACATAAGACTGTGTAGAGTACGGCAGACTACCAGACATGCCACTGTCTGCAAGAAACAGCTGAAGAAACAGTTCACCTGTGCCAAATTGAATTTTGAAGTTATGACCTTGGCATGGATGAACATCAGCAACAGATGACCATGCTGATGTGCATTGTCCAACAGAAACAAAAAAGAGTTTACAGTGGGCAGCTGTGTGTCACATTTGCATCAGAAAGCCATCTATATACTGTTTCTTACGCTGCAATTTGATAAGGATAAGGATAAGGATAACAATTTTTCACACGCAGAATGAGATCATGGAGATGTCATATTTCAAGAGAGTAATCGGTGTGAAGGACTTAAACACTTGGCTATATTATGACTCCATATATGAGACTTATATTTAGGATGGATTTGCATTAGAAGAGAAGTAATTTGCACAGAGCCTTACTGGGATACCTCTAACTGAAGTTTAGAGTTCCATTGAATACTTTGTTGCTGACTATGTGTATGGAAAGAGATATCTTTTGTCTATAGCAGAGATATTTCTCGACATCACGAAAGTAATATACTGTATGCTTTCTATACAATTTTCATCAGCATAATTATTTATGAATTTATTCATTATTTTACTCCCCTAAATTGCCACTTAATTATTTCAAAGTATCACCTGTTTTTTTATATCCCTGTAAAATCCTTGTTTATGAAAAATATGTTGCAATTAGAGCCTGCAAACATTATACGTAGCCATCTGTCTTATAGCTTACTGGCTTTAGTCTGGTACAGTTTATGGATTGAGAGAGGATTCGAAACATGCTAGGAATGCGAGAATATGCAACTGCTGAATATTCTGGCACTATGTACATGGCATATAAGCTGAAAAATGTGCTCTGAGCAGTGCATCCCCAAACAAAACCCCTAGGTGTTTTTTTTTATTTTATTGGTCATGATTTCAAGTTTGTAGGGCATGCATATATAGTGACTTGAAAAAGTATTGCCAACCCCATGATCTTTTCCAGATTTTTTCATGTTCTACCTACACACTTAAATGTATTTTATTGGGATTGTATGTGATATATTAATACGAAGTAGCAAGTATTGTAAAATATAACAGAAATTATACATGGTTTTCAAATTATTTGTGCATTTGTATTCAGCCCCCTATAGTCTGATATCCCTAAATAAAATCCTGAGTGACCATTGAGTCCACCTTTGAGCAATTTATTTTCAATCTAACTACAGCTGTTCTATGAAATCCTTAGAAGTTTGTTTAACAACAAAACCCAAGACAGAAACAAATCAACATATACAGTTGTGCTCAAACGTTTACATACCAAGGGTAGAATTTCTGCTTTCTTGGCCTTTTTTCAGAGAATATGAATGATAGCACCAAAACTTTTTCTCCACTCATGGTTAGAGGTTGGGTGAAGCCATTTATTGTCAAATTACTGTGTTTTCTCTTTTTAAATCATAATGACAAGTTCAACCCAAAACATCCAAATGACACTGATCAAAAGTTTTGGCCTGATAACAGGTGATTTTGGCCTGATAGCATGCACTAAAGGTAAGATCGTCAGCTGTGACCTGTTTGCTTGTAATCAGTGTGTGTGCATAAAAGCTGAGTTAGTTTCTGGCATCCAGACAGACGCTTGCATTTTTAATCCAGCCACTGATATTTCTGGATTGTGAGTCATGGGGAAAGCAAAAGAAATGTCAACGGATCTACAGGAAAAGGTAGTTGAACTGTATAAAACAGGAAAGGGATACTAAAAGATACCCAAGGAATTATTAATGCCAGTCAGCAACATTCAAACTGTGATTAACAAATGGAACATCAGGGACTCTGTAAAAACAAAACCACGGTCAGTTAGACTAACAAAAATTTCATCCACAACTGCCAGGAAAATTGTTCGGGATGCAAAGAAAACCCCACAAGTAACATAAGCTGAAATACTGGACTCTCTGAAAACTAGCAGTGTGGCTGTTTCAAGATGCACAATAAGGAGGCACTTGAAGAAAAATTGGCTGCATGTTCAAGTTGCCAGAAGAAAGCTATTACTGCACAAACGCCACAAAGTATCTCACCTGCAATACACAAAACAGCACAGAGACAAGTCGCAAAACTTCTGGAATAAGGTAATTTGAAGTGATGTCAATATCTGTTAGGCATCGGGATTCTCCTGCTGCGCGGGATAGATCCTAAGCATTGTTTGGTACTGTGGTCTCCCATTCAAGTCTGGCTGCTGTGGTTACTGCTCAGCACAGCCGTCAGTCCCAGCATCTTGCTCAGGCTCTTGGTATATGTTTGGTTAGTGCTGGCTCTTCAGCCAAGTCTATGGTAATCAGCTATATGCAGGTGCAGCCATTGGCTCTGGAGTCTAAGTCCAGAGATCATGTTACTGATCATGTTCCTGATGTAGCGTCTTCTTATTGGTGGTCAGACATTAGCTGCTCTGGTGATGTGGCAACTCCGGATTGGCCCACGGGCGATGTCTCGACTGACTGGACATGAGTGTTTGGGTGGAGTCTAGCGTATAAAAGGCTCTCAGGGGCTAGTGTCATTTATATTTTGGTGTGAATGGGTGGTTACTCTACCACTCTGCAAGTTTGTGTGTGTCTGTCTATGCACAAAGACAATACACGTTGGCAGATACTTATGCGGTTTTGTACCTATGGCTCCACGCCTGAGTCTCTAGTCTGCTATATGCTTAGGGTGCAGGTCAGGTACAAGTTCAGTAGCATCAGGACTGGGGTAACTAGCCACTTGGCTTAGCATCTGTTTCCTTCATGTGTGTGGTTAGCACAGTTCAGTTGCAGAGCAAGCTCAACCCTTATGCTTCCTCTCTGTGAAGGTAACATGGTATAGTATTTAGCTTTCTTGTGCAGTACCTCTCTGTGAAGTAACTGAGCTTGGTGCTCAGTGTTCTGATCACACTGTATGACATTAACACAGTGGGTTTAAGGTAACGCTCGTCTGTTTTGTTTCCGTCATTGTTCTTACTAGCAGCAGGTTCATCTCTGCATGGTGGACCCAGGGTTGCGATTGCACTTTATTTTATATTTTATTTAGTGCAATCCGCCAACCCTAACAATATCATTGAGCCACTCTGGAGAGATCTCAAGCATGCAGTTCATGCTAGACAGCCCAGAAATTTACCAGGACTGCAGGCTTCTTGCCAAGAAAAGTGGGCGCTTTACCATTTGAGAAAATAAAGAACCTCATCCACAACTACCGCAAAAGACTTCAAGCTGTCATTGATGTTAGAGGTTGCAACAAATGGTATTTAGAAATAGGGTATGTAAACTTTTGATCAGGGTCTTTTGGATGTTTTGGGTTGTCAATATGATTTAACAAGAGAAAACACAGTAGTTTGACAATAAATGGCTTCGCCCAACCACTAACCATGAGTAGACGTTTTGGTGTTATCATTCATATTCTCTGAAAAAAAGCTAAGAAAGCAAAAATTATACTGCGGTATGTAAACTTTTGAACACAACTGTACCCTGCTGTAAGCAAATAAGTAAAAGCAATAGTGCATATAAATAACATTGGGTACTTAGAAAACACAGTTTTTGACTTAAAAAAGCATAAAAGCCATTCCAACAGCGTCAAGGTCTACCACAAAAAGGATGGTCCTAACCTCTAGTATTAAAACCATACCATGCGTCATTGTGACGTCTGTGTGAATAAGGACTGAGCAGGACTGGGTCTAGAACATGGTAACACAGGTAATTGGAAGCTATTTAAATGTAATGTCCAGCTTAAAGGAAAGGAGGTCACCACCTTCACTGCACTAAATGCAGCAACCTAAAACTAAACCAAAAAAAAATAAATGGAGTGTAAGTTGGTATGCATTCAAAATAGAAGCATGTTCACACCGAAATGGACAAAACTCAGCACAGAAACAAAATGAACATATACCCTACTGTAAGTAAATACAGTGGGGAAAAAAAGTATTTAGTCAGTCAGCAATAGTGCAAGTTCCACCACTTAAAAAGATGAGAGGCGTCTGTAATTTACATCATAGGTAGACCTCAACTATGGGAGACAAACTGAGAAAAAAAAATCCAGAAAATCACATTGTCTGTTTTTTTTTTCATTTTATTTGCATATTATGGTGGAAAATAAGTATTTGGTCAGAAACAAAATTTCATCTCAATACTTTGTGATATATCCTTTGTTGGCAATGACAGAGGTCAAGCGTTTTCTGTAAGTCTTCACAAGGTTGCCACACACTGTTGTTGGTATGTTGGCCCATTCCTCCATGCAGATCTCCTCTAGAGCAGTGATGTTTTTGGCTTTTCGCTTGGCAACACGGACTTTCAACTCCCTCCAAAGGTTTTCTATAGGGTTGAGATCTGGAGACTGGCTAGGCCACTCCAGGACCTTGAAATGCTTCTTACGAAGCCACTCCTTCGTTGCCCTGGTGGTGTGCTTTGGATCATTGTCATGTTGAAAGACCCAGCCACGTTTCATCTTCAATGCCCTTGCTGATGGAAGGAGGTTTGCACTCAAAATCTCACGATACATGGCCCCATTCATTCTTTCATGTACCCGGATCAGTCGTCCTGGCCCCTTTGCAGAGAAACAGCCCCAAAGCATGATGTTTCCACCACCATGCTTTACAGTAGGTATGGTGTTTGATGGATGCAACTCAGTATTCTTTTTCCTCCAAACACGACAAGTTGTGTTTCTACCAAACAGTTCCAGTTTGGTTTCATCAGACCATAGGACATTCTCCCAAAACTCCTCTGGATCATCCAAATGCTCTCTAGCAAACTTCAGACGGGCCCGGACATGTACAGGCTTAAGCAGTGGGACACGTCTGGCACTGCAGGATCTGAGTCCATGGTGGCGTAGTGTGTTACTTATGGTAGGCCTTGTTACATTGGTCCCAGCTCTCTGCAGTTCATTCACTAGGTCCCCCCGCGTGGTTCTGGGATTTTTGCTCACCGTTCTTGTGATCATTCTGACCCCACGGGGTGGGATTTTTTCGTGGAGCACCAGATCGAGGGAGATTATCAGTGGTCTTGTATGTCTTCCATTTTCTAATTATTGCTCCCACAGTTGATTTCTTCACTCCAAGCTGGTTGGCTATTGCAGATTCAGTCTTCCCAGCCTGGTGCAGGGCTACAATTTTGTTTCTGGTGTCCTTTGACAGCTCTTTGGTCTTCACCATAGTGGAGTTTGGAGTCAGACTGTTTGAGGGTGTGCACAGGTGTCTTTTTATACTGATAACAAGTTTAAACAGGTGCCATTACTACAGGTAATGAGTGGAGGAAAGAGGAGACTCTTAAAGAAGAAGTTACAGGTCTGTGAGAGCCAGAAATCTTGATTGCTTGTTTCTGACCAAATACTTATTTTCCACCATAATATGCAAATAAAATGAAAAAAAAACAGACAATGTGATTTTCTGGATTTTTTTTTCTCAGTTTGTCTCCCATAGTTGAGGTCTACCTATGATGTAAATTACAGACGCCTCTCATCTTTTTAAGTGGTGGAACTTGCACTATTGCTGACTGACTAAATACTTTTTTTCCCCACTGTAAGTAAAAGCAATAGTGCATATAAATAAGAGTACTTGGTAAACACAGTTTTTAATGAAAAAAAGTGTAAAATGCTTCCCCCTCAGCGTCTAGGTCTACCCAAATTTAGGATGGTCCTAACCTCTAGTATTAAAACCTTACCATGCATCATAGTGACGTTTGTGTGGATAAGGGCTGACAAAGCCTGAACGGCAAGACGTGTGTCAGGACGGACACACATCCATAGAGGAGCCCTGTTTCACATAATTTCTAGGTAAACCAGTGACCCCATTGTGTATATTTTATGTTCTGATAGTTCAGTTTATATTCATAGGCCTAGGCACAGCATGATATATTGTGGTGGATAAATTAATACTAGGGCTTTTCCATTATGCACAGATTATGCAACCAATAATTTATGTGATACGTCATTGGATTTAGCTTCTCTTTGCCTACATTAGGTTTCTCTCAGATGAGGTTGCAAAAACCTGCTGACAGATTCCCTTTAAGTCATGTAAGTAATGGAGCTGGGGCTATGGGGAAAGTTCTGCAGCCACTAAGAGATTTATGTCTAAATCTATAATTACTGTTCTATGGTTACATTGGCTTCTAAGTAGGGCTCGGTAATTTGGCACCAAAAAAAAATGATTTATTTTTTTCAAATTTGAGAATTATTTTTAATTAATTTTCATTTTATGTTGTGGGTGTATGGGTCGCCCTCCCAGGGCTGTGGGGTACTCGGTACCGCGCCTGATGAGCTTCAATGGGAGATGTCACGGCAGCTGGGACCCGGCCCGTGGCCCTGGGCGCCCATTGTAAAGGAGAGTTGTTTCAGTGTGCTTGTGGTGGTGAAAGTTTATAAATGATTCGTGACGCCACCTGTGGTGTTCGGCAATGGAGATGTAAGCCGACGCTGCAGACAGATCCTCTGGGACAGATGGTGTGGTGCAGCAATGATGTTATAGCCCTCCACAGGCAGGGCTGTAGTCCCAGGGCAGTGTAGGTGAAGTGACACATAGATGGTGTAGTGTCAGGCGCAGAGGGGGTAGCAGTCCTGGGCAGGTTGGCGCAGGGAATAAGTGGAGGACTCCAGGGCATGTAGTTCCAAAGCTTTACTCACAGTCTGTTGTACAAACAGGTGCCTGCCTCCGTGCCGTGTCCTCCGGGTCAGGGACTCAGTCAACCTCCAGGCCAGATGGAATACTCCTTCACAACACTCCGCCAACATGTGCCTTTCTGAACGTCTCCTCTTATAGCGCCTTTAAATGAAGTACTCCTAGTACTGAGTTACACTGGAGTTCCTCCTGTCCGATGTTCTTATGAACTCTACTTGTACCGCAGACAGCTGTAGCCTGCTTCGGGGACTCCTCGCTACTAAGTCCCGGCTCACTATCCAGTTGCTGTTGTGCCCCCAAGTCTTGTGTGGGAATAAAGCGGTCACTACTTCTATTCCTCCGGTGTCTGCTGCAGGACCATTAGTATCCATACAACCTCGGGGACCGGGCCCCGGCCTTGCACTTAGAACTTCTAGGAAGGGTTCTCTTCTAACCCACGTCCTCTGTTCCCTTTTACTCCTCACGTTCTGTACTAATCTTTCTTCTTTCTTTCTATGGAAAATCAGGCTTTCAGTCTATGTTGCTCTCTCTTTCTCTTCCTTTCCCGTGCCAGCAGACCCAGGTCACTGGGATCTGCTGCAGCACTTCCATCCATCTATCCCTCTCTCCGGGTATCTTCTTCTCTCTTCTTCATCAACAACTGCCTGAACTCTTCTCCCCACTCTTTTAGGTAAACTAAACTCCACCCACCTCTCAGCACGTTTCGTGTTCCAAGAAGGGAGCCACCAAGGGGTGCTATGCTACACTCCAAGCAGGGAGCCGCCGAAGGTGCTTTGCTACACTACTTTGTAGTATGGGGTGCAGGTGTTGGAGTGTGGTCAGGAGTCTCCACCTTACCTGGATGGTGGGGTACCACACCTCAGGAGGAGGTGCAGTACCTCTGTGGCGACTGAGCCTCAGGGGCGCCACATGTAGCTTATTACGAGGGCCCTGTCCTCTGTAGCCCACCAAATTTACTGTAATTTTCACCAGAAAGTCATATAAATTATATCAGAAATCATTAAGTAGATTTCTTATTATACTGATGTCATACTCTTTTTTTTAGAGGATAGAAAGGACTCATTAGGCAGGAAAAGAGAGGATGGAGGTGACAGGAAAGGAGAAAGAAAAATCTTTATTGCAGTTTATGTTGGGCATGGATTAGATTTGAGAAGCCACAGGGGACCAAATATTGAAGGGGGTGCAAGTGATGGAGTTAAACTTTGTCTCCTCTTCAGCACATGACAGACAACACAGAAAAAAACATGCTGGAAGCAGGAGAAAATGAAATTGGTAATCCTCAGATGAAGGAAAATATTTTAGCACTCAGGAGTAGTAGAGGCAGGGAGTAGAGAAGATTTTATGGAGACAAAGCAACTTTTTATTTTCTGCTCTTTATTCACGTAAGGGAATCTGTCACCCCCTGGAACTTATGTGACCTATTAATATGGGCATACAGGTAATAGAAATGTTAAACTAGTCATACCTGTATGCCTCATATTAACGGTCTTGTTGTTAAGAAATCTAATAGTCTTTCTGTATGTTAATGATTTCTTCTAGGCTCCATGGTGTACGGAGCCTGGAACAAATCCTTGCCTCCTCTCCTCATTGTAATACTACCGTCCTCCCATGCACATCCATTATGGCCTTAGAATCCCATGCTTACGCCCTGCATTCCCTCAAAAATACATACCTCTTCCTCGCTTCTATGGGCACTGCATTCAGGGATCTTTTGCGCAGGCGCCGGGGACTTCCGCTCCAGTGACCTCTGGTGTGCGTGCCGATAAGGTTCTCTCCCCACTTAGTCTCTGCATAGTCATAGCTATGTACACATGGTTTCTAACAACGACTATGCCGGGAATAAAAGGGGAGAGCAACTTATCGGTGAACACAACGGAGGTCACAGTGACTTGTCTGCGCAGAAGATCCTTGAGCATTTAACATTTCTCAACAAGACTGCTAATATGAGGCATACAGGTGGGACTAGTTTAACATTTCTATTACCTGTATGCCCATATTAATAGGTCATGACAGATTCTCGTTATATAGCTTTCTGATCTGTGCTCTAGCCATTAGAGGGTTAATGCAGGTACAGTACTTAATATGCTACTCATGGCTCTGGCACAACTTGCCTGTTGAATGTTCACCTGGAAGCTCTGGGAAACAGGATGGACCTAACAGATTCTACTCTTCCCCGGAAGTATTTTGCTGTGTTCCGGGACTTAGTTAATTGGCACATGCGCAGTCAGGCTTTTCGGCTTTGCCCACAGTTGGGCAAAGCATACTGCGCGTGCGCTATCCAAGAATGCTTAACACACGCGCAACAAATGGCGGAGCCCTACTCCTAATCCTAAAAAAACTGCGGACGGCGGCCAAGGATGGGGAGGCGGCACACATCAGGAACACCGCCCATCGGACCGGATCAACCTCGTTTTCATCGCCCACCAAAACCAGGTGACAGATTCCCTTTAATCCTGGAATGTGGCCGCTGATACTATAAAAGGAAAATAGGTTGAGTCACCATCTTTCTTACTTTGTTAGTGTTTGCATTTTTCAGCTGTGAGGCAGTGACTGGTGACATATGTGAGGGTCGCTATGTGTCCCCCCAGGATGCGCACAAAGGTGTATTGAGGCAGCGGGAATGCATTGCACTCACAGGCATAGCTGTGATTGCAATGCAAAATAAAAGTAAGTGTTGGTCTTGGACAAGCTATTTGTCCAAGGCAGATTCAAAAAATCTGTCATGGGCTTTTATTTTTGAAACAGACTACAGGAAGGTAGCGGGGCGGTCTGTTTCCTCCCTGGGCCACAGGTTCTTTGTAAAAACCCCTGCAGAAGAGGGTTGGGTGTGTCAGTTTGGTCTTGCAATCGTGCAGAGCAGGAGGCTCTGCAGAGCTTCAACTGTGTGAGGCAACACAGGCAAGCAGAGCCAGAAGGCCTGGCACCCCTCAGCATACACTGCAGTGCAGTCGCCCATGGCAACAGGTCTCAGAGGTGGACTGTCTTGTGCCCGGCTGCAAACCGGAGGTGGTCTGTCTTGTGCCCAGCTGCAAACCGGAGGTGGTCTGTCTTGTGCCCAGCTGCGATCCGGAGATGGACTGTCTTGTGCCGGCTGCGAAACGGAGGTGGACTGTCCTGTTTCCCGGCTGCGAACCGGAGGATATCGTGTGCTGTGTGTTTTTGTGAGTACGCTGAACATTAAAAGAGACTTTGCTGGGTCACTGCCTCATCACTGCACAGTGTGGATACCACTGCACTACACAGCCCAAATATTTTCCTTTCATCTCAGTGTAGTAGAGGTATTATACTTATTAGAAATCTATATGAAGATCAGCTGATCTTTTTTCAAGCTCTAAAATGACAATGTTTATAGATCATACATTTTTTGAATTCTAACAAGTTCTCTACTCTAACTTTACACAATTTGTTAGCAATGCTTCTAACCTCTGCTTCACCAAGGAGAAACTGGACTCTTGTAAAATTTTGTTGACTATATAATACCTACATTAGAGTTAAAAACAGTAAAATCCTTAACTGGGAATGAGACTTTGAGAAATTTATCTAGGAGGACTTGTTGCCTGAGACGTTTTGCAGGGCTTACTCTTCGGTGTCTCGCTACAAGAATCATATTATGAAGTGTTAACTACTGTAGGTGGTACTATATCCCATTTATATTACACAGAATATTTCCATCTTCTTCACAGGAATGCTGGAGAAATTGAGGAGAAACTGGGACTATTTTAACACGTTTTGGAGTTGTCCTTCTATTACAGTATTTTGGTCTGATGTATCCAGATTAATACCTTTTTTAACAGTTGAAGCATTTAATCTCACCTGAATTAGTGCTATTCCTACTAAATATTAGTAATCTCCCTATGTCAAGTAGATTTGCTGTTTCTCATTTCTCATTGACTGCAAAAATGTTGATTGCATAGAAATCTATTTTTCTTCCTATTATTGCAAATCTAGTAAATAGAGTATCTAATCATGTATCTTTTGAATATTTTTTCTCCATGAAACAATTGTATCCCATCTTTGTAGAAAAAACTGGACACTATGGATTTCTAAACTTCATCAGCAATGGTTAGAAGGAATTTTAGTCCTACCCATTTCTCATATACTTTGACTTGCAGTTTTTCAATGAACAATTTTATCATATATAGTCACATTTATGTTAAGAACTAAATCTCCCGATTATTACTTTCATCTTCTACTGATTATATTTTTCCCCTTGATAATTTCCCTTGTTTTTCTTATTCCTAGTTGAATTTGCTTTACTTCCCTCCCCAAACCCACATGTTTCTTAAAATGTTTATCTTTATCTTATAACATGAGGATTCTTAATAAAAATATATTAAAAAAAAACCTTCACCTTGTAGCCTATCACCTTTTCACAATTCTGGCCAGTGTAATTTTCTGTGGTATTAACTCTGGAGCATTTCAACAGATTCCAGTGATTCTGAGACTGATTGAACTTTATGTTAGTGGTAAATTTAGGTCATAGTTTTGCGTGTTTATTTGCGAAAATATCAGAATTTTGGCAAAAATTTTAAAAATGTTTCAATTTTCAAACTTTTCATTTTTATATCCTTAAACCAGTTAGTCATGCTGTACAAAATAATGTAGAAATAGCATTTCCCATATGCCTAGTTTGCATCACCATCATTTTTGAAAAATAATTTTTTTGTTAGCAAGTTAGAAGGGTTAAAATTTTGTCAGTAATGTCTTATTTTTCCAACAAAATTTACAAAACCATTTTTTAGGAACCACGTCGCGTTTGAAGTGACTTTGAGGGGCCTATATGACAGAAAATACCCCAAAATGACACCATTTTAACAACTGCACCCCTCAAAATGCTCAAAACCACATTCAAAAAGTTTATTAACCCATTAGGTACGTCACAGGAATTAAAGCAATGTGGAAGCAAAAATGTAACATTTTAATTTTTCCAACAAAAATTTAAATTTAACCCCAAATTTAGCATTTTTGCAAGGTTAACAAGAGAAAATGAAAAATACAATTAGTTGTGCAATTTCTCCTGCGTATGCAGATACCCCATATGTGGGGTAAAACTACTGTTTGAGCAAATTGCAAGGCTTGGAAGGGAAGGAGCGCTATTTGACTTTTGGAGCACAAAATTGACTGGAATACATAACACCATGTCACATTGCAGAGCCCCTGATGTACCTAAACAGTGGAAACTCTCCCACAAGTGACCCCATTTGGAAACTACACCCCTTAAGAAATGTATCTAGAGGTGTTGTGAGCACCTTGAACCCATAGATGTTTTACAGAATTTTATAACATTGAGCCATGAAAATTAAAAAATATATAATTTTCCACAATATGTTGCTTTTGGGTACAAATATTTCATTTTCACAATGGTAAAGGCATAAAATGCAAGTAAGCTGATACCCCATATATGGTAGAAAACAACTGTTTGGGTGCACGACAGAGCTCAGAACAGAAGCAGCGCCATTTGACTTTTGGAGCTCAAAATTGACGAATAGAGTTTGAAGCACACAAGTTTGAAGCATATGTGAAAATATTGTGCTATTTAGTCCACCCAAGCCACTCCTCAATTCTGCTACAATATAAAACTTCAAGTTTTCCAATGCACTTGTCATGATCCAGACCGGGTTTTTCCTGTCTCTCCTTTTCACGGTCTGGTCATTAAGGGGAAAACTTTTCTCTGCCTTGTTCTGGTGTCAGATCGGCTATTTCTCTACACTGCTTCCTGCAGGCAGTGTCAGTTATATTTCCTGCCTATGGCTTGTGTAGCTGACTCTGGTTTGTCCTGCTGCGCTTAACTGACTTTGCTTGTGTCTGTGTTCTCCGTCCCTGCCCATCCCATCTCTGTGTGTCCTTGTGTGTTTGGATTCCCCGGTACCCGACTCTGCTTTGCTCTGACCTGCTCCTGTCTCTTGCTTCTGGTATTTCTGCTTCTGACCGGTACTGACCTTTTTGGCATTCCTCTGACTCTGTGTTTTGGTATTTCCCTTGGTACTGCACTACTCTTTGGTATCGACCTGGCTTGTTTGACTATTCTGCTGCCACCTGGTGGTAGCCTCACTGCAGTGCTGCTGGTGTGCTGTGCGCAGTATTTCAGTCTTCTCTCCACTCTGCTGCCATCTTGTGGAGTTTGCATTTACTTGCAGAGCTGCAGCGTGACAGCACTTTTGGTTTTCGATCTCTCACATTTCTTGAAATCCAGAAACATAAGTTTTGGAAGATGTTTATTCTGCTTTATACAGGCTGTCAGAGCACTATGCTTATTATTACATCATACATTCTTAAAATATTACAATGATGAAACATACTTTATCAGAATGTATATTTGAATCATCTATTACTTTATAGCAAAATAGTTTCTTAAAACACAGTAAGAGCCATTTACCAAGATATGATTATTATTACCAAACATAACCTGTTTATTATTAGCAAAATGCCGCCATTCCAGTCTCACAAAAGAAAATTGTTTTTCACAGTGAGAATAAATTTTCTACATACTTTCAGTAATTGTTACATTTATACTTTTGGGAAGAAAGGAGTTTATAATTTATAGCATGCAATTGATAGACATGCTGTGATTCAGGCATAAAACCTAGTTTGTATTTCCCATACAGTAACTTAAAGGGATTGTCTATTACTAGACAAAACCTTCTTAACATCTAAAGTTTCCCACAGAAAATAAAAAAAGGAATATTCTTACCTCTTAGACTGGCGCTATTTCAGTGATGTTGGCGCTGTGTCTTGATGTTTGTGATGTTAGCAAAACGAGAAAATATCGTGTGACTACTACTACCGCTATGGCAGTTGCTAAGTCATTTGACCGCTAACAGAAACCATCCTGGCATCATAGGAAGGCCACTGGTCCAAATATCGTGTGACTACTACTACCGCTACGGCAGTTGCTAAGTCATTTGACCGCTAACAGAAACCATCCTGGCATCATAGGAAGGCCACTGGTCCAAAAAGGTAAGTATAATCTTTAAAATTTAATTAGGATATTTTAGCTGTTAAAGAATTATCCAGTAGTGGACAAACTCTTTAGACTAATTGGTTGCTATTAAGTATTCCACTACATACCCACTTACAATCTGGAATCGACAATAAACTCTCTTCCCATCCTGAGCTCAACACCGTCACAGTATAGCTTAGTCCCATCCTAACTTTAAGCGCAGTTCCCCCAATATAGTGAAACCAACAAAGACAATAACAAACCAAGTCACAGTTTTTCATACAGTCACATATGTCACTTCATAGGTCATCAAGTACTTGTTAAACTACATGAGTGCCAATCACAATACTCCCTAAAATGCCAGAGAAGACTTCAGTGTTAGGACTGTTTTTTTTGCTTTAGCCAATAATAGTTTATGGGCAATAATTCCTACTAGCTGGTGAAACAATTATCCTGTTTTCCTAGTTCATGAATCATGGTAGAATTCAAGCTATAACATTTAAAGGGAATATGTCCCTATGAGAGACTTTGTAAATATTTACTTGCTGGAATGCTTTTGTCACATTGGCAGAGCCCCTGAGGTACGAGAACAACAGAAACCCCCTATATGTAAACTCACTTTACAAACCAGACTCCTCAATTAATTCAACTAGGGGTGCAGTGATCATATTGACACCACATGTACCTCACAGAATTTTATACCATTGAGTGGTGATGAAAGAATAAATTACATTTTTACCACTAAAATGTTGGTTTAGCCCCAAGTTTTTTATTTTTTTAATGCCTATTAAGAATTTTTTTTTTACAACAAACTGAGGTCCATTTTTTCCTGAGTACGCCAATACCCTACATGTAATCCGGAAATATTTTTCCAGGACAGTGCAAAGCTCAAAAGGCAAAGAGCGCCAGATTTTACAGTTATGATTTTTAGGTGCCATGACCCATTGGGAGAGCCCATGAGGTGCCAGAACAGCAGAACCCCCCAAAAGTGACCCCAATTTACAAACTACGCCTCTCAATGAATTAATTTAGGAGTGCAGTTATCGTATTGACACCATTGGTCAGTGAATAAAAAATAACTACATGTTTACCACCAAAAATTTGTTTCAGCCCCAAATTTCAAATCTTCATACAAGAAATGGTTAAAAATGGCACCATAATTTGTCCCACAATTTCTACTGAACGTGGCAATACTCCATATGTGGCTGTACAGTACTACTTAGCCATACGGAGAGACTCGGTGAAACAGAGTGCTATTTGCCTCCTGGAGCGCAGATTTTCCTAGAACAGATGGAATACTCCATATACAGAGCCCCTAATTGCTAGAAAAGCAAAATCCCCCATAAGTGACCACATTTTGGAAATTATACCCCTTTGGGAATTTATCTAAAGTTATAGTGACAATTTTGATTCCATGGGTATTTTACAGAAGCAAGCAGCAATGAATGTTGCAGAGGGAAAATTGCAAACTGCCGTTGTAGTGACCAGTACGTTGTAGTGACCAGTACGTTGCAGTCACCAGTACGTTACGACCAGTTCATGCTTCTGGAGACATGCACCTGTAAGTTAGGCTGGCTCTCATCATTTCAGAAATGCCAAACATGTGGACACTATAAGTGGTTTAGGTACACTGTGGGGCTCAAAAGGGAGGGAGCATTTGGATTTGGGAGAGCAGAATTTGCTGAATTTCTTTTGGATGGTTATGGAGCCATTTCGCTTTTCAGGAGCCTTTGTACTACCAGTAATGTGGAGGCCCCCTATATTTCACAGGGAGGCGCTGATGGATCACAGGTCCAAATCTTAGCTACGTGGTTTTCCTGGCTGTGTCAGCTAACCCAGGGTTCCCCAAACTCCAGTCCTCAAGGCCCACCAACAGATCATGCTTTCTGGATTTCCTTAGTATTGCTTAGGTGATAATTGCTTCACCTGTGCAATACAAAGGAAATCCTGAAAACATGATCTGTAGGTGGGCCTTGAGGACTGGAGTTGGGGAATCCTGAGCTAACCGATCCTCCTGCCAGTAGAAAACTAAGCTCAAAATTGAGGAGCTGTCTCTTATCTCCTAGGCTGTTCCCTCCCACAGTCTGTGCCCACCCCTGGGCTTGTGCAGCCTCTCTCCTCCCATCTCTGAGAGTATGTTTCTTCCAGGCAGAACCATGGATGGCACATAACTTTCTTCCCCTAGCTCTGAATAGAGTGGCAGCAGTGCCACTGGATTCTGCTTGATTTTATCTGTGCAGGGATACCAAATATGCCTACCGTATGTAATCCCTGGTAGCTACACTTCATAACTCCATAACGCAGAGTGCTACAGGTGGCTGTCGGACACGGGGTGTGGGGGAAGGAATGCCGGTTCCGAGAATGTGCTCGGCTAGGCTCAAAGATATTGCATTCTGTTATTATAGGTCATTTTCCAGATTCAGTACTTCAGAGTCTTGCTGTGACCTGTAGTGCCATGATGTCTCCATGTGTTTGAGTCAGACAAAGGAATCCAGTTTGGCTGTAGATCCAGGAGAGATCCCCCCCTTGTGATAATTGGTGGTCACCGAGCTTCAAAGGGCTTGTTCTTGGAGTTACTTAAAGGAAAACATTGCACTGCCTTTTATGGCCTGGGAGAACGCAAGGGTGGGGGCACATTCCAGGAGTGGATGGAGATGTCATGATCCTATAATCCAAAATGGAGTCTCCCTCGTCCCTCACAAGGTTATTGACTGCATTGATGCTGATTAACTTTTTGCATCCACAAGTAAAGGCCCCATCACACACAGCGAGATCGCCAGCGAGATCGCTGATTTTTTGATGCCACAGTGATCTCGCCAGCGATATTTCTGTGTGTGACATGGATCAGCGACTGGCACCCCTGCCGGGTATCGCTGATCACGCTGGAACGTCCTTGGCTGTTTTTTGATTGTTGGTCTCCCGCTGGCCAGCGCGCAACGCTGCGTGTGGCAATGAGAGACCAGCAATCAGCGATGCTGGGGATGGTTTGCAATGTTAACAGCGGGTATCTAACAGCTGGTTTCCAGGGTAAACAGCGGGTATCTAAGAGCCACACGGCTCTTAGATACCCGCTGTTTACATTGGAAATCAGCTTGCTCGCTGGCCATGATCACTGGTGGAAAATATGGGAAGCAAGGTGTGCCACAGTCCGCGCTACTGAGTCCACAAAATCACCTGGGATGCAAGATGTTGTAACAAAGTACTTCTTTATTCCTTCCTACGCGTTTCGGCGCCCTTCCTGGCACCTTCCTCAGGGATATTACAACAGCCATAGGAGCAGGGAATTTATAGCCCCTTCCATTAGCAATTATGGGTGTGTTCTGTTTACATATGATGTCATAATGGTCATCACTGGGGGAGGGGCCAGCATTTTTGGCACAATTTCACACAAATAACATAATAAAACAAGAAAATCCTTCAAAATACTTGCTAAAATGTACATAAAAATCCTACCAGTAAAATGATATGAAGACCTTCATAAAAATTGCAGCGGAAACATTGCCAAAGTATCCAGACTGTCAATGCAAAAACAAAAAAAAAAAAATTTTTTAAAAACATTATCTCCCGACTTTCAGAGTAGTAGAACCCATGGGTTTACTGGTTTCAGTGTTTTCTCTTGTGACTTATGTTGAGCGCCACCGTCCTGCTGGTATCAGTGCCTTTGGAACATAGGTTCTATGAACTATTTTTTCACAAAACTATCCTGTTAAAATATGTGATACTTTGGTTTGTTAAAAGAATTATTATAAAAAATTGCAATGAACAATTTTCTTTATTTTTGTTTTGTAGGAGGGAATCAAGGAGCGATGCTACTATTAAGTAAACTCCATAAAATAGATTATTTCTAAAATTAACTGCTTTTAAAAAACTTTTATTTTTATTTTCATTTTTATTTTTATTATTTAATATCAATAAAAAATTATCTAAAAATTACTGTTATATAATCGTATTATTAAAAATGGCCTGAAAAAAATGTCTATCATCTTCCGTGTAGTTATGGTCACTATTTTATATATTAATTGTGGTGGTGTCACCCATGAACCGTGTGTCTGTTAGTCTAGCACACCTGGG
The DNA here is from genome assembly GCF_039654945.1 of Dendrobates tinctorius. Taxonomy (NCBI): domain Eukaryota; kingdom Metazoa; phylum Chordata; class Amphibia; order Anura; family Dendrobatidae; genus Dendrobates; species Dendrobates tinctorius. Next base: position 42,051,781 of record NW_027361679.1, on the reverse strand, counting down.
TTCTAGTCCCCAGGAAAGTCACAGGTCTCCATGCAGGCATAAATGACATACTACAAAAGACAATCAGGAAAAATTATAAATTGTTGTGAGCTTATGCATGTTAAATTAGGGAATAGTGAAATTCTAGATAGGATGCCAACTTTAATATATATTTAAACAAAATAAATGTGTCATTAGGTGTATGTGAGACATTAAGTGTTTAGATATACCCGTGCGATCAAGAAAGTAGTCAGACAAAAAAATAAATAAAATGAAATGTGACCAAGAGAGGGTGGGGAGTTGGGGGATTATAATTTATATTAGTTCTGAAATTATGTTTAGCCCTCTCGGTTTTAATGTGTCCAGTTTAAACATCCAATATTTTTCACGTTTTTTGAGCAGCTCAAATCTGTTGGGTATATTCACTGCTATATGATCGATCGGGGTTATCTTGATTGCTGTTGCATCTCTGTTATGATACGTGTCATAATGGAATGACACTCCATGTGCTCTATACCCACTCTTTATATTTGAACGATGTTTGTTTAGCCGCTCATGAAGTGGTCTGACTTGTGACAATTATTATAAGTCGTTATAAAATTAAATGCTTTGTTCTTCTCTGTCCCTTTTCTGTCTTTCTGTATAAGGAGGGTTTCTTGCGGGATTTCTCCACTGTGCTTTTGTGTGCTGGATATCAATTTTTTGGGGTATCCTTTCTCTAGGAATCTTTTTCTGAGTATTTCAGATTGAGAAGCGTAGTCATCCTTGGAAGTGCAATTCTTCTTTATCCTTCTAAATTGATTGGCCGGTATATTACGCAGCCATTTTGTGTAATGTCCACTCCTGAAGTCAATATATGAATTCCTGTCCGTAGGCTTAAAGTATGTTTTTGTATGTATCCTTGTGCCATCAGAGAAAATTGTTAGGTCCAGGAAATTGATGCTTTCTTCATGTATTGTTCGTTCAAAATTTATCCCCCAGTGGTTATTAATTATGTCACTGAAAAACTCCTCCATATCGCCAACTTCCGTCACAAGTCAATCAAAAAATGCCTTCATACACACTGGCACTTACTTCTAAGTGATCCAATATTAAAATCCATTGTACCTGATAGACCAGGAATTACTTTACGCAGGGCGCCAAACATTAAAGGGATAATAGCTCCTAGTAGGCTCAAACAGAAGACAACCACGAATTATGCCAAAGTACTGCAGAAAAAGATATCAAAATGTAGAAAAAATAGATGCCTTTGTTGTCGGAGCATCCAACAGACAAGCAGCTTTAAATCCGCATCAACGAATGAATCCTTTACCATTAAACATGACATGAATTGCTCTACAGAGTTTTTAATTTACCTACTTGAGTGTCCATGTGGCATGCAGTATGTTGGCAGAACTATCAGACCACTTCATGAGCGGCTAAACAAACATCGTTCAAATATAAAGAGTGGGTATAGAACACATGGATTGTCATTCCATTATGACACGTATCATAACAGAGATGCAACAGCAATCAAGATAACCCCGATCGATCATATAGCAGTGAATATACCCAACAGATTTGAGCTGCTCAAAAAACGTGAAAAATATTGGATGTTTAAACTGGACACATTAAAACCGAGAGGGCTAAACATAATTTCAGAACTAATATAAATTATAATCCCCCAACTCCCCACCCTCTCTTGGTCACATCTTGAGTGGGTAAGAAAGGCGCACCATAGTAGGAGGAATTCCTGCATCCTTATGTTACACACTTAAGCTAACCTCACTTTATTGTTTATTCTATCTTTTTTCATTTTATTTCTTTTTTTGTCTGACTACTTTCTTGATCGCACGGGTATATCTAAACACTTAATGTCTCACATACACCTAATGACACATTTATTTTGTTTAAATATATATTAAAGTTGGCATCCTATCTAGAATTTCACTATTCCCTAATTTAATATGTATAAGCTCACAACAATTTATAATTTTTCCTGATTGTCTTTTGTAGTATGTCATTTATGCCTGCATGGAGACCTGCGACTTGCCTGGGGACTAGAACCCAGGTGTGCTAGACTAAGGCTGGTTTCACATTTGCGTTTTTTAGCGCTGGAAAAAAACGCTAACCTGCGCATGCGTTTTTTCCCCTATCTTTAACATGGGTGCGCATACTTGCGCGCTTGTAAGCGCATGTATGCGATTTTCATGCGCTGCGTTTTTTTGGGGTGTGCGATTGGATTTTCCAGACGCATCATGTTGCATTTTTTGGCCCTGCAAAAAAGCGCATGCGCACATATGCGCACGTTTTGCGCTAAAAAGGGCCATTATAGCCTATGGATGCGCATATGTGCGCACTGGCATGCTCATGTAAGCGTTTTTTTGCATATGCGTTTTTTTTTTTTAACCATGGAATTTAGGGGTTTGAGTTAGAGTTAGGGTTAGTTAAGGGGGTTTAGGGTTAGGGTTAGGGTCAGGGTCAGGGTTAGGGTTGGGTTTTGGGTCAGGGTTAGGGTTTAGTATGGTTTGGTTAAGGGTTAGGGTCAGGGTTAGGGTCAGGATTAGGGTTAAGTATGGTTTTGTTAAGGGTTAGGGTCAGGGTTAGGGTTAGGGTTAGGGTTAGGGTCAGGGTTAGGGTTAGGGTTAGGGTCAGGGTTAGGGTTAGGGTTAGGGTTAGGGTCAGGGTTAGGGTTAGGGTTAGGGTTAGTTAGGGTTTAGGGTTTGGGTTAGGGTTAAGTATGATTTGGTTAAGGGTTAGGGTCAGGGTTAGGGTTAGGGTTAGGGTCAGGGTTAGGGTTAGGGTTAGGGTCAGGGTTAGGGTTAGTAAAGTCATGGTTTGGGTAGTGTGAGGGGCCACCTAAAAATGTTGGAAAAAAACGCAAACGCGGTAAAAACGCGCTAAAAACGCATACAAACGCATAAAAACGCTGCGTTTTTTTCATGCATGCTCATAAAAATGCTTGAAAAAAACGCAGCAGTTGTATGCTTATGTATGCGTTTTTTCAATGCGTTTTTTTGCGGGAAAAACGCGCTGCAAAAAAAAGCAAGTGTGAAACTAGCCTAACAGACACACGTTTCATGGGTGACACCACCACAATTAATATATAAAATAGTGACCTTAACTACACAGAAGATGATAGACATTTTTTTCAGGCCATTTTTAATAATACGATTATATAACAGTAATTTTTAGATAATTTTTTATTGATATTAAATAATAAAAATGAAAATAAAAATAAAAGTTTTTTAAAAGCAGTTAATTTTAGAAATAATCTATTTTATGGAGTTTACTTAATAGTAGCATCGCTCCTTGATTCCCTCCTACAAAACAAAAATAAAGAAAATTGTTCATTGCAATTTTTTATAATAATTCTTTTAACAAACCATAGTATCACATATTTTAACAGGATAGTTTTGTGAAAAAATAGTTCATAGAACCTATGTTCCAAAGGCACTGTAACCAGCAGGATGGTGGCGCTCAACATAAGTCACAAGAGAAAACAATGAAACCAGTAAACACATGGGTTCTACTACTCTGAAAGTCGGGAGATAATGTTTTTAAAAATTTTTTTTTTTTTGTTTTTGCATTGACAGTCTGGATACTTTGGCAATGTTCCCGCTGCAATTTTTATGAAGGTCTTCATATCATTTTACTGGTAGGATTTTTATGTACATTTTAGCAAGTATTTTGAAGGATTTTCTTGTTTTATTATGTTATTTGTGTGAAATTGTGCCAAAAATGCTGGCCCCTCCCCCAGTGATGACCATTATGACATCATATGTAAACAGAACACACCCATAATTGCTAATGGAAGGGGCTATAAATTCCCTGCTCCTATGGCTGTTGTAATATCCCTGAGGAAGGTGCCAGGAAGGGCGCCGAAACGCATAGGAAGGAATAAAGAAGTACTTTGTGACAACATCTTGCATCCCAGGTGATTTTGTGGACTCAGCAGCGCGGACTGTGGCACATCTTGCTTCCCATATTTTCTGGCAGTTTTTCCACGTTGGAGTGGTCGGTGGAAGTCCTGCAGCAGCTGATACTGTGTTATGTCTTCAAGCCAGTTGTGGGTCACACAACTGGAATAGGTGAGTGGAACTGCATTACACCACTCACATTGTAGTGTCACTAGTGATAGGGCACTATTGCGCCTCTTGTTCCCCCACCCTTTTTGTAATGATCACTGGTGGGTCTTTCTATGTGACAGCTCACCAGCGATCAGCTAACTATGTCCCAGCGATCCCATCCACGGGGCTCTAAAGAAAATTGTATTAGCATTTGTCTAATGTTTATTTGCCCAAAGACACAATATCAGTATCTCCATACTATGCTATGTAAATAGAGTTTACAGTAAGCAGAGCAATGCCAATTGTAGAAGTGTTCTGATGTCCCCACACTATTTTGTGGACATTTTCAACCCAAAAAAGACTGTTCTTAGGCATTTAAGCACTGATTTGTAATACCTTTCATTGTTATTGTTAGCCCCCTTAAGGGAATTGAAGATGCAATCGTCCAATCGCTTATGCCATAGCCATCACCTTTGAAGCAGGGTTTCAAAGGATCCCCATAATGACAGAAATGGTGTCATCAACAGACCTCCAGCTGTCACAAGAACCCATCGTTGACCCACGATCATATCACAGGCGAACCTATGGGCAGAGAGAATGATGGCCACGAATGCTGACACATGTTAAATGGCACTGTCTGAGATTGACAGTGGCATTGAACAGGTTAACAATCACATGTGGAGCAACGCTGCACTTGCGATTGTTGGCGGCAGGTCCTGGCTGTAATACACAGCCATCACCTCCCAGTGAGCCTGCTCCATACACTCACTTCTGACTTTTGCCGTAGATGTATGGTGGATGTCGTGAAGGTGTTAAAGTTCTAAACAAATGAACAGTTTAAAAAGGACTTGTAACCACATTTTTCACATTGAACTGGACAATGAAATAGTGGCTGCAGAGTGAAATAAAACTTTTTTTTTTTTTTATCACGCCTCACTTACAGAGGTATTGGCAATCCAAGTATTTAGCACTTAATAAGTTACCTTTTGCTAAGTTAAAGTGGGTGTTATCAGATAGTTTTCACTGGGGGCCTGTACTTCTTCCCCCTGAATGATACTAACAAATCACGAGCAGGCAGCAAAACTCAGGACAAAGAATACGGCCTCATAATAGTTTAGAGCATATTTCTCATTGTGTGAGATGTAATGATACTCTTTGATCTCCTTATCTAACCTGGTGAAATATTAGAAGGAAGAGATGACCAACACCTTTTAGATATGGTCCTTATGGAAGGGAGGGGCGGCACAGCTGAGTTTCACTTCGTCACATTACAAACCCTTCTATCAGCATTTCTTCTCACATAGCATGGCCTCTACAGCACTGCCTCCCCCCACCACACTGATTGTCCGGAGTGTCTTGTTAGAAATTACATTTATATCTGCTGTGCTCAAACTACTTGTACTCGCTCTGCAGGGAGATCAAAGCCTGCTCTCAGTGCAGAGCGAGTACAAGTTGCTTTACCACAACAGACATACAGTGGGTACGGAAAGTGTTCAGACCCCTTTAAATTTTTCACTCTTGCAAAATGCAAGATGCAAAAATTTCTACATTTCTCTACATTTCTGTTTTTTTTTTCCAGTCAAGATGGGGTGCAGAGTGTACATTAATGAGAAAAAAATGAACTTTTTCGAATTTACCAAATGGCTGCAATGAAATAAAGAATGAAAAATTTAAAGGGGTCTGAATACTTTCCATACCCACTGTAAGGCTATGTGCACATGTTGCTGATTTGTTGCGGATCTGCAGCTTTTTTTCTGCCTGGAATTGCACCAAATCCGCAAAGGATTGTTCAAGCAATGTTACTCAATGGGAATCCAAAATTGGTGGGCACATGCTGCGGAAAATTATGTCCTGATTTGCAGCGTTTTATTTTTCGCAGCATGTCAGCTCTTTACGCGGATCTTCAGCATTTCTGCTCCCATTGACTAACATTGAGTCAGTCAAATCCGCAGCCAAACCATCCCTCCCATCACTGCAGTGCTGTGAGAGTTCACCAGAGTACATCAGCTGATCAGCTCCGGTTCTCACTTGCGGCACCGGTGCGTGAGAAAATTCTCATGCAGTGGTGCCGTAAGTGAGAGCACGAACTTCGATGAACTCTTAGTGATACACTGCGGGAGGATTTACCTCCTGTTAGTGCATCACCAGAGGCCAGGTAGAGCAGTCACATCTCCCGATGTGACAGTTCTACGTGTGAGATCGTAGTGGGACACTCAGTAAATGGACTACGGCCACTCAGGGTGTATTATTTGTTGGTTTATTATTTTATTTTTGTTGCAGAAGATCGAGGGAGTCAGGGATTAGGTGATGCAATAGGTATGGTAAATTAAGATTCAATAAAGGAGTCTGTGCAATTATTTCAATTAAAGGACTTTATTCTGGCCGTGTGTTTATTTACTATATAATCATAGGATTAGTAATGGATTGGTGTCTTTGATGCTTCTCCATTACTAATCCATGAGCTTCATGTCACCGGACAGTAATCAACCCCACAAATATTATCCCACTTCCACCGATACAGGGCAAGTGGGAAGAGCGAGGCTAAGTGCCAGAATTGGGGCATCTATAAGATGTGCCATTTCTGGGGCGGCTGAGAGCTGATGGTTTTAGCCTGGGGTGCCAATATCCATGGCCCCTTCCCAGGCTATTAACATCAGCCCACAGCTGTCTGCCTAGCCTTTGCTGGTTCAATTTTATAGGGGGACCCCATGTCAATTTTTTTCTGGGGTTCCCCTGTAAATTAGAGAGTAAAGGCTAAGCAAACATCTATGAGATGATATTAATATCCTGGGAATCTTTATGGCTATTGGCTCCTTCCCAGAATATTAACATCAGCCCTAAGCCATCGGCTTTCCAGCTGCTTGTTAAGAAAATTACGTGGGAGCTCAAGCAATTTTTTAAATTAAAAAAAATAAATAAATAAACAGATATTGCATTTCATGCATATTTTGTGTGTGTGTCTTTTATTTAACTCTTTAAGTATGAGGGTATCTGGCTGACACCTGTTGATTACCAATGAACAAATAAAAGTCAGACATTGCTTTTCAACCATGCTTCCACAGAATTTAAATCTAATATATAAAGCTCAAGTGTGTGTATGTATGTGTGTACGTCCAGGATTGGCATCCGCACCGTCGCAGCTACAGCCACAAAATTTGGCACAGTCACACGTCTGGACCCCGAGAGTGTCCTAGGCTTTGTTGTGAGGCGAAATTTTAACCCCGCGCGTTCCAATTCACCAAACAATTTTGCCCCTATCTACATAATGGGGAAAAAGTGTGTGTATCAAGCCCCACCCCTCATTATGATGTCATAATGGTTGCCATGGCGATGCTGATGTCATCATAGGTTGCAAGCCCCGCCGCTCATAATGATGTCATAATTTTTGACTATGGGATGGAGGATGTGTGATGGGTTTATTGTCACTGGACTATGGGATGGAGGATATGTATGACGGGTATATGGGCACTGGACTATGGGATGGAGGATATATATGATGGGTATATGGGCACGGGACTATGGGACGGCAGATATGTATGATGGGTATATGGGCACGGGACTATGGGATTGAGGATATGTATGATGGGTATATGGGCATGGGACTATGAGATGAAGGATGTGTGATAGGTATATGGGCACTCGACTATGGGATGGCGAATATGTATGATGGGTATATGGGCATGGGACTATGGGATGGAGGATGTGTGATGGGTATATGGGCATGGGACTATGGGATGGAGGATGTGTGATGGGTATATGGGCACTCGACTATGGGATGGAGGATATGTATGATGGGTATATGGCCACGGGCCTATGGGACGGCAGATATGTATGATGGGTATATGGGCACGGGACTATGGGATGGAGGATAATTATAATTTGCTATAACTAACCAGTTAGTTACTATGCCCGGGCAGCGCCGGACTCTTCAGCTAGTAAAAAATATAACTCATGAAATAGGCCTGGACAGAAATGATGGTACCCCTGAAAATAATGTGACAAAAGGGACATGTTAAAGCAAGGTGTGTCCACTAATTAGCATCACAGGTGTCTACAATCTTGGAATCAGTAAGTGGGCCTGTATAGAGGGCTACAAATACTCACTGTGTTGTTTAGTGACATGTTGTGTATCACACTTAACATGGACCAGAGGAAGTGAAGGAAAGAGTTGTTTCAGGAGATTAGAAAGAAAATTATACATAAACATGGTAATGGTTAAAGTTATAAGACCATCTCCAAGCAGCTTGATGTTCCTGTGACTACAGTTGCACATATTATTCAGAAATTTAAGCTCCATGGGACTGTATCAAAACAGCTAACATAGAAAAAATTAAAAAAAAACTCATACCACAAGATATGGCCTTCCCAAAACCCTGTCTGATGACAAATGCACATATAGCAGGATGCCACAGGCCTCCACTAATAAAGGCAAGGAGCAGCTCAGGTGCAAACTACTGATAAAAACAACCACCCCACACCTAACAAACCATGGAGGGGTTGGCTGCCTAGTAGAAAAAATGCACATAGATAAGGCTTGCATAGGACGTCAGTCACACATGTAAGTGTGATGCAAAGTGTCTGGCTTGCAACCTATTAGTGACGACCATAGTATTCTCAGGCGGGCTTCTCCAGCACTATAATATGCAACACACAGTGACAGACGCCCCAATAGACCAAGCCAACAAAGAGAGGTCTGGCTGCATCCTGCAAAAAATGATATAAGTGCAAAAAATTAATGCATACAATGAGAACATTAAATGAGGTATTGGTTAATATTTTGGCCAAAATAGAGCCTGCAAGCCTCGTCAAGGCTCCTCATAATTTGCAGGTCCCTAACACTAATATCAAAACAGCTAACAGAAAAAATTCAAAAAAAAATCATACCACAACATATGGCCTTCCCAAAACCCTGTCTGATGACAAATGCACACATAGCAGGATGCAGCAGGCCTCCACTAATAAAGGCAAGGGGCAGCTCAGGTGCAAACTACTGATAAAAACAACCACCCCACACCTAACAAACCATGGAGGGGTTGGCTGCCTAGTAGAAAAAATGCACATAGATAAGGCCACAGGAGGTAAATTGATGACAATTCAAAGAGACAGTTAATACGAATGGCAACAAAAGAGCCCAGAAAAACTTCTAAACACATTAAGGGTGAACTTCAAGCTCAAGGAACATCAGTGTCAGATCGCACCATCCATCATTGTATGAGCCAAAGTGGACTTCATGGGAGATGACCAAGGAGGACACCATTGTTGAAAAAAATCATAAAAAAGCCAGACAAATTTACCAAACTACATGTTGACAAGCCACAAAGCTTCTGGGAGAATGTCCTATGGACAGATTAAGCAAAAATTGAACTTTTTGGTAAGGCACATCAGCTCTATGTTCACAGATGGGAAAAATGAAGCACATCAAGAAAAGAACACTGTCCCTACTGTGAAACATGGATGAAGCTCTGTTATGTTCTGGGGCTGCTTTTCTGCATCTGGCACAGGGTGTCTAGAATCTGTGCAGAGTACAACGACATCTCAAGACTATCAAGGGATTCTAGAGAGAAATGTGCTGCCCAGTGTCAGAAAGCTTGGTCTCAGTCGCAGGTCATGGGTTTTGCAACAAGATAATGACCCAAAACACACAGCTAAAAACACCCAAGAATGGCTAAGAGGAAAATGTTGGACTATTCTGAAGTGGCCTTCTATGAGCCCTGACCTAAATCCTATTGATCATCTTTGGAAAGAGCTGAAACATGCCGTCTGGAAAAGGCAACCTTCAAATATGAGAAAAGAGAAAGCAAAAAACACAAATATCCCGAACTAAAAAGTAAAAAATAAACTGCAAATAATGCATAAAGGTAATAGTAATAAGGGTATTTAGTAAACATAATTTTGATCAAAATAATGTACAAGCCATCCCGTCACGGCAACCCTTGTGGGACAGTCCCTACTCTAGTATTTAAAACCTTTTCACTTGCCAAGTGACGTGAATGTGAACCAGGATCGAGCAGCTGAACCACTTGTAAAAGCTAAGGCCAGACACGATGGTTTTCCCAGCTCAGAAAGAGGGCGGTCACACCCATATGTGCACTGAATGCACAATGAAATGAATAAAAAACTAATCTGAACTGAGAAAAGTAAGTTAATGTGTATGCACAATGTAAGTGCATATTTTTTATTCGTTTTTTTTTTTTTTTTAACCTTCAAACATGAGACAGCTGGAGCAGTTTGCTCTTGAGGAGTGGGCCAAAATACCTATCAAGAGGTACAGAAGTCTACAGGTATCGTTTGATTGCAGTGATTGCCTCAAAAGGTTGTGCAACAAAATATTAAGTTTAGGGTACCATCATTTCTGTCCAGGCCTATTTCATGAGTTTTTTTTTTTTTAAATTCTGTGGAGGCATGGTTGAAAAGCAATGTCTGACTTTCCATTATTAATTTTCATAGATTTTTTATTTGTTATTACTTTTGTCAGGTTCAAGTTATTTCTGTCACCACTGTGGGTTTTTCTGTCATTAAATGAGGGGTGCCAACAATTTTGACCACGTGTGTATATTTGTGCTTGTGTGTGTGTGTGTGTATATATATATATATATATATATATATATATATATATATATATATATATATTACAGTACAGACCAAAAGTGTGGACACACCTTCTCTTTCAAAGAGTTTTCTTTGTTTTCATGACTATGAAAATTGTAGATTCACTCTGAAGGCATCAAAACTATGAATTTACACATGTGGAATTATATACTTAACAAAAAAGTGTGAAACGACTGAAAATATGTCTTATATTCTAGGTTCTTCAAAGTAGCTACCTTTTGCTTTGATTACTGCTTTGCACACTCTTGGCATTCTCTTGATGAGCTTCAAGAGGTAGTCACCGGAAATGGTCTTCCAACAGTCTTGAAGGAGTTCCCAGAGATGCTTAGCACTTGTTGGCCCTTTTGCCTTCACTCTGTGGTCCAGCTCACCCCAAACCATCTCGATTAGGTTCAGGTCTGGTGACTGTGGAGGCCAGGTCATCTGGTGTAGCACCCCATCACTCTCCTTCTTGGTCAAATAGCCCTTACACAGCCTGGAGGTGTATTTGGGGTCATTGTCCTGTTGAAAAATAAATGATGGTCCAACTAAACGCAAACCGGATGGAATAGTATGCCGCTGCAAGATGCTGTGGTAGCCATGCTGTGTTCAGTATGCCTTCAATTTTGAATAAATCCCCAACGTTGTCACCAGCAAAGCACCCCCACACCATCACACCTCCTCCTCCATGCTTCACGGTGGGAACCAGGCATGGAGAGTCCATCCGTTCACCTTTTCTGCGTTGCACAAAGACACGGTGGCTGGAACCAAAGATCTCAAATTTGGACTCATCAGACCAAAGCACAGATTACCACTGGTCTAATGTCCATTCCTTGTGTTCTTTAGCCCAAACAAGTCTCTTCTGCTTGTTGCCTGTCCTTAGCAGTGGTTTCCTAGCAGCTATTTTACCATGAAGGCCTGCTACACAAAGTCTCCTCTTAACAGTTGTTGTAGAGATGTGTCTGCTGCTAGAACTCTGTGCATTGACCTGGTCTCTAATCTGAGCTGCTGTTAACCTGTGATTTCTGAGGCTGGTGACTCGGATGAACTTATTCTCTGCAGCAGAGGTGACTCTTGGTCTTCCTTTCCTGGGGTGGTCCTCGTGTGAACCAGTTTCTTTGTAGCGCTTGATGGTTTTTGCCACTGCACTTGGGGACACTTTCAAAGTTTTCCCAAATTTTCGGACTGACTGACCTTCATTTCTTAAAGTAATGATGGCCACTAGTTTTTCTTTACTTAGCTGCTTTTTTCTTGCCATAATACAAATTCTAACAGTCTATTTAGTAGGACTATCAGCTGTGTATCCACCAGACTTCTGCACAACACATCTGATGGTCCCAACCCCATTTATAAGGCAAGAAATCCCACTTGTTAAACCTGACAGGGCACACCTGTGAATTGAAAACCATTTCCGGTGACTACCTCTTGAAGCTCATCAAGAGAATGCCAAGAGTGTGCAAAGCAGTAATCAAAGCAAAAGGTGGCTACTTTGAAGAACCTAGAATATAAGACATATTTTCAGTTGTTTCACACTTTTTGTTAATGGTATAATTCCACATGTGGTAATTCATAGTTTTGATGCCTTCAGAGTGAATCTACAATTTTCATAGTCATGAAAATAAAGAAAACTCTTTGAATGAGAAGGTGTGTCCAAACTTTTGGTCTGTACTGTGTGTGTGTGTATGTGTGTATATATATATATATATATATATATATATATATATATATATATATATATATATATAATTATTCACTTATACTTGTTTTGTGTGTGTAAGCATTATATTTGAACATGGTATGTAATGATATTATGGTCTTCAATGGAGAATGAAAAAGAAGAGGTTGAACGAGGAAATTACATCAGAATTCTTTTTTTTTTTTTAATAATATATCTTTATTTATCTTACAAAAAAGCATACAAATCCGCAAGAAAAAAACGCATGAAAATCCGCATCAGAAATGCATAAAAACAGGGTGGAATTTCAACTGCGTTTTCTGCCAAGAGAGGCAGAATCCTCACAGTATTTTAAACGTTCAGTATTTGAGTTTTTTTTACCTCAGCATTTGTAAGCCTAAACCGCGATTTTACCGCAATTCTGTTCTCGATTTTGCCGAGATTTTCTCAAGCACTTTCCAAGCGATTTGAAGCATCGCTTGGAAAGTGATTGACAGATTGGTCACACTCGTCAAACATAGTGTTTGACAAGTGTGACCAGCTTTTTACTATTGAGGCCGCCTATGCAGCATCAATAGTAAAAGATAAAATGTTAAAAATGCTAAAAAAATAAAAAATCGGTATATTTACCTTCCAACGTCCCGCGCTGCAATCCCGGGCCACAGCGTTCCCAGTAATGCCTTGCGAGACCTGTGATGATGTTGGTCTCGCGTTACTATAGCGATCTCGCGAGACTACGTCATCACAGGTCTCGCAAGGCATTACTGGGAACACTTAGGCCAGGAATGCAGCGCGGGACGTCGGAAGATAAATATACCCCGATTTTTTTTTAATTTATTTATTCATTTTTTACAGGGGTATGGTGCCCAGGGCCTGGAGGGCAGTCTCCTCTCCTCCACACCGTGGGTACCAACCGCACATGAGACGCTTAACTTCCCTCATGGTGGGCATAGCCACATGCGGGAAGTAAGCGATTCTCATGCATTCCTATGGGTGCGGAATCGCGGCAATTCTTTGCGATTCCGCACAAAAGAATGAGCATGCTGCGATTTTTTTTTTCCGCGATGTGATTCCGCCACGGAAAAAAAGCGCAGCATTAGCACAGCATGTGCGGAATGCCATAGGAATGCATGGGGGGTGTTCTGTACACGATTTTTAAACGTTTTCGCAGCATTTTCGCGCCGAAAATCACGGCGAAAACGCTTAAAAATTGCATTGTGGGCACACAGCCTAAAGTAACCTTCACTACCTTGGGATTTTCAATTTTTGTGTTTTATGTTTTTTGCTCCTTTTCTTCCCATAGCCGTAACTTTTTTATTTTTCTGTCAATATGGCCATGTGATAGCTTGTTTTTTGGGTGACGAGTTGTAATTTTGAACGATGCCATTGGTTTTACCATATAGAGTACTGGAAAATGGGAAAAAAATTCCAAGTTCGATGACATTGCAAAAAAAAAAGTGCAATTCTTCAATTGTTTTGGCTTTTTTTTACCATGTTCATTAAATGCTAAAACTGAAAAGCCATTATGATTCTCCAGGTCAATAAGAGTTTGCAGATACCAACATATGTAGGTTCTTTTTTATTTAAGTGATGAAAATAAAATCCAAAGTTTGTAGAAAAAAAAAAATGTTGCCATTTTCCGAGACCCATAGCATCTTTATTTTTGTGGATCTGGGGCTGGGTGGAAGCTTATTTTTTGCGTGGCGAGCTGGTGTTTTTTTTATACCATTTTGGGGTAGATACGATCTTTTGATTGCTTGTTATTGCATTTTTTGTAATATTGCGGCAACAAAAAAAGCGTAATTCTTTCTCGGTATGCGGTTTATAATTTGGATTAATTCTTTTTACACTTTGATAGATCAGTCATTTCTGAACGCAGCGACACCAAATATGCGTATTTTTGGTATTTTTTTATTTTTTTATTGTTTATTTTGACTGGGGAAAAAGGGGGGGTGATTTGAATTTTTATATTTTTTTAATTTCTTTGAAAAACATTTTTTTCACTTCTTACACTTGTTTCAATAGTTTCCTTAGGAGACTTGAAGCTGCGATTATCTGATCACTTGTGCTATCCATATCAAGGATTGAACTCTGCTATGTGTAGCAGAATTACTCATCTGCAATGAATGCTGGCAACTAGAGTTGAGCGACTTTGGTCGGATCGGGTTTCATGAAACAAAATTTGCTTCAGATGAAACTCGTCCGACTAGGGCAAAAAAAGTCTGAGTTTCGTCCGAAACCCAACCCCAATGCAAGTCAATGGGAAATAAAAGTCGGCATTGAGCGGATGAAACTCCGACTTTTTTTGCCCTAGTTGGACGAGTTTCATCTGAAGCAAATTTTGTTTCATGAAACCCGATCTGACCAAAGTCGCTCAACTCTACCGGCAACTGTGCAATGCTCATAGCACATCTGGAATGACAAGCATGGGGGTTTCCTGCAGACCCTCAGTTGTCATTCCAACCCATCGACGCCCTGTGACAAGGGCGCTGATGCACGGGGTTCACGATGGTATAAAATTGCTAATAAGTGTTTGGAGTGTGACAGTGAGGACAAGCTCTCCATCCATCCCAACCTAACTCTGCACTGCTTACACCATCTCCCACCTAAAGGCATGGCAGGGAGGATGCAGATCAAGCAGTAAGTGCTATCACAATATCCTCTTTATGCACAGAAGACTGCAGAGAAAGCATCTGGGACAAATCATGTGGAGATATGCCTGGTGCCTGGTGAACATGCATCCCAATAGTCAACCAGAGAAAATAGCAGAGGTTTATGTCATTCTGGATTATCTGTTTAACTTAAAGTTAAATGCTCAAGCATCCTACACCCTCCTACACCCTGGGCATCTGTAGTGGTGTTACAGAGGTCTCTGGGACAAGAGCCAATGGACTCATACTATCTTCTCTTGAGAACAACTTGGAGATACCCCTAACCACTCTCATTGAGTGCAACCAGATACCATCCAACAGCTGCTCAGCAGAGACATTCTCCGGCTACATAAGGTATGTCAGCAAATCAACAGACCACAGGAGGCTCTCTATGTTAAACGGTTTGGTCTAGGCTGGAATGTTCTAGTGTCTGCATAGTTAAGATGAAGCTACAAGGATTTTCTCATTTAAGACTCATTACTTGCCAAATGGTAACATTACTTACTGGGTGAAAGAGAAGCTGAGTGACAGTAAGGCTAAGTGCACACGTACCGGAACTCTCGCGGAAATTACCGCGAGAATTCAGGAATTCCAGTCCGTGGGAAAATCGCATTTTAAATTCCCGCGATTTTCCCGCGGAAAAACTAGCATTTTGCAAGCGTAATTAGCTTGCAGAATGCTAGCGTTCTCCAAGCGATCTGTAGCATCGCTTGGAGAACTGATTGACAGGTTGGTCACACTTGTCAAACATAGTGTTTGACAAGTGTGACCAACTTTTTACTACTGAGGCTGCCTATGCGGCATCAATAGTAAAAGATAGAATGTAAAAAAAAAAAAAAAAAATAGTGTTATTCTCACCCTCCGGCGTCCCGCGCATCCGTTCCCAGTAATCCGTTGCGAAAATGCCCGCGATGACGTCAGTTCTCGCGGGATCGCGACGTCTCGCGGTTATTCGCGATGACGTCGCGCGAATGACCGCGAGACTTCGCGATCCCGCGAGAACGGACGCCATCGCGGGCATTTTCGCAAAGGATTACTGGGAACGAGAGCGTGAAGAAAAGCAGGAAGACTGCGCGGGACGTCGGAGGGTGAGAATAACAATATTTTTTATTTTTAAATTCTATTTTTTGCAGGGATATGGTACCCAAAGCACGGAGGACAGTCTCCTCTCCTCCGGACCGTGGGTACCATCCGCAAATGTTCTGCTTACTTTCCGCATGGTGTGCACAGCCACATGCGGAAAGTAAGTGGAACAATGCATTCCTATGGGTGTGGGATCACCGCGATTCCGCAAATTAATGAGCATGCTGCAGTTTTTACCGCGAAGCGATTCCGCCGCGGTAAAAACCGCAGCATTAGTACAGCATTGCGGAATCCCATAGGAATGCATGGGATGCTTATTTTTCGCGTTTTCGCGGCAAAATCGCGCTGTTAAAACCGCCGCGGAAACGTGAAAAAAGCGCCACGTGTGAACTCAGCCTAAGTGGCAGCAAGAAACCCCTGACAACATGAACATGTTTCCTTCCTGTGATGAGAACCTTTGGTCAACAGTGTTCAATTCTGTAAGTGAAGACAACACACTGGCACCTGCAAAAGAGGACAAAGAATTCTTAAGGGTTATGGAAAAGGAATTTGCCCAGCATGATTGCAACAGCTGGGTGGCTCCTTTACTCTTTTGTTCTCAAAAATGCAAAGAAATGCACCCTAGAGAAAACCAGAGATTCGGAAACATTTTGTCGACTTCATGTAGAAAATCTTTGTCAGAGGTCATGCAAAGCCTACACCACCACCAAAGGAAGGAGAAGAATGCTTTTACCTTCCATCCTTTGGTGTCTATCACCCTAGCAAACCTAACCAAATCAGAGTGGTGTTTGACTCCAGTGCTCAATATGAAGGCATCTCTTTCAATAGCCTGCTCTTCACTGGGCCTAACCTAAATAACAAACTTATAAAAGTACTGATTCACTTCAGACAATTACCTTGAAACGTGCATCGGGGCTGCTGCAGGACACACACGCTGGCAGTCAAATTATGGGTAAGACATGCATATCTCTAGTCTTGTGATTTCATTAGGATGGGGTCTGTTACAAAAATTGTATAGGAGTTATGGAGATCACAATGAAATCCCTTTTCCCCTGCACTTTCTATGCACTAAGCACTTTCTAGGATTATACTATTTTTATGTAAAATAATTCTTTATTGAGACCTGCTAGTATTATCCATGCTGTTACTACAGTGTTGTTTTTGGTCCTTGCACACATGAGCTTTTGTACTACACATTGTCCTTGTTCTGAGTCTGTAGATTATATGTAATCTGTGTAATTTATTTGGTTAATAAACTATTTGTGATACTTTTAGTGAATTTTGGACTTTTGTACTCCGTTGTTCATCTGTAGCATTCAGTAATGGCTGACATTCAGCAAATGTTCCATTGTTTTATCGTGAGAGAAGACAGTAGAAACTACCTCAGGTTCCTAGAACAAGAACAATGACTTACACAACAATGTACTAGACTACAGGATGAAGGTACATGTCTTTGGGAATAGCTTTTGCACATCGGCCTCTTACTGAAATGAATATGAGACAGATGTGCAGTACCCTGTCGTGGCCACTAACAGAAGAAGGAACAGGTCCAGCCAGTAGCCGCTGCCAACACCAAAATCAGCTAATCGGTGGGGGGGACGGTGTTGGACCCCAACTGATCAGACATTGATGACCTATCCAATATTTAATTTGGAAGTTTTGTACTTCACAAACATTGTGACAATATCAGCTTATCAAATACAACACATGTATAAGTGGAGCTTTTCGTTTTAACTGAGGCTGCTCATTAATTTTGAAGGTGCACAAATCCTTTTATTAGCAATTATGACCCAAATTTGCATGCATAGGCAGAATTCGAAAAATAAACTATTGAATGTGTGAATTTTACAGAGTACAATTAGTTATTTTATTTTTGAACATTTATTTTTTGGCAGAAAAGTCAAATAGAACAAAAAATTCCATTCCCACTGTTATTGTGAACGTGTGTCCTCCTGGTGTCACATAGTTACATGACCACATTTTCCTTGGCTCAGAACAACTGCACATGTGCTCCTACTTAAATTTAATGGTTTAAATATTTTTACTGTTTCTTTACTGCTTAAAAGACAATGTGATTTTACTGACTCTTATTATTTGATGCCTATAGTACATACTCAAATAACATTTTACCTATTTTTTAGTAGCTTTGCATTTTAAATTTGTTGTCCAAGAGACTGTAGTTCCAAAAAAGCAGCTAAAAACCTGGTGGTATCAGTGTCTGACAATTATAATAGAGACCAAGCTTTACAGATGCAATGTAGAACAACGCTTACCAGTGTAAAATGTAAATATCATACGTTGCTTTATTCTTTTGTGTACCAGTTTTAAAAGCAATCTGTCACCAGGTTTTTGCTAATCCATCAGAGAATCTGTGATGTAGGGGCAGAGACCCTAATACCAGCGATATATCACTTGCTGATTTGCTTGCTGTTTTGATATAATGCACACAGAAAGCTGCCAAACAGTGGTAGGGGTGGGATTATACAGAACTCAAGAATATGCTTGACTACCTGACAGCAGGTTTACTAATTTTCTAGTGATAATCCCCTTGATAAAACATTTTATCAAAACTACACTAAGCAGCCGAGTAAATGACATATCTCCGGAACCAGGGTCTCTGACCCTATATTATGCTTCTTTCAGATTCTGTAGTAAAAACCCTTTAATTAGAGGAGCATTGAAGTAAGATGCCCCCAAATTATTAAGAGACATCTCCTTCTTTAATGCATTTAACTCATCTTTCAACTGTCTTGCGCCATCAGACATACAACATCAACAATAATATGAGGAATTTAAACAGTGTCTGCCAAAACAAGAAATTCTCCACTATAGGGTTAAGTTCACACTGGGCATTTTTGCTGAGTTTTTTTTTGTTCTGTAGCAAATCCTGATTTCTTGGTAGGAAAGAAGCTGTGGCAAAAACGCATGTTTGGTCCATTTTTTATGCGTTTTTGTTGCGATTTTGGTGCATTTTTTTCATGCACTTTTGGGGCTAACTTGTGTCTCTTTGTACATGCTAGTAAAGTTGAGTACCCATAGAGGGAAAAATAAAACTACTTCCTGTACAGTCATGGCCAAAAGTTTAGAGAATGACACAAATATTATATTTTCACATGATCTGCTGCCCTCTGGTTTTTATGTGTGTTTGTCAGATGTTTTTATCACATACAGAAATATAATTGCAATCATATTATGAGTAGCAAAAGGTTATATTGACAGTTAGAATGAGTTAATGCAGCAAGTCAATATTTGCAGTGTTGACCCTTCTTCTTCAGGACCTCAGCAATTCTCCCTGGCATGCTCTCAATTAACTTCTGGATCAAATCCTGACTGATAGCAGTCCATTCTTGCAAAATCAATGCTTTTATTTTGTCTGAATTTGAAGGTTTTTGTTTGTCCACCCGTCTCTTGATGATTGACCACAAGTTCTCAATGGGATTAAGATCTGGGGAGTTTCCAGGCCATGGTCCCAAAATCTCTATGTTTTGTTCCCTGAGCCATTTAGTTATCACCTTTGCTTTATGGCAAGGTGCTCCATCATGTTGAAAAAGGCATTGTTGATCGCCAAACTGCTCTTGGACGGTTGGGAGATGTTGCTCTTGGAGGACATTCTGGTACCATTCTTTATTCATGGCTGTGTTTTTAGGCAAGACTGAGAGAGAGCCCATTCCCTTGGCTGAGAAGCAACCCCACACATGAATGGTTTCAGGATGCTTGACAGTTGGCATGAGACAAGACTGGTGGTAGCGCTCACCTGGTCTTCTCCGAATAAGCCGTTTTCCAGATGTCCCAAACAATCAAAAAGGGGATTCATCAGAGAAAATGACTTTACCCCAGTCCTCAGCAGTCCACTCCCTGTACCTCTTGCAGAATATCAGTCTGTCCATGATGTTTTTTCTGGAGAGAAGTAGCTTCTTTGCTGCCCTCCTTGAGACCAGGCCTTGCTCCAAGAGTCTCCACCTCACAGTGCGTGCAGATGCACTCACACCTACCTGCTGCCATTCCTGAGCAAGCTCTGCACTGCTGGTAGCCCGATCCCGCAGCTGAAACACTTTTAAGAGACGGTCCTGGCGCTTGCTGGTCTTTCTTGGGCGCCCTGGAGCCTTTTTGGCAACAAGGGAACCTCTCTCCTTGAAGTTCTTGATGATGCGATAGATTGTTGACTGAGGTGCAATCTTTCTAGCTGCGATACTCTTCCCTGTTAGGCCATTTTTATGCAGTGCAATGATGACTGCACGTGTTTCTTTAGAGATAACCATGGTTAACAGAAGAGAAACAATGATGCCAAGCACCAGCCACCTTTTAAAGTGTCCAGTGGTGCCATTCTTACTTAATCATGGCAGATTGATCTCCAGCCCTGTCCTCATCAACACCCACACCTGTGTTAATGGAGCAATCACTGAAACGATGTTAGCTGGTCCTTTTAAGGCAGGGCTGCAATGATGTTGAAATGTGTTTTGGGGGATAAAGTTCATTTTCTAGGCAAATATTGACTTTGCAAGTAATTGCTGTTAAGCTGATCACTCTTTATAACATTCTGGAGTATATGCAAATTGCCATTAGAAAAAATGAAGCAGTAGACTTTGTAAAAATTAATATTTGTGTCATTCTCTAAACTTTTGGCCATGACCGTAGAACCATACCTCTTCATCCTTTGAAAAGTCAGCAATTCATATGCTGCATACAGTAAAATCACAGTGTGATAGGTTAGTATAGAATAGATAGAACAGATATATACATATAGAATACATGAATATATAGATGTCAGTGACATAAACATATATATATATATTTCATAGATAGATAGAAGAAAAGCCAGCAATTCATCTGCCGTGTACAGTAAAATCACATAATTGGTTAGAATAGATAGAATAGATATATAAACATAGAATACATAAAAAATATATGTCAGTGACACACACATATACAGGAAGGAAAGTATAAAAAACCCTGCTGTGGTGTTCACAATCCTCTTGCAATAGGACAAGTTGGTTGGCAAAACAGGTGCTAGTAATATTCAAAAAGTAACAGTAATGAAAAAATAACTTAACCATGCCAAAGGACTTGAAAAGAAAAGTCTTGAGTGAGGAAAAGAAGGGCTCAATTCTGGCTTTTCTAGCAGAGGAATACAATGAGCGTCACGTTGCCTCCATCCTTAGAAATTTCTAAGATGGCAGTCCATTACAACAAGGTCAAGCAGCAGACATTGGGAACAGCAAAGCTACAGACCGGCAGAGGGCGAAAACGACTCTCCACTGACCAGGATAACCATTATCTTATTCGAATGTTACTCA
The DNA here is from genome assembly GCF_039654945.1 of Dendrobates tinctorius. Taxonomy (NCBI): domain Eukaryota; kingdom Metazoa; phylum Chordata; class Amphibia; order Anura; family Dendrobatidae; genus Dendrobates; species Dendrobates tinctorius. The sequence goes on along the minus strand of NW_027361679.1, from coordinate 42,030,462 downwards.
GCAACCGCAGCATGACATCAAGTGACCTACAAAGAAATGGCAAATGGCAGCTGGGGTGAAGTGCACGGAAATAACAGTTTGTAACAGGCTCCTGGAGGCAGGGCTCAAGTTCAGTAAAGCTAGAAAACAGCCTTTCATCAATGAGAAGCAAAGGAAAGCCAGGCTGAAGTTTGCCAAAGACCATAAGGATTGGACCATAGAGGACTCGAGTAAGGAAATCTGATGAGTCTAATTTTCAGCTTTGCCCAACACCTGGTCGTCTAATGGTTAGACAGAGACCTGGAGAGGCATACAAGCCACAGTGTCTTGCCCCCACTGTGAAATTTGGTGGAGGATCGATGATGATCTGGGGGTGCTTCAGCAAGGCTGGATTTGGGCAGGTTAATCTTTGCGAATGACGTATGAATCAAGCCGCATACAAGGTTACCCTGGAAAAACAGTTGATTTCTTCTGCTCAGGCAATGTCCCCCAACTCTGAGGACTGGTTTTTCCAGCAGGACAATGAGCCATGCCACACAGCTAGGTCAGTCAATGTGTGGATGAAGGACCACCACATCAAATCCCTGTCACGACCAGCCCAATCTCCAGACCTGAACCCCATTGAAAACCTCTGGAATGTAAACAAGAGGAAGATGGATAGTCACAAGCCATCAAAGAAGAACTGCTTAAATGTTTGTACCAGGAGTGGCATAAGGTCACCCAAAAGCAGTGTGAAAGACTGGTGGAAAGCTTGCCAAGATGCATGAAAGCTGTGATTAAAAATCATGGTTATTCCACAAAATATTGATTTCTGAACTCTTTCTGAGTTAAAACATTAGTTTTAACTCAGAAAGTCTGCAAGCACTGCTTTTTCTTAAATTATTTTGACCCTTTCTCATTTTCTGAAAATAAATACAAAATTTAGTGCATCGAAAACATGTTGTCAGTAGTTTATAGAATAAAAGAGCAATTTACATTTTACTCAAATATACCTATAAAGAGAAAAATTAGACAAACTGAAAATTTTGCAGTGGTCTCTTAATTTTTGCCAGAGCTGTGTTAGATAGATAGATGGATAGATAGATAGAACAAAAGCTGGCAATTCATCTGCCGTGTACAGTAAAATCACAGAGTGACAGGTTAGAATAGAATAGATAAAATAGATATATACACAAAGAATACATAGATATATAGATGTCAGTGACACACACATTTATATATGTATATACAGTATATTACTTAGATCGAAGAAAAGCTGGCAATTCATCTGCCATGTACAGTAATATCACAGAGTGACAGGTTAAAATAGAATAGATAGAATTGATATATACTGTGAGGCAGTGACCGGTGTCAAGTGTGAGGGTCGCTATGTGTCCCCCAGGATGTGCTCTGAAATGTATTAGATCCGCTGGAGTGCCTTGTGATCACAGCAATGTGCCTGTGACTCGCAGGGCAGAATAAAAGTAAGTTCAAACCTGGTCAAGCTGTTTGGACCAAGGAGTTTATTTAGGAAAACCCGGTATGGGCTTTTATTTTTGAAACGGGCTGCAGGAAGGTAGTGGGGTCCGGTCCGCTTCCTCCAGCCCAGGTCTTATGAGTGGCCTATGGCCACAGGTTGGAAAAGAAAAAAAACTCTGCTGGGGGGGTTGATTTAGTCAGTGTTGCTCTGGTGAGGAAACAGAGCAGGTGATCTGCAGAGCACACCCTGTGTGAGTTAACACAGGGCTAATGGAGCCAAAGGTACTGGCAACCCTCCCTGCATACCCGGCAGTATGTCGCTCACGGCAACTGCCCTGGGCTGGCGTTTTATTTACCCGGCTGCGATCCGGAAGATACAGCGTGCTGTGCACTGAGTGAGTGTTGTTGGACATTATAAACCTTTCTGTTTTGAACTTGCTTGGTCACTGCCTCATAACTGCACAGCGTGGACACCGCTGCTTTACAATACACATAGAATACATAGATATATAGATGTCAGTGACACACATATATATATATATATATATATATATATATATATATAATATATATATATATATATATATATATTAGATAGATAGATGAAAAGCCGGCAATTCATCAGACGTGTAGTGTAAAATCACTGCAGGAGCCGACAGGATAGAACAGATGGGTTACATACAGTAAATACACATACTGTAGAATAGGTCGATATACAGATGTCAGTGACATATACAATTAGTACGGTGTCTGTGCAGCTTACTGAACATGTATTTAATTAATAAAAGATTATTTTTCTGAAAAAAATGGTGTGGGTGCCTATGCAAATTTTGAAACCAGCAAAGGGAAAGCTGATGGCTGATTTTTATAGCCTGGGAAGGGGGTAATACCCATGGAGTTTCCATGTTATTAATATTAACTCACAACTGTAAACTTAGTCTTTACTGGCTATTAAAATGGGAGACCCTAAAAAACAATGATGTAGTGTCCCCCTATAATTAGTAACCAGCAAAGGCTATGCAGACAGTTGCGGGCTGATATTAATAGCCTAGGAAGAGGCCATGAATACTGGCCCCCCCAGGCTAAAAACATCAGCTCTCAGCTGCCCCAGAAAAGGCACGTCTCTAAGATGCGCCAATCCTGGCACTTTGCCTTGCTCTTCCCACTTGCCCTGTAGCAGTGGCAAGTGGGGTGATAGTTGGGGGTATTGATGTCACCTTTGTATTGTCAGGTGACATCAAGCCCTGAGGTTAATAATGGAGAGGCATCAATAAGACACCCCCATTACTAACCCCATAGTCATATTGTAAGAAAACACAGATACCACGATTAACCCCTTCACTACCAAGGGTGGTTTGCACGTTAACTACCGGGCCAATTTTTACAATTCTGACCACTGTCCCTTTATGAGGTAATAATTCTGAAACGCTTCCATGGATCCCGGTGATTCTGACATTGTTTTCTCGTGACATATTGTACTTCATGTTAGTGGTAAAAATTTCATTCATATAACTTGCGTTTATTTGTGAGAAAAACGGAAATTTGGCGAAAATTTTGAAAATTCCGCAATTTTCCAACTTTGAATTTTTATGCCCTTAAATCACAGAGATATGGCACACAAAAAAGTTAATAAGTAACATTTGCCACATGTTTACTTTACATCAGCACAATTTTGGAACCAAAATTTTTATTTGTTAGTAAGATATAAGGGTTAAAAGTTGACCAGCGATTTCTCATTTTTGCAACATCATTTTATTTTTACGGACCACATCACATTTGAAGCCACTTTGAGGGGTCTATATGATAGAAAATACCCAAAAGTGACACCATTCTAAAAACGGCACCCCTTAAGGTGCTTAAAACCACATTCAAGGAGTTTATTAAACCTTCAGGTGCATCACAGGAATTTTTTGAATATTTAAAAAAAAATTAACATTTAACTTTTTTTCACAAAAAAAATTACTTCAGGTTCAATTTTTTTTATTTTACCAAGTGTAACAGGAGAAATTGGACTGCAAAAATTATTGTGCAATTTGTCCTGAGCACGCTGATACCTGATATGTGGGGGGAACCACTGTTTCGGCGCATGGCAGAGCTCAGAAGGGAAGGAGCGCCGTTTGACTTTTTCAATGCAAAATTGGCTGGAATTCTGATCGGACGCCATGTCGCGTTTGGAGAGCCCCTGATGTACCTAAACAGTGGAAACCCCCCACAAGTGACCCCATTTTTTAAACTAGACCCCCTAAGGAACTTATCTAGATATGTGGTGAGAACTTTGAACCCACAAGGGCTTCACAGAAGTTTATAATGTACAGCGGTACAATTAAAAAATAATATTTTTTTCCACAAAATGATCTTTTCACCCCCAATTATTATTTTCCCAAGGGTAACAGGACCCTAAAAGTTATTGTGCAATTTGTCCTGAGTACGCTGATACCCCATATGTGGGTGTAAATGACTATTTGGGCACATGGCAGAGCTCGGAAGGCAAGCAGCGCCATTTGACTTTTTTGGCTGGAATTGAGATCAGACACCATGTCGCGTTTGGAAAGCCCCTGATGTACCAAAACAGTGGAAACCCTCCACAAATGACCCCATTTTGGAAACTAGACGCCCCCCAAGGAACTTTTCTAGATGTGTGGTGAGAACTTTGAACCCCTAAGTGCTTCACAGAAGTTTATAACGCCCAGGCGTGAAAATAACAAAAATTTTTTTCCACAAAAATGATATTTTTGCCCCAAAATTTGTATTTTCCTAAGGGCAACAGGAGAAATAGGACCCCAAAAGTTGTTTTGCAAATTGTCCTGAGTAGGCTGATACCCCATATGAGGGGGTAAAACACTGTTTGGGTGCATGGCAGAGCTTGGAAGGGAAGGAGCACCATTTGACTTTTTCAACGCAGAATTGGCTGGAATTGAGATCAGACGCCATGTTGCGTTTGGAGAGCACCTGATGTGCGCAAATAGTGGAAACCCCCAATTCTAACCCTAACCCTAGCCCTAACCCTAACCCTAATGGGAAAATGGAAATAAATACATTTTTTTAATTTTATTATTTTTCCCTAACTAAGGGGGTGATAACGGGGGGTTTGATTTACTATTTATGGCGGTTTTTATGTTTGGCAGCTGTCGCACGCTAAAAGATGCTTTTTATTGTAAAAATAGTTTTGTGCATCACCACATATTGAGAGCTATAATTTTTCCATATTTTGACCCACCGAGTCATGTGAGGTCTATTTTTTTGTGGGACGAGTTGACGCTTTTATTGGTATCATGTTCGGGCATGTGACATCTTTTGATCGCTTTTTATTTCGTTTTTTGGGACGCAGAATGAACAAAAACCAGCGTTTCATGAATTTCTTTTGGGTGGTGCGTTTACGCCGTTCTGGGTGCGGTAAAATTTATAAGGTGGTTTTATTCTTCGGGTCAGTACGGTTACAGCGATACTTCATTTAGGTCTTTTTTTATGTTTTGGCGCTTTTATGCAATGAAAACAATTTTATATAAAAAATAATTATTTTTGCATCACTTTATTCTGCGAGCTATAACTTTTTTATTTTTTTGCTGATGATGCTGTTTCGCAGCTCGTTTTTTGCGGGACAAGATGACGTTTTCAGCGGTACCATGGATATTTATATGCGTCTTTTTGATCGCGCATTATTGCACTTTTTATTCGGCGGTATGATAATAAATCATTATTTTTTGCTTCGTTTTTTATTTTTTAAGGGGTTCGCTTAAGGGGTTAACTATTGGGACAGTTTTATAGGGCGGGTCGTTACGGACGCGGTGATACCAAATATGTGTACTGTTATTGTTTTGTTTTTTTTTCCAAAAAATGAATTTATTGGGGAATATATATATTTTTTTTTAATTTATTTAGCGATTTTTTTTTTTTAAATTATTTTTACACTTTTTTTAATTTTTTTTTACTTTATTACAATGCCCCAGGGGTGACATAACTGTCCTGTGACAGATCGCTGATCTGTCACATCACAGATCACTGTGACAGATCAGCGATCTGTCACAGGCACTGCACAGGCTTCCTCATGCCTGTGCTTTGCAGGCACTGAGGAAGCCAGCTTCCTGCAGGCCCTCGGAGGTCCCCGTCGCCATATTGGATCCGGGGACCTGCAGGAAAGGAGCCCCCGGCAGCAGCGCTGCACATTGCGCCGCCGTGGGGGGCTCAGGGAAGCACGGAGGGAGCCCCCTCCCTGCCGATGCTTCCCTTTAACCCCCGGTACACCATGATCGTGTTTGATCGCAGTGTGCAAGGGGTTAACGTGTCGGGGGCGGTCCGTGACCGCCCCTGACACATTGTGCCGGGTGTCAGCTATGATAATTAGCTGACACTCGGCCGCGATCAGCGGCCCTCACCACGTGGGCGCCGCTGATCGCGATGACGTAATATTCCGTCCATGGTAATTAGGTCCATGGTCACATGGACGGAATATTACGTCAATTGTAGGTAAGGGGTTAAAGTCCTTTGAAAAAATGACACAGACTCCTTTAATAATCTTAATAAATCATACTTACTACCAATTCCACCGAAGCCCTCATCCTCCTGTAATAAATCAAAAATAAAATAAACAACAATATCCCTCACCTCTCCATCGTTCTGTCCCACATCATAATCCATGTCTGGAGGGGAGAGAGAGTTCAACCTGGACGGTGCCAAGATGTGACTGTCCAGGCTGAAAACCACTGGTGAATGAGCTGCTGTGAATGCAGCATCAGTGACTAGCCATGACGTCATTGAGGTTATTGCTGGTCACTGAGGCTGCATTCCCAGCAAGGATGAACTGCAGTGACCTCGGTGAGATCCCCGCTAGCACCGTGAGAAAGTTGCACAGTGCAGAGGCGAGTTCACTGCACTGAAATTCTCACGGTAAGATCTCATGATATAAGGAAGTCAGATCATCCAGAAAGTGGCTTCCCAACCAAGATAAATTCTAGACAAACACAATTATGCAACACATAAATCCAATATTAGGTGCTACTAGTGTGAGCGTAACCATAGCTCCCAACCATCGCGGACTCAGCAGGACTGTCAAGTAGTTATGTGTGAACATGCTCGGATAAGGTGTTGTGTGATGAGGTGTGCTAACTGAGTGTCTTTGGTGTGCTCAAAAACTATGTTCAAGTCCCCATAACAGCCTGTTTGTTAGGCAATGCCTGCATGTGTGGCAGCTGTCGAAAAGCCGATGCGTGGGGACTCGAATTTGGACTTTTTGAGCATGCCGAAGACACTCAGTTAACATACAAATATGCTCAGATAACTCATCATTATCCAAACACATTTGCTCATCACTACTGTCTAGATTTGAGGGCTCAGTAATGCCACATCAGGGTTTTGCATCTCTCTATTTTGATACAAATTAAATAAACTATTTCTTTACTTTTGTGATGTGGTCACTTTGAAATTCAAACTCACAATCTCATGTTTGTAGATAGCAGCTCTAGCTGTGAGCCACAGCCTATAATGATAAATATATTAGAATTTGGTAATCTTAAGCTGTATGATAGGCAGTGAACCCAGAAACAGATTATATAAGTGCACAGAAATACATCTGTACATAGCGATATATCTCTATGTCACTGAATTCTAGAGGTGAAGAAAATTCTGATTTTTTTGTTCCTATACAACTATTAAAGATAATTAAAATTTTTTTTAAAAAATGTCATTTTCTTTTATGTCTCTGGTACTCAAACCCACCTCCTGTATACTTGATCTGTATTAATGCTGTGTATTTTCTGCACAGAAATTCTGCTGTATAAAACTTTCCAAGCAAAGTGGATTTGATTTCATGAAACTGCACCCACTGTATCTAAAGACACTGCCGAACTGTGCAATTTTGGTGCTTTTTTTTCTCTATAGGCCTCTATGTGGAGCTTAAAAGAACAGTATGTAAAAAACTGAAGTTACTTTTTTTAAGTGCAGAAGCAAAACTGCACCAGAATTGCATTAAATAAGTGGGGAAATGGCATAAAAATTTCAGCAAGAGTGCAATAATCAGAGAAGATTGTTGTTATGTAGTTTAGTGTGAACACCTGCAAAAAACAAAAGCCATAGCATTTATGCAACGTGTGAACATGGCCTAACAGACACATAAAAGCTAGATGTCATATAGTAAAGCTACATATAGATGATAAAGTACTCTAGTCCCAACTAGAGAGGAGCAGGATGCATAGATGCCATTGTGCTAGCCCTGGCTAATCAAAAGCGGCATCGAGGTCACCAGAAAGTAAGAGATTCAGGGCCTCTTGTCCATCCTCCATGTACTACTGACCTGCACACTGGACTGAAGTCCTGTGAATTGATCCAGTCATTTCTATTCCCAATTGTCCCAGATACAGTGTGACAGAGTCTAGCCCTAAAGTCTAGAGAGTCTTCTAAATGTGCCTCACTGCTACTGCCTCTCTGATATCTCCTCCTGCCAGGGTAAAATTCAATTGGTAAATGGGCATTGATTGAGGTGTGGCTAGGGTGTGACCAAAATTCGCCTCGACATGCTATATGCGAAGCATATTTGTCCCTCTTTCTGTTCTTCAAAAGTTGGGCGGTATGGTGTAACAATGTAAGCATACACAGGTAAATAAAGTGCCAATGCAAAAAACAATATTATTGATCACAACAGTGTAATTAAAGTGCTATTAGTGCTAAAGCTAAGAGCTTATGTGCAAGAATAAAATTAAAATAAGAATCCCTCATATAGTTAGGGTTGTCCCTCAAGCAAAAAAGGACCCCATATAACTACCAATGCACCATGCCCTCAGATCTTGCACCATCACCATAAATTAATGCTAGGTAGGCTGGCATAGATTTCTATTGTAATTTACAAAACAAAAAATATATATATAAATAAATCATATATAAACAATTATGATGAATTTTTCAGGTGTGATAGGTCCCAAGAGACCACAATGCCAGAAACAAAGTTCTGTCAACACTTCCCCAATGTCACCTGATTCAGAGGGGGGCCAATTATCCAACTGGTGGATGCCAACCAGTTACCTATCCCCATGGCCGGGGTGGTAAGGATGGAGATGCATGTATGTGGGAAGAATTTGGGAAAGTAGGGGATCATACTGGTGACAGGCCTCATCATAAGTAAACCCATAGTGACATTGGAAACAAATGTCCTAAAGGAAGTAGGACCATTCTTGACGAGCAGTGGCATAGCACAAAGGGAAAGCCCTGTTCATCATTGGCATTGGAGAAGAGAGAGAGCCCAAAGATTTGCTCAGTCCTCCGATAGTTACTACAGGAAAGAGTGATGTGCCTGGAAGAGTCGTTTCTTGGTGAGGAATGCCTGCCTCCATAGGGTGAAGTGGAGAGACAAGGGCCGCCTGTGGCAGTGTGACTGCAGAGGATGGGCAGAGGCCTGAAGGAAATGGGATGGTGACCCGAGAACAGTCTTATCCAAAGCAAGATGGAACCATGACGCAGGACACCGAGGGATGAGGGGGACAGTGTCAGTTGCAGGAAGACATCTGCACTATCTTGGTCTATGAACGTGACTCTGGTGGAGCTGGTATGTGCCATGGGAGTTGAAGATGACAACAACTCCAGAGAAGAGAGAGGTAGGACTTACACCTAGTGCACAGTCAGGTGTTGGATGCGATATGCTGATGCAATCGAAGGAGGTACTGCATATGAGAGTGTCATTCCATGTTTTGGACTGCTGGGGGGCTGAAAAGAACCAAGACCTGCGGCCTGATGGTGAAGTGCAGTCAAGTGGTCTATTGAAGAGGGACACTGGGTTGCATGGAGGAGAGACAGAAATTGAACTTCTGCATGAGGTACCTGAAGATCCGAGCACTCCTGACAAGACAGCCCAAGAGAGACCTCGAAGAACTCAGCATGTACACGCTGTTGTCCCACCCACGAGATACGCACAGGATGATTTCCTCTGGCAACATGTGAGGGGAAGGAAGTAACTAGGCATGTCTACTCCGTGATGGGTCCAGAACCGTCGGGGCTGTCACCTAAGTTGCAGGGGGGAAAGCTTAAAGCACAAAACCGCTCCCTGTACTAAGGAGAAGGGGAAGTGGTCAAGCTGAGAGAACATTCCCAAGCGAGGATTCAAACAGTTTGGGCGGGAACGTTGAGCGCGCGAGACACCTGTGAGGTAAAATCTGCTGAGAGGTGACTGGGCAGAGAAAAGCAGTGCCTGGGACGGAAAAGCGCAGGAGACTACAGACTGGGTATCACTCAGACACCGCTGTCCCCGCTGACATCGCTGATTACGCTGACAAAGCCAACAACCCTGCCACAGTTGCCCCCGCTGACAGCACTGACTGTGAGAGACAAGGTCTGTGAACGGGACTTAGGTGCGCATCGATACGGCACAAGGAACTGGGCTGCCTGTTGTAAACTGTGTTTGGGCAGTGCTGCAGGTCTCTGTAGAGTTGGGACATTCACTCTGAGGATAAGGATGTTTCTCTCTTCATCACCTCATCTGCTGGACCCAAGACCCGCGTCAGGATTCTGAGGAGTCGCCGCCATCATCAGGACCATGGAAGGACATCACCAATGTAAAGCAATTCTACACCATCTTCATCACAACTGTGACAGACTCCCACTGCGATGCAATCTAATCAGCACCCAGTCACAGACAGGAGTTCAACCGTGACTGGCACCTGAGTGATAAGTTATATTTAGTTGTATTGTCAGCTTTACTTGTCCCTGTTCCTTAAGTTATCCCCATTAGGCATTTGCTGTATTAAGAAATAGTATTCCTCCGTTTTCTCCCTGTGTGGAGTTTCTGCTGTAAAATAAACCCCTATCACCCTTGGTTTGTGTACAGTCCATTACTGCATCCCACGTGCCTGCAGTTTTCTCACACACATAGTGCAAGAGATGCAGGAATGGGTGCGAGAACTGGAATTCTGGCCCGCCTTCAAAGAACATTGAGAGGCACAAAGACTCTTCTCGCCTGAGGACTGGCAAGTTTAAAGAAGAGAGGAATGTAAGTAAGTAGACAAGAGAGAATACAGTTGAAGTTGATTCTCAGGTGAGTAATTGCAAGCCAACACCACCATCTGCTGGTAAAAAGTGAAAGTAAAGAAGGAATTACAGTAGTAGGAACCTATGTTCCCACAGGAAGAGTTTTGACAGCACCAGGTCAGGTGATCCCTGTGTCGCATTTACTAATTATAAAAGGCCTGGTCGGGCTCAAAGAAGCAGTTTGTGCCAGAACATGTTCCAAGACAGATTGTGTGGCTGCTAGGTGGGCTTGCAGCCACTATCGCCACAGATGGGTCAGAGAGCGATCAGATGCTGGAGAAGGTCTGAGCTGTGAGTAAGATTTGTTCCCTTTACTAGTAGAAGATCCATAAGCCATGCCAGTAGAAAATTCGCAAGCAGCACCAAAAGAAGTTTTATAAGCAGTGCCAGTAGAAGACCGTGACCAGATCCGAACTAGACTCGGGAGATGATCTAGCTGTAGCAGAGGACCATTCCTGTGGGTTGTTTTGTTCAGTGAAGACATATGGTACGGGGTGTGGGCTGGGGCCTTCAGGGAACAGAGCTGGCCAGTGTGACAAGCACACCGTTTTCCCAGTGACTCATATATCTAGTAGTTGTGGCCTAGTGGAAAATATAATAGGCCTGCCTGGTGTCTTTTGAGAAAATTTGATGCAGAGCGATAATACGGAGCCATAGATAACGGAGCCAGAGGGACATGCGTGTACATCAAAAATGAAGGAAACACTTGCACATCACAGTAATTAGCCAATGCTCCAGCACATTAAGTTCTGAGAGGGGTTAATCAGTCATGTAGTCATGTTTAGGGCTAGGTGTAGTGAACTTCTAAAGAGTGGGTGGGAGGTTGTTCATCATATCTCCACCCCAGGGTGGAGTTCAGAGGATACACAGCTTACTGGTTAATTCAGTATTGGGTGTGCCTGGAGATGGGAATTCCAGAGCTGTGAGTGAAGATAAGGAAAGCTGGACCTTTTTTTAATGTTTGCTTCCTGAGCGGGCAGATGCCCACAGCAACATGGACTGTGCCATTTATTTTGTTATGTTTTCCCATTATGCCAGAATGGCTGTGTTTATGTTGCTAACCCTGCCTTGGCTTATGCTGTATGGGCGCCCAAATCAATGGTGGTGGTTTTTGTGGTTAATGGAATAATAGTTCGTGATGCCACCTGTGGTGTTTGGCAAGTAAGATGCTAAGCCAACGCTGCTTGCAGATCCGCTGGGACTGATGGTATGATGCAGCTAAGATGGTGTAGCTCCTCACAGGTGGAGCTGTAGTCCCAGGGCAGTGTAGGTGCAATGGATCTGGAGAATTGCAGGATGGTGTGGATGCTGGTACCCAGATGTAGTGGTGCTGAAGGTGTTAGCGACGAAGGAATGGAGGCCACCAGAGCTTGCAGTTTCAAAGCTTTACTCACAGTTCGTGGTACACACTGGTGCCTGCCTCCGTGCCATGTCCTCCGGGGTAAAGACTCAACCAACCTCCCGGGCAAGTCAGGGCTCTCCTCTCCAACACTCCGCCAATATGTACCTTTCCTGATTGACTCCTCCAATGCACCTTGTGGTGTGAAGCACTCCAGTACTTAGTTACCCTGGAATACCTACTGTCTAGATGTTCCTAGAACTCTACTTGTATGACAGACAGCTGTAGCCTGCTCGGGGATGCTCCTGGATCCCGGCTCTCTATCCGTGTTGCTGTTGTGTCCCAAGTCTTGGATGGAAGTAGTGCATTAACAGCCAACTACTCCACCGGTGTCTGCTGCAGAACCATAAGTGTCCATACAACCTCGGGGACGGGGTCCCGGCCTTTCGCTGTGAACCTATAGGCAGGGTTCCTATCCAACCCACTCCTCCTCTCTGTTCTCTTTACTCCTTCGTTTCGTACTTGTCTCTCCTTCATATAGATGCTTAGGTTACAGTTCTACATCTCTCTCCTTCTCCTCGGACCCGTCCTCAGACTCTCCTGACTGACTGCCCTTCTCCTGACTCCCCTAAGGGACTGACCTGTAATTCTAAACCTTCCCAACCTTTTATATGGATCTAAACTCCACCCACCTCCCAGCACATCTTGTGTTACGAAGCAAGGAACGACGAAAGGTGCTCTGCTACTCTCTAAGCATGGAGCTGCAATCTGGTCCTTTGCTGAACTATCCTGTGTGCGGTTGCAGGTGTTGGAGTGTGGAAAGGAGCTCCCAACTTACCAGGATGGTGGGGCACTACACCTTAGGAGAAGGTGCGTGTTACAGAACCACTTAGCACCCAGAATATGTTGTACATAGTGATGGGCGAGTCCTAAATTACTCGGAATCGCTTGACTCTAGCGAGTCCGAGCCCGGGACTCGCTACTCGTTGCGAGTCTAGCGAGTCCAATGTCAATGAATGGGGAAGCGAGTCTTAGCGAGTAATGTGCGATTTACAAATCGCAGATGTGTCTCGGAAAGCGCTTGCATTGGCGATTTGTAAACCCCACTCGCAACAGTTTGTTGCTGCTGTGTCCGAGTCCAAACTCGCATTTGTTTGTCTTATTTAGCGCCGATGAGGCGAGGGAAGCGATTTTCTCTAGCACACACCATGCATTGAGCAAACAGGAAATAATCCGAGTCGAGTTGACATACGCACACACACACAGAGCAATACAGAGCAATCATGGCCCGTGTCACTGTCAACACGCTGCAGTTGATTGATCTGGTGGAGGCTCGGCCCCTGCTTTGGCTCCCCACTGACCCTGCCTATGGGCATAACATCCAGCGGACTACAGCCTGGAGAGAGATCGCTCAAGTGATGTTCCCTGCACTGCTACGGCCACGACCTCGTCCCTTTGCAACCTCTTTTTTGGGAAATTGTGGTTTTTGTGACATTGTTGACAAATGCACAGTCACCGAGATGGAGTTAGGTGGTGCTGTAGGCGTCACTTGCTGGTGGGGTAAGTGTGTGTGCTGACACCTAGCAGTGAAGCTGCACACTAGTCCCTGCACTGTGCACTGCACTGTAAGGCTTGATCCTCCCTGCCTGCCTACAGTCTACACAGTACTCCTCTGTCCTCCTGGTAGCTCTCAGAAGAGCTGTTTGGGTTTAATATAAGGAATCTTGAAGTTTCCCTACACTAACTGACAATCCCTATGATCTGCTCAAGCATCTACCTCACCCTGCTCTATCTCAGAGCTCTCAGGAATGTAGAGGAAATGGCGGTGGAAAAGGCTTATATACAGCCTCGCCTCTCATACATGACATAGGCATCACGATGGACAGAAGCCAATCATAGTCCTGCCACAACCAACATTACTGAATATGATTGGCTAACATGCTTGTCCATCTAAAAAACTTTTCTGACCTAACACGCTAGGCTGTCTCGGAAGCTTTGTAGGAACATAACAGATTCTATATTTGCGAGTCCCGAATCCAGTATACAGGACTCGGGATTCGTAGACTTGCTCAGACTCGCTCACAATCGCTGTGTGTTGACATAGGCTGTCTTGGAAACTTGTAGGAACATAACAGATTCTGTATAAGCGAGTCCTGAATCCAGTATACAGGACTCGGAATCGTAGACTCGCTCAGACTCGCTGTTGACAGCGATGTGATATAGCGAGTCTAGCAAGTGAGAAAAAAAACTCTGACAAAACTAGGATTGCCATTGACTTGCATTGGACTCGTTACTGTGCGAGTAATCACTGGGAGACTCGCCGAGTAACGAGTCCAGCGAGTCCCTTACTATTCGCCGAGTAACGAGTCCTAGCGAGTAGACTCGCCCATCCCTAGTTGTACAGTTATATGTATGTATAATAGGTTCTATGTGAGATGCATGTCCCTAATGCATCAGCATTCCCCTTTTGTCCACCCTCTCCCCACCTTTGTAATTTCCACAGTAAACATTGGCAGGCTCCGGCCACCTGCAGCTTTTGTAATGCATGTCTGGCCTGCCGCTTTTCTATTGGCCTGCCCTCTGTATCTGTGTTATATATTCTGTGTCCTGTGAGTAAAGTGTTGTCAGACTGGAAATACATGGAGAAGCAGTGATCTTTTATATGCGTCTATGTAACCAAGGAATTCCAGCCAGCAATATTCATTCAGACTCCAGCCAACGCACAGCGGACCTACGAAAACACGGGGTGGTACTGAAAGAGGTACCCCAGCTTGGTAGATCCCGTTACAGTGCAGTACCTCTGTGGCGACTGAGCCTTGGGGTGCCACACTGTACCTCTATAAAACAGTGAAAAATTTAGAGACAGTATTCCTGTGTCTACCTCTATTAGCAGCCGAATGAGCCGATGTTCCACAAAATATATGTATATGGTATAATACAGTTTTAGTGAAGTCTGGTTTACTTCATGCAGAGTGAAAGTGCAGGAAAACATATTTTAGCCAGTTATGAGGAGAGGAGATTTTGAGTCTCTGCAGGACAGTAATCTGGAGACCACATGTTTAGATATTCTGCCATATGCTGATATTCCATTGCTATTTATTACAGTTCCTTCCTGTTATTCATCTCATATGGAGAAAAGTGACATTCGTGTTGAGTAACCAGCATTATATTGTTCAAGAAGTTTGACAATTAAAGTAAAGAAGAAAATGGGGACTGGATGGAAATGTATATGGAATCCTGAACTTACCTTATTTATATAGCTTTATATACTTTATTGCAGACATATATTTTAAACTTAAAATATAAATTTCTAGCTTTAAAATGAAAAAATATTCTTAAAGGGGTTGTCCAGTAAAACAAAGTTATACTTAAATTATATTTAAATGCCAGAAGTTGACCTGCTAAATCTGGGGCACCTGCAATAACAGAGGTACCGTATTTTTCGGACTATATGATGCACCTAGGTTTTAGTGGAGGAAGTTAGAAAAAAAAATTAAAGCATAAAATGTAGTCAATTCTCTACTTAATATCCCCTATCCTGGTAGGCATGGTCCCCTCATCCCCATCCTGGTGTGCATGGCCCCCTCAACCCTATCCTGGTATATACGGATCCCTAATCCCCATCCTGGTATGCATGGTCCACCCATCCCCATCCTGGTATGCATGGCCCCCTCATCCCCATCCAGGTATGCAAAGCCCCCTCATCTCATTCTCCCTCCCTCCGGGTATATACTTTTGTGGTTTCCTGATTAAGGAGTAATAGTACTCCGAAACACGTTGAATAAAGCCACTTTTTCATCTGAATATCCATTTGGACTTGTATCTTTCAAGCATCGTGGAGTTAATCCACCTTTTTATCCCATTTTTTTTTACCCTGTCCGGTCATGAGGAGACCGGTGGATCTGCAGCAGCTAATATTTCTATGAGCCTGTGTTTGGGCTCTATCTGGTGAGTAAAATCTGATTAGAGGTATCTCTTAATACCTAGATAAGACCCTATTGTGCTTTTACTTTGCTTCCAGCTTTTTATTAAAAAAGGTGGAATAAAATGCGATCAAAAAGACAAATGAAAATAAAAATGGTATCACTAAAAACATTATTGTGTCTAGCAAACAGCAAACCACCACACAGCTCCGTCAGTGGAGAAATAAAAACTAGAGAAAAAATAATTCTTATTTCTATAAAATAGTTTTTATTGAGTAAAAGCGGCAAAACATAAAAAAGCTATATAAATGTGGTATCGCTGTAATCGTACTGACCCATAGAATAAAGCTGTCTTATCACTTATACCACATGGACGGCATAAAAAATGCCTCTAAAAATAATTTCTGAAATTTTGTCCATTCTGCCTCCCAAAAACCAGAATAGAAAGCGCTCAAAAAATATTATATGCACGAAAATGGTACCAATGAAATCTTCAAATCATCCTGCAAATAACAAGCCCCCACATGTTTTTTAGTGTGGGATACTGGCCAAACATAGAAAAAATATATAAATCTGGTGTGTCGCTGTAATTGCACAAACCTGAAAAGTGGTATGGCAGACACATTGTTACCCCAAGTAAGGATAGTATCATCAATGTATCTGCCATACCACTCAATGGACTCCAAAAATCTATTACCAGGGAAGTACAAAAATAATTCCTCCCAATATGACATCACCAAATTTGCTAATGAAGGGGAGAATTCCGCCCACATCGACACTCCTCGATGTAAATAATAGGAGCTATAAAAAAAAATAGTTATGAGACATAAGAAATGAAGTGACTTGGATTATGTAGTTTTGGAGGATTGGATTATAGTTACTGTATTTATGGAGATGAAAAGTCAATGCTTCCAATGCTATGTGTTGTGAAATGGAAGTGTACAGGGAAATTACATCACATGTTATCCAACAAAACTTGGACGACCACTTCACTTTTGAAAATATTTCTAAAATGTCATTAGAGTTTTTAATATATCCAGGAGAACATTGGGCTAAAGGTTGTAAAAGACAATCGCCCAACATTTCATTTGCATAACAATTCCATTTATATAATGGGACGCAAGGGTGGTGGATTGGTTCCCTTATGTATTTTGGGCAATGCATGTAAACAGGGAGTAACTGGATCTTCTACAGTAAGGTAATCAGTCTGTTTTTTCATAGGAATCCCCAAAGCAAAACCTTCATTAATCAAATCAACAGTATATTGTGAATAATTTGAAGTGGGAACAGTTTGTGAAAGGTAGAACAATCTTCCCACATAGTGTTGATTTGGGTTGCATAAAGGACTTTGTCCATTATAACCACCACACCCCCCTTGTCAGACATTTTAAATACAATATCCTCCATAAGAGACAATTCAGACAGTGCAGATTTCAAGGACAGGGAGAGGTTGTGTCCCGAAATGTAGTTTCGGGTTACATCATAAAGACTTTTTAACTCCCTCTCCACTGTGTCCTGAAACCTATCCATGCAACCTGCATGAGACTGAACTGGGTAAAAAAAAGGTTTTTTAGTAATGAATGCAGAGAGAATATCTTGATTGTGTACATGATTTTCACTCAGATCTTCCAAACACAAAACAGACATTTGTTCCTTAAAATTAAAACAGCAATTATGATTGGGAATAACAACATTTTTAGGCAAATAATCATTTGAAACATCAGACCAAAAATGTCTTTTGATTGTCAAAGTATGTACAAAACGATTAACATCACAAATTGTTTAAAATAAACCAAAATTTTGGTCAGGGATGAAGTTAAGACCATAAGAAAGAAATGTCATTTGCTCTGGAGTGAATGTTCATGATAATGAATTCAGCACATTATGTTCTAACTTCTGGACTTAAACTTGGAGATTCCTCAGTTGGCGGGTAATCATACCTTGCGGTTTTCTGATGCTTCCTTCCGCCCTGTCTCATGGGTTTCTTAATGAAAACATGCCTGTCCTTAAAATTAACAAATTGTTTAGATGGGCGTGTGCCCTTGTAAAACGTTTCAGAGTCATTGGAAATGCAGTTCGAGTAATTCTGATCAGAGGAGCTAAAGCTGACGTGTGTCATGGTTTGAACAGGGTTCTTGCCCTGCACTCACAGGGTTAAGTGTTCGTGGCCTCTTTCTGGATCTGGGAGGGGTATTTATACTCACTCTTTACCAGGGTTCTCTGTCAGCTATACTGTTGTTCTGGTGTGTCTGACCCCTGGTGTGCGTGTATTCTGCGTTGCTTGTTTGCTTCCCATGTATGACCCGGCCTGTTCCCTCACTCTGTACTCCGTCTCTCGCTTTGGTACTACTGTCTTCTCCGGTTCTGACCTCCTGGCTTGGCTATCGTTACTCCGTTACAGTTTGTCCCTATTGTACCGTCTATTGCCCGTTCTGGTTTTCTGACCTATTGCTACGTCCTGACTATCCTTTCTGTCTAAACCCCGTGGTACTGTATTGCTATCTGGTGCTTTGTCCCTGGCTTCGTCTGGTTTCTGTCTCTGTCTATGCCCCTTGGTAACATTGCCCCATAGTTACCTTTCTAGGAGTTTCCCTGCAGCTCCTAGATCTGTGGAGCTTAGGCCACGCCCCCAGCAGTCATGTGCTTCAGGTCCTGATACTCTGAAGCACGCATCGTCACCGCTGCTGCCCTGCTCCACAGGTATCTGTGAGTACTGTCTTTGTACTCAGGACACCCGCACTGGCACAGTGAGCAAGTGCAGTGCGGTGTTCCTGACAACGTGTTGATTAGAAGATCTGTTTTGTTGATACCTCCTCCCTGGGTATTAAAAAGGGCACAATCCATCTGTGATTAAAAAAAAGCAGATTTCTTCATTGCTTGTTCCCAAGGAACGTGACCACAATATTATAATATACTCAAACAAACCAGTTTTTTCCACCCAGTACAGTCCTCAATTCTCTAGTATTAAATAAATTGTATTAAAACACTTACCTTAACTGTTTGAGGATGACACCCTTTCTTCCATTCTTAAATTTAGATGTTCTGTAGTGGCCAAAAAAAGCACCTTCGCTGGCAAATCGACTTTCTCCCATTTTTGTTTTCCAGATCTAAATCTGCAGGTACCTTGCTTAATTTTAAAAGTTTCTTTCATTGTAAAGCCCGTCACTGCAGAACCTGCAGCTTTGCGTGCCAGTGTTCTTACTTTTCTAGCTCTGACAACAGCTAGAGCTTCAGCATTAAGCAATTCCTTAATTGTAACACCATAGAATCATAGAATCGTAGAGTTGGAAGGGACCTCCTGGGCCATCTGGTCCAACCCCCTGCTCAAAGCAGGATTCGCTAAATCATCCCAGTCAGATGTCTGTCCAGCCTCTGTTTGAAGACTTCCATTGAAGGAGAACTCACCACTTCTCGTGGCAGCCTGTTCCACTCATTGATCACTCTAACTGTCAAAAAGTTTTTTCTAATATCTAATCTGTGTCTCCTCCCATTCAGTTTCATCCCATTGCTTCTAGTCTTTCCTTGTGCAAATGAGAATAAAGTTAATCCTTCTACAATGTGACAGCCCTTTAGATATTTGTAGACAGCAATTAAGTCTCCTCTCAGTCTTCTCTTTTGCAAACTAAACATTCCCAAATCCTGCAACCTTTCCTCATAAGACAGGGTTTGCAGACCGGTCACCATTCTGGTCGCTCTTTTCTGAACTTGCTCCAGTTTGTTGATGTCTTTTTTAAAATGTGGTGCCCAAAACTGGACACAATATTCCAGATGAGGTCTGACCAAAGAGGAGTAGAGGGAAATAATGACTTCACGTGATCTAGACTGTATGCTTCTGTTAATACATCCTAGAACTGCATTTGCCTTTTTTGCTGCTGCATCACACTGTTGACTCATATTCAGTCTGTGATCTATTAGTATACCCAAGTCTTTTTCACATGTGCTGTCACTTAGCCCTATTCCTCCCATTCTATATATGCTTTTTTCATTTTTATTGCCCAGATGTAGTACTTTGCATTTCTCCCTGTTAAAAACCATTCTGTTAGTTACTGCCCACTTCTCCAGTTTATTTAAATCTTTTTGAATCCTCTCTCTCTCTTCTCTAGTATTAGCTATCCCTCCTAGCTTTGTGTCATCAGCAAATTTAATCAGTTTACCCTCAATTCCTTCATCTAAATCGTTGATAAAGATGTTGAACAATACAGGGCCCAGGACAGAGCCCTGTGGTACCCCACTTGAGACATTCTTCCAACTGGATGTGCAGCCTTTTACAACCACTCTTTGGGTCCGATCACTAAGCCAGCTATGAATCCACCTAACAGTTGCCTTGTCCATTCCATACTTAGTCATTTTTTCAATAAGGATTGTATGAGAGACTTTGTCAAATGCTTTGCTGAAGTCAAGATATACTATATCTACAGCATTTCCTTGATCCACCCAATCAGTGATACCGTCATAGAAGGAAATTAAGTTAGTCTGACATGACTTATTAGTTACAAACCCATGCTGACTCTGTTTGATCACTTCATTCTTATCCAGGTATTGACTTACATGTTGTTTAATAATTTGTTCAAAGATCTTTCCTGGTATAGAAGTCAGACTCACCGGCCTATAGTTGCCTGGGTCCACCTTCTTCCCCTTTTTGAAGATAGGAACAACATTTGCTCTTCTCCAGTCTTCTGGCACTTCTCCTGTTCTCCAAGAATTTTCAAAGATTATGGAGAGTGGTTCAGAAATTTCTTCTGCTATCTCCTTCAGTACTCTGGGGTGTAATTCATCTGGACCTGGAGACTTGAATTCATTTAGGTTAGCTAAGTGTTTCCTCACTATCTTTCTGTTTATAGATATCCTGGATTCTTCTATTCCCTTAATAGGACAGTGAATAACAGTTGGTGTTACATTTCCTTTCCGATTACGTTGTTCATGCCTTTGAATGTACAGCCTGTAATAAGCTGTACATTGGGTGTACATCTCACAAACGGAAGGTTCGTATTAATGAACATATTAATGATATTACTGGTAATAACCATAACAATCCTCTGCATCCAAACATTTCATTGACACACATAGAGGCAATTTTTCATCTCTCAAGGTTTTCAGTTTTGAAAAAATTACCAGACCGGCTCAAGGTGGTGATATGCGGAGACGCCTATTGGTGAGGGAGCCGTTCTGGATTTTGAAAACTTGGGTACTCGTTTTTCTTTGGCATTGAATTTGAGAAATGAAATAGATTATCATTATTGAGATTTTGCATGGAAATAGAAAAGAAAAAAAAACAGAAGAGAATTTTTTTCCATATTTTATGCATTTGTCATCTCTGTTTTTGTTTATATTTCATATTTTAATACTAATTCATGGTATTTCCTTCCCTTCCCCTTCTCTTCTTTTTCTTTTCCACAGTGTGTTAGTTTTAATTAGTGAATTATTTCTCATATGTGTTGTTTAATTGCATCTGTGTATTTAAGACTGCTGTTTGGTCATTTTTCAAGTAATCTTGATAAAGAACAACCGTGTTCGAAAGGCGTCGCTTGCGCCTGTTCCTGTGCACCATATTTTTTTAATTGTTTTTTGATGGAATAAAGATTACGCTGAAAATTTTACCTGCAGCTGGAACATTTTTTCTTTTTTTTGGCAACTGCAATTATCCAACCTATCCCATCATATAAACACACATAATACTATACAGCATTCCAAGCAGCACATATAAATCATTTACTGAGTTAGCGAGTTCATGTTAAAACTAAATCCATTGTTAAAGGGAAACTATTCAGTTACTCATCAATGCATAGTAGCCAGACCTGTTACATATTTACATTGGTTGAAAAAAGACCTAAGTCCATCAAGTTCAACTTCTCTCCACCAGTTATACATTTTTTGATACTATATTATCTATAACCCACAATGTTATGTGTACTGAGAAAATCATCCTTTAATCATCCTTTTTTAAAAGCTGTTAAAGTGTTTGCCATTACTACCTCTTGAGGTAGAGCATTCCACAGTCTGACTGCTCTAACTGTAAAAAATCCTTTCCTATTTAGCTGCCATAATCACCTTTCTTCCACCTGTAATCAGTGCTCCCTTCAGTAGTGTTGAGCGACTTTTGTTTTTTTAGGGTCGAGTTTCGTTTCACGAAACCCGACTTTTCCAAAAGTCGGGTCGAGCAAAATCGGCCGACTATAGGGAAAAGTCGGGGTCGTCCCGAAACATGAAACCCAATGTAAGTCAATGGAGAATTAAAGTCGGCAGTGAGAGGAGGACAGGAAACACACCTACAGTGCCCATTTGAATGCCAAAAGCATAAATTCTTGTTACTGAAGCTTGTCAACCTTAATTAACTTCATAATACTAGTTGCGCACTGAAAAATGGGGGTTATTTGGCTAAAGTTGTGGGGGGGGGAGGGCTGGCTCCAGGTTTTCGTGGGCCCAGGGCCAAAGAGCGCCCCTTTAACACATACCACAACTCATGATGCTCCGATACGGCAGAGAAATAGCAGTATAGTACAATGAAAAATACTTCACTTCTTACTTCTCATGACTGATATCCATTTTAAATTCTCCAATACCTCCAAAAACGGACAGTATATAACTCCATACAGTATAATGGCCAGCGCTTAGTGCGCTATACAGAGTAATGAGGCCCATATATTTCTCCATACGGAATCATTATTCCCATATAATGTTTCAAACCGCATATGATGAGCTCCACATAATGCTACAGTATATGTTGGTCCCATTGGATGAAGCTCCACTGTCTTATGGGCCCAAATAATGCTCCATATATAATGGGCCCCATTTCTACTGCTCTAGTGTATAATGGGCCCTGTAAATGCTACTCCAGTGTCTGATGTCCACCTTTGGAATGCTCCAGTGTATGGTGGGCCCCATATATCATTCACTAGAGTATAGTGCTCCCCAAAAATTGCTGTCCCAACATTGAAAACAATTACATAAGTCTCCTTGCTAGGGAATCCCTGCACTACTCTGAACTCCTTGTCGTCCCCATCTTCCATCTCACTGCACTTGGCTGTTTAGGCCCTCCCACCGGCAGAGACACTTTTGCGTACTATGCGATGCCCTGTGCCAGTGCCATCGCCCATGAGTATGCCCCCCCACCTGCTCAAGGAACCTGCACTTTCATCTGTACCTTCCTCTTTGTCACCGTGTAAGGTGGTATAGTATGTGGGAAGGGGAACCTGAGTTTCCTCTTGGTCGGATTCTGGCAGTGTAGAGTGTGAGGGGAATGTAGTGGTCTGGGTCAATGTACCAGCAGCATCATCCAGCAGTGGCTGGGCCTCAGTGCACTTGTGGCGTCCCCAAGAGTACGGTCACCACTGTGGCATTTCCTTCCTCCTAGGGAGTGTGTTGTCAAGCTTGGGAGCAACGAAGGATCTCTCTAGCAGTGAAACCAACACACAACACATTTCCCACTCCAGGCCAGCAGGGAGACCTCTGAACCTGACTGCTGAGGAGCTGTTCTCTGTGGTCGGCAGGAGGTAAGTTAGGGCACTCTGTGCAGGGAAGGGGAAGTGTGTGGACGTGAGAAGGGGAGCTGGAGGATGAGCAGAGTTAAGACTCACTCCTAGCTGGAGCGCATGGTCCGGATTCCGGTCTCCAAGTTTGTAGGGACACTGACGTTCCTGCAGTAGAAACCGGGGGAAGTAGCAGCTATAAATGCTCTGTACCCAACTAAGGCTCGGAGGCCCCAGCATCGACGTGTGCGAGGCAGAAGGAAAAGGCTACAGCTGTCTGCCATACAAGTAAAGTCTGAGGAACATCTGTTAGACAGGAGGCGTTTCAGTGAACCACGGTCCTGTGAGTGCGTCCCCCACAAGCGCTAGAAAGGAGACGTTCAGGAAGGTACATGTTGGCGGAGTGTTGGAAGGGAGCTTTCCATTCTGGTCCCGGAGGTTAGCAGAGGTCCTGACCCGGAGGACACAGCACGGAGGCAGGCATCTGTGTAACCTGCAGACTGTGAGTAAAGCTTTGGAACTGCACACTCTGGTGTCCTACAGTTATTCCAGCACCGCTACATCTGGGTACCAGCACCTACACCACCTGTGCCTTTCCCCCATCACTACATCTACACTTCCCTGGGACTCCAGCTCCACCTGTGGGGAGCTTCATCATCTTTGCTGCATCACCATCAGTCCCAGAGGATCTGCATGCAGCGTCGGCCTAACATCTATGTTGCCGAACACCACAGGTGGCGTCAAACTATCTATATAAACTCTTTACATTATACCACGCCATTTACATGGGCGCCCAGGGCCACCGTCCGGGTCACCGCTGCTGTGACACATCCCACTGACACCGGCCCGGTACCGAGTACCCCACAGCCCTAGGAGGGCGACCCATATGCCGACTGCTGATCGGGCGGCGTTATTCCCACGAACCTCCAAGCAGCGTCCCTGAAGGCAAAGTTTTTGGTTTCCAGGGGCAGTATGATTGCAAAGCTGAACCTTAAAGGAATGTCAAAAAGGGCACCACCTGGAGTGGAGCCTGTGGCTTAATTGGACTGCACCCGGGAAGACACTACCATACAAGCTACAGAAAAGATGGACAGATTGCAAGCTTTGTCGATTCTGTGTGTGGTGTGGTGTGGTATGTCCGTTTGTAGTTGTGCTAGCGATTTCTCAGCTTTATTCCGTTGACGACCGAGACTCCGGCATGGCCCCGCGGTATGCGTCAAGCTTACTAGAGGGATACGCAAGGTTGTGGCACGTGGGATCGAGCAATAACAGGTCTAGCATTCCAGTACATGTCCGGGGCTGCATGCACGCTACACTGAAAGGACCAGTTTTTTCGCTTACAGGTAAAGATAACCTGCTGAACTCCGTTAGTGATGGGGATCTGGGATTCAGATTATTCCCCGCGAACACTGATTTCCCAGTAAGTTCAGGTCAACCACAATTCCGGAGTTAGGCCTAACCGTCATTCCTGAAAAAATTACGTGTCCAAACCACAGGTGCTGTAGCTTGCTTAACAGCTCGGCAGCCGTTCTCAGGCCCAGTATGGATTCAACAACATTGTAGAAAGTTGATAAAGGGTACAGTTTCACCGGATAACACGTATATATGTAGCCTAGTTTACACATTAAAAATATATGTCTATAGATCAGGAGGCAGACTCAGATGTTCTCAGGCCCAGTATGGATTTGACCAGATTGTACAAAGTTGAGAAAGGGTACTTTATCACTGGATAGCAGGTATATATAGCATAGTTTAAACATGTAAAATCTCCGTGTTCTCAGTATGGATTACACAACAATCTAAAAAGTGGAAAAAAGGAAATGCATTTGAGGCGTACACAACTATATACTTTTGGTGTTATTTTTAAATCTTCATATATATTTCTGTCTCAGTAATACAGTACAGCCTCTCCGCAATAGGAAATGAGATGCATACAATTAGTGACATAAAGGCTATTGATTGCAGAAATCTAGGAATTATTATTCATGGGAAAAACTTCCATCACAATTCTCATAGGCGATGCTGACCCTCAATTAATTTGTGTGTTGAGACAGTGAAAACATTTTTTTGTGAATAAAGTCTTGCTGTATCGCACTTCCGTTGATTCCATCACTGTTACTCATCTTAATCCAATTTTTAGCGATGTAAACATGGTGCTCACTGGCTATCATGATCTGTCACGTAACTTTGGAGTGCAAAAGACAGAAGCCACAGGTCGTAGGCGATTCTATTTGATTGGCATGAGAGGGCACATTTTGAAATGTGCGCCGGAATGTCACACGTTTGTGAGTAGGAAAACTGTGAAAGCTGATGATAAACCACCACTGCATGTAATTGTGAGTCGACGTCCATAAGAAATGGAAGCCACTGATCATCTGGAGCTAGAGCCCGGCCAGCAGGACAGGGCATAGCTACATCTTAACCATCATCTTTCAGTTCAATCAATTTGTAGTGGCAGTCCCAGTGAAGGATTTGACAGCCCAGACTACACAGCGGAGGAGCAGGGAGAGGTAAACATTGCAAATGCTGGGGCCCTGCCCAAGCAAGGGAGGCACACTCGTGGGCGTCGGTACTGGCACTGGGCCCCTCATAGTATGGCGGTGTGTCTGACGGCGGGTGTGCACCACCACTGTCAGAGACACTTGATTGCACTATGAGGGACCCTATGCCAGTGCCCGCGCCCAAGAGTCGGCCTACCCACCTGTCCAGGGCAACGGCTCTCGCACGGTTTTGTGCGCTAGGTGGTGACCCCGGCCATGGAGGGGGCCGCCCACTTAGGGAGGTTTACAAAGTGGCATATGTAGATGTGGGACATTCAGCTGCTGCAAAAGGCGAAATAGGTCAAGTTCGCGGAATAGAAGGAGGACCAAAGCAAGCCATTTTTCTGGCAACCTATGTGTCATCAAGGGAAGGTGGGACAAAATCCTTGGGAACCCATGCATGGTTCATTTTAATGAAGGTTAGATCATCCACATTTTGGGTTGACAGACGGGTCCTTTTTTCTGTCAGGATTGATCCAGCTGCACTGAAGACTCTTTCCGATAGCACACTTGCAGCTGGGCAAGCGAGCTCCTGTAAGGCATATTGTGCCAATTCAGGCCAAGTGTCCAGTTTAGCGGCCCAATAGTCAAAGGGGAATGACCTGTGCGGGAGAACATCGATATGGGAGGAAAAGTAGTTGTTAACCATAGTTGACAAATGCTGTCTCCTGTCACTTTCCATCGATGCAGTATTACCAGGTGTGTGAGCGGTCCGTGAAAAATCAGTCCACAACATTGTCATGAAACCCCTGTCTCCAATGCCACTTCTGCTGTGTGCACCACGATCACCTCTGCCAAGCTGCCCCCGGCCCGTACGGCTCGTGTGAGAACCATCACCGCTGCTGTGTGCTGGGATTGCCTCAACCAACCGGTTAACCAGAGTTGCTTGTTTAGTATCCAATATTAGGTCAAGGTTCTCCTGTGGCATGATGTTTTGTAATTTGCCTTTATAGCGTGGATCCAGGATGCTGGCCAACCAGTAGTCGTCATCGTTCATCATTTTGGCAATGCGTGGGTCCCTTTTTAGGATCTGCAAGGCATAATCTGACATGTGGGCCAATGTTCCCGGTGTCAATGATGCACTGCGAGTGCTGGGTGGAGGAGCACTTTCTGGCAAATCCACATCCCTCCAGTCACACACAAACCCTGTACCAGACCTTGCCACGCCAACATTTTCACTTGCCCCACGAGATGCATCCTCCTCCTCCTCTTCTTCCTCCACCTCGTCCAGGAGAGGTCCCTGAGCAGACAATGGCTGAATGTCATCAAGGATTCCCTCCACCTCTTCCTCCTCATCAACATTGGCTGCAGACGCCTGCTCCTTAAGGTGCGTCAAAGTTTGCATGAGCAGACGCATAAGTGGGATGCTCATGCTTAGGATGGCGTCGTCTGCGCTTACCAGCCGTGTGCATTCTTCAAAACACTGAAGGACTTTACAGAGGTCTTTCAGCTTCGACCACTGCACACCTGTCAACTCCATGTCTGCTCTCAAAGTGCCTGGCCGTGTATCCTCCCACAAATGCATTATGGTCTGCCTCTGTTCGCACAGCCGCTCAACCATGTGCAGGGGCAGGGTGGAGTTCCACCTTGTTGCAATGTCGATAATGAGGCGGTGGTTGGGAAGGTGGAGCAATCGCTGCAGCTTCTGCATACGAATGGAGTGTACAGGCGACCGGCTGATGTGCGTGCACAGTCTTTGCACCTTCTGGAGCAGGGCTGTTAACTCCAGATAATTATTGAGGAAGCACTGCACCACCAGGTTCAAGGTGTGAGCCAAGCAAGGTATGTGGCTGAGTTTTGAAAGGACTATGGCTGCCACAAAATTACGACTGTTATCACTAACTACCTTGCCTGCCTCAAGATGTACACTGCCCAGCCATGACTCAGTTTGTCGCTGAAAGTACTCGGCCAGCACCTCGGCGGTGTGTCTGTCGCCCAAACACATCATCTGCAACACAGCCTGCTGACGCTTTCCACTAGCTGCTCGATAGGGGGACACCTCGTGTGCAACAGTGGTAGTTGCAGATGGAGTGCTCGTACGACTGCGCTCTGTGGACGAGCTTTCGCTTCTGGAGGAGGAGGAGGAGGGTCGAACGCCTACAGCCAACTGTTTCCTATACTGTGGACTAGGCAGTACTGTCCCACCACCGCTGTCCCCTGTGGACCCTGCATCCACCACATTAACCCAGTGCGCAGTGATGGACACGTAACGGCCCTGGCCATGCCGACTGGATCAGTTGTGAGGTGCACCTTTCCACTCACTGACTGCTTGAGGGCATGGACAATGCGGTCTTTCACATGATGGTGGAGGGCTGGGATGGCTTTGTGAGAGAAGTGGCGACTGGGTAGGTCATAGCGTGGTACTGCATAGGCCATGAGTTCGCGGAAAGCTGCGCTTTCCACCAACCGATAGGGCATCATCTCTAACGAGATTAGTTTGGCAATGTGGGCGTTCAAACCCAGTGTACGCGGATGAGAGACTGAGTACTTTCTTGACCTACTCATAGTGTCTGGGAGGGTGAGCTGGACTTGAGAGCTGCATATGGTCGAAGTAGCGGTGGACAGGGCGGACTGAGAGAGGTTTGATGATGGTGATGGAGTTGGTGTTCTTTCTGATGGCCTAGATTCAGTCTTTCGTTGATATAACAGTGGGATTCCCTGACTGCTGTGGCCTTGCAACGACACCTCAACATTTGCTGCTGTGCTAACCGGTGGGCTTACAGTGGGGGAAACAATGTAGCGTTGCTGACTACCTTCTTTGTGATCAGTTGCACATGTGGTACTTGAGGTTTGGTGTTGTGTCCACCCTTGCAAGTGCATGCTGGTTAAATGTCTAAGCATGCAACTGGTATTCAAATTTTTCAGATTTTTCCCTCGGCTAAAGGTCTTTGCGCACTTCTTACAGATAACCTTGGCCTGATCATGAGGATTTTGTTCAAAAAAGTGCCACACTGCACTCTTCCTACTTTGGCAGGACATTTTGCGGCCTAGCACGCTGTGATATTTTGACCCTCTGGACAAGCTGTCCAGCAACTCTTTTGATTTTTGGAACCTGTCTTTGGAGTGCTCCGGGCCTGCCAGATAACAGCTGTTGCGATGTCGATGTCTGCTGTGGATGCTCCTCCTCCTCATCTGAGCTATTGGAAGCAGCACCCTCTTCCCCCAATGGATGCCAATCTGGGTCAACAACTGGATCATCCATCACCTCCTCTTCAATGTCATGTGCACCTTCCTCTGTGTCACCGTGTATGGTGGTATAGTATGCGGGAAGGGGCACCTGAGTCTCATCAGGGTCAGAATCTTGCTCATTACACTGCGAGGACAATGTAGTACTTTGAGTGAATGTACCAGCAGAATCATCTATCAGTGGCTGTGCATTAGTGCACTCCATGTCAGATTCATCTTCGCCTGGGTAATTCACCATTTCACTTGATAACCCAGGCATGGTATATGAAAACAGCTCCATGGAGTAATCAGTTGTATGGCCTGCGTCATCCTTCAGTCTTGGTTGGGGTGAAGGACACAAGGAAAGGTGTGGTTCATGAACATGAGCCTCCAATGACAAACTACATAGTAATGTAAAACACGGTACAAGGTGTCTATAGGACAGGGGAGATTTTGAATTTCTGCACACACTTGTGGACACTGGACACTTTTGGATTGTGTGAGGCCCATTGAATATCACAGCGCTATGTCACAGGCTCGATGTCGCAGGTGTGAAAAATGTCACTAGAGGATAACGGAGATTTTGAATTTCTGCACACACTTGTGGACACTGGACACTTTTGGATTGTGTGAGGCCCACTGAATATCACAGCGCTATGTCGCAGGTGTGAAAAATGTCACTAGAGGATAACGGAGATTTTGAATTTCTGCACACACTTGTGGACACTGGACACTTTTGGATTGTGTGAGGCCCACTGAATATCACAGCGCTATGTCACAGGCTCGATGTCGCAGGTGTGAAAAATGTCACTAGAGGATAACGGAGATTTTGAATTTCTGCACACACTTGTGGACAGTGGATACTTTTGGATTGTGTGAGGCCCACTGAATATCACAGCGCTATGTCACAGGCTCGATGTCACAGGTGTGAAAAATGTCACTAGAGGATAACGGAGATTTTGAATTTCTGCACACACTTGTGGACACTGGACACTTTTGGATTGTGTGAGGCCCACTGAATATCACAGCGCTATGTCACAGGCTGTATGTCGCAGGTGTGAAAAATGTCACTAGAGGATAACGGAGATTTTGAATTTCTGCACACACTTGTGGACACTGGACACTTTTGGATTGAGTGAGGCCCACTGAATATCACAGCACTATGTCACAGGCTCCATGTCGCAGGTGTGAAAAATGTCACTAGAGGATAACGGAGATTTTGAATTTCAGCACACACTTGTGGACACTGGACACTTTTGGATTGTGTGAGGCCCACTGAATATCACAGCGCTATGTCACAGGCTCCATGTCGCAGGTGTGAAAAATGTCACTAGAGGATAACGGAGATTTTGAATTTCTGCACACACTTGTGGACACTGGACACTTTTGGATTGTGTGAGGCCCACTGAATATCACAGCGCTATGTCACAGGCTCCATGTCGCAGGTGTGAAAAATGTCACTAGAGGATAACGGAGATTTTGAATTTCTGCACACACTTGTGGACACTGGACACTTTTGGATTGTGTGAGGCCCACTGAATATCACAGCGCTATGTCACAGGCTCGATGTCGCAGGTGTGAAAAATGTCACTAGAGGATAACTGAGATTTTGAATTTCTGCACACACTTGTGGACACTGGACACTTTTGGATTGTGTGAGGCCCACTGAATATCACAGAGCTATGTCACAGGCTTAATGTCGCAGGTGTGAAAAATGTGACTAGAGGATAACGGAGATTTTGAATTTCAGCACACACTTGTGGACACTGGACACTTTTGGATTGTGTGAGGCCCAGTGAATATCACAGCGCTATGTCACAGGCAGAAATTGGCTAGTGTATGACAAACTACAAGGTGTATATAGCATTGGGCACAATAGGAATCTCCCTAGAGTGTAGGTCTGTAAGAACGGAACAAGTCCTCGACTTATCCTTACAGAGCGACACACAGATAGCTTCACTGTGGCCGTGATAACAGCCGTTACACGGTACTGAGAGAGGAGCGCGCACATACACGACTGTCCGGTGTACGTAAAATTGTCAAACGCCGTGTTTTTTAAGTATACGGACTGACACATGCTGTCTCTCTATAGTTTTGAATGTGATCAAACAGCAAATATATTTAACTGTTTGAAAACTAGACAAAACTAGAAGGTGCAGGTCTGTAAGAACGGAACATGTCCTCGACTTATCCTTACAGAGCGACACACAGATAGCTTCACTGTGGCCGTGATAACAGCCGTTACACGGTACTGAGAGAGGAGCGTGCACGTACACGGCTTTCCGGTGTATGTAAAATTGTCAAGCTCCGTGTTTTTTAACCTCAAAGACATCATCGGCGGAAACAGGCAGTGGAGTGCGGGTCGTAGTGGCATGGAATTGGTTGAGAACCACTGGTTTCAGAAGAGAAACATGGAACGAATTGGGGATGTGAGGTGAGGCAGGGAGCTTCAACTTGTAAGAGACGTCGTTGATGCGAGCCAAGACCTCGAAGGGTCCAATATACCGGGAACCCAATTTGTGCAAAGGGACCTGAAGGTGGATGAACTTGGAGGATAGCCACACTCTGTCGCCAGGGTGGTTAAGAGGTGGGTCCAAGCGCCTCTTGTCTGCGTGTTTCTTCATCTTAACATGCGCTTGTTTGAGAGCGGTCTAGGTCTCCTGCCAGATTCTGGAGAACTCCCCAGACAGAAGTTCAGCGGCCAGCACACCCGAGACAGGAGGGATCAGTAGAGGCACGCCTGGATGTAGCCCGTAGACGATAAAGAAGGGAGACTTGGCAGAAGATTCGCTGGCGTGATTGTTGTACGCAAATTCGGCCCATGGGTGTAAGTCTGACCAGTCATTCTGGTGAGCATTGGAGAGGTGTTGGAGGTACAGTAATTAACCAAAATTTGGTTAGTACGCTCTGCTTGACCATTGGTCTGTGGGTGATATGCGGAGGAAAAATCCAGCGTGTTCATAAACTTGCAGAGTGCCCTCCAAAATCGGGACAATATGTTGAGGGAAGCCATGGGCACGAAAAATATGATGGATAAAAATCTTCTCCAATGCAGGGGCTGAGGGTAATTCAGGCAGAGGGATGAAATGAGCCATCTTGGAGAATCTAACCACAACGACAAAGTGCATCCAGAAGAACGAGGCAGGTCAGTGATAAAGTCCATAGCAATGTGCTGCCAGGGAGCCGAAGGGACTGGAAGCGGGTGCAAAAGACCAGAAGGTAATTGCCTGGGGACTTTGTTTTTGGCACAGGACGGACACGAGGCTAAGAAACTTCGAACATCTTGAGGAAGAGTAGGCCACCAATAGTAGCAGGACACGAGAAGAAGGGTCTTTTTGAACCCAACATGGCCTGCAATTTTGGAGGCTTGTCCCCAACGCAAGACTCACCTCCTGTTGGTCTCTGGGACCAAGGTCTTACCCGGTGGTAGAGTAGACAAACTGAGGGGTGCCGGTGTGATGATCTTGGAGGGGTCCAGGATGTGCGTAGGGTCCTCCTCAGTATCAACAGCAAGAAAGGATCTGGACAACGCATCAGCCTTGAGGTTCTTACTACCCGGGCAAAAGTGCATTCAAAATCGAAACAGGCAAAAAATAAGGACTGTCTCGCTTGTCGTGGATTAAGTCTCTGTGCCGATCGGATGTATGCCAAATTCTTATGGTCTGTGTAGATCTTAAAAGGATGCACAGCTCCCTCCAATAGGTACCGCCATTCTTCCAACGCCATTTTGATGGCCAAGAGCTCCCTGTCACCAATAGAATAATTCCGTTCCGGAGTGGAGAACGTCTTTGAGAAGAAGCCGCAGGTGACCAGTCGTCCAGAAGGAGATCTCTGAGAGAGTACGGCTTCGGCCCCGATGGCAGAGGCATCCACCTCCAAAATAAAAGGTTTGTTCGTCTCTGGGCGCTGAAGGACGGGAGCGGAAGCAAAGGCTTGTTTCAGGGCAAGGAAGGATCCTTCGGCCTCTGAGGACCAAACGTGAGGGTTGGCCCCCTTATGAATCAGAGAGGAGATTGGAGCAGTCAAGGAAGAAAAATGAGGGATGAACTGCCGGTAGTAATTGGCGAAACCAAGGAATTGTTGAATTGCCTTGACTCCATGAGGTTGTGGCCAGTTGAGTACGGCTGACATTTTCTCTGGATCCATGCATAAGCCGGAATCAGAAGAGATGTACCCCAGGAACGGAAAAGAGGTTTGTTCGAAGGAGCATTTCTCCAGTTTAGCATACAGGTAATTCTCCCTCAGGCGCGACAGGACTAGACGGACGCTCTTTCTATTGGCAGACAAATCCAGGGAAAAGACAAGAATATCGTCCAGATACACTACCACACAAGAGTACAGGAGGTCTCGGAAAATATCATTCACGAATCCCTGGAATACTGCGGGGGCATTGCACAAGTCGAAGGGCATGACCAAATATTCATAGTGGCCGTCTCTGGTGTTGAAAGCGGTCTTCCATTCATCACCGGGGCAAATACGGATGAGATTATAGGCCCCACGAAGATCCAATTTGGTTAAAATTTGTGCCCCCCGCAACCGATCAAACAGCTCCGGAATGAGAGGGAGCTGGTACTTGTTCTTGATAGTGATATCATTGAGGCCCCAGTAGTCGATGCAAGAGTGAAGAGCCCCATCCTTCTTCTTCACGAAAGAGAAGCCTGCGCATGCGGGTGAGGAAGACTTCCGGATAAAGCCTCTAGCCAAATTTTCCTCGACGTACTCGGACATGGCTTGGGATTCGAGAGGATTCAAAGGATAAATTCGGCCCCGGGGTAGAGTAGAGCCTGGAACGAGATCGATAGGGCAGTCATACGGACGATGCGGGGGCAGGCTCTCTGCCTCTTTCTTGTTGAAAACGTCCGTGAAGGACCAATAGGCCGAAGGCAAGCCCACAGGCACCGCAGGAGTCCTAGGAGGCTTGATTGGCTGAATGGGAAGTAGACACATCGAGTGGCACGATTGACCCCATCGAAGAATGTCCCCAGATCGCCAATCGAGGACGGGCTCATGAGTCCTTAACCACGGAAGGCCTAAGAGGAGCGTATGGGATAGCGAGGGCAGTACAAAGAAGGCTATCTTCTCCTGATGCAGAGCTCCGACATGTAACTCCACCTCTTCGGTGACCAAGGTAATGACCTCCCACAGGGGAGCGCCATCGACAGAAGCTAACTGCTGAGGAGACTCCAAGGATTTGACAGGTATCCACAACTTTTTGACCGCCTCGAGCTGGACGATGTTCCTGGCGGCTCCAGAATCAATATAGGCCAACTCAGAGATGCAGATGGAACCAAGATTTAACAGGACAGAGAGGGTCAAGGGTAGAGAGGTATCGCTAACACCTATGAAGGCCTCTCTTACCTGTCCTAGGCGGAGACATTTCCGGGCCTCACCGGACATGAGTGCAGAAGATGGGAGGAACTGCCACAGTAAAGACAGAGACCCTTGTCGAGCCTCTCCTGGTGGCGCTGCTCTGCCGGTTTGAAGCAATCTACCTGCATAGGTTCAGACGCCGGGGCAGGGAAGGTAGAGCCGAATCGCGAGCCGGAGGGACTGCGTGTTGCTAGAGATAAGAGATAGAGATAAGGGAGAGTGAGGAGGAGCTTCCGGGTCAGGGTCCTCCTGATCATAGAGAGGACCGGGAGGAGCGGCCAACTCACATGGGAGGAAGTGCGCGTGTGCGGAGAGGCCTGCAGAGAGCGTGCCCCCGGGAGGAAGAAAGCGCCGCTGTCAGGGCATGAGATCGGACGGGGACACGTCGGGAAGCCGCGGTCTGGTGAGTATGACGGGGCACGGGGGGCAGCGGCGCGAGCGGCGGCATGACAGTTCCAGGTGCATTACTCTACATTTATATACATTAAACCTATTTTGACAAGTGTTTTCCCATTCAGACATCATATCCATATTGTTTTGTAAAATTGTACTGTCAAAGTCAGTTTTTAATACCCTACATAGTTTGGTGTTGTCAGCAAAGACTGACACATTACTCTCAATCCCATCCACTAGGTCATTAATAAAGAGGATAAAAAGAATCGATCCTAGCAAAGATCCCTGCGGTTCCCACTGCTGACTAATGTATATCCCATTTAGAGAACATACCATTTACAATGACTCTTTGTTTCCAGTCATTTAACCAGTTCCTTACCATATGCATATAGTGTACCCTAATTTTTGCTTCTAGATCTTCAGCATAAAGCTGTTATGTGGAACTGTATCAAATGCCTTTGCAAAGTCCATATAAATCACATCAGCTTCATTGCCAATATCCAGATTTGCACTCACCTCCTCATAGAAACTCAACATGTTAGTTTGACACAACTTATTCTTCATGAATCCATGCTGGTTGTCAGTTATTATATTATTATCTACAATATATTTTTGCAGGTCATCTCATATAATGTCGTCAAAAACTTTGCACACTACTGATGTCAGGCTTACCAGATGGTAGTTGCCTGGAACCACCTTATTACCTTTCTTAAATATTTAAAGAAACAAAAAAATTCCTCAAAGAATATCAACATGATCCCTTCAAAAAGCAAACACCAGAAACCAGTAGAGATAAATGAAGAAGTGGAATCAAAATTATAAAGATAAAAAAATATATTTTATTATAATGAATTAAAACTACATGTCACATAAAAATATATTCAAATAGGACACCAAATATTGGGACATAGAGACACAATGAAGCTAGCAGAAGGTGTAGCCCCCAAAGGTAAAGGTACACACAGATATGAGGTTACTTATAATCAGTAATAGCATTTATAATAGATATCAAAACCACATAGATATTGGGCCCAGTTACTACTACCTAACCTGATATAACACACCTCGACGCGCTTTTCACCGCCTCCTGACGAAACTGCAGAGGTGGTGAAACATGTGTCAAAGTGTGTTACAGCAGGTGGTTATCCCCCCATTCATCATGACTGCAGGTAATGTTTGATTTGTATTTATTGCAGCCTTTTGATGAAAATGATTAGGGATTGATTTATATCTTTACATTGTACTTTCATGGTGCTTAGCATATTTTTTTGATATATAGATATTGTCACTTTATTCATACATATTTATAAGTGACACGATATTTATTAATTGTTTGCACCTTTTTTAGGACATTGTCATCTTTGTCCCTTATCATACGGATTAGGTAGTAGGAAGTGGGCCAGATATCTATGTGGTTTTGATATCTATTATAAATGCTATTATCGATTATAAGTAACCTCATATCTGTGTGTAACTTTACCTTTTGGGGGCTACACCTGCTAGCTTCATTGTGTCTCTATGTCCAAATGTTTGATGCCCTATTTGAATATATTGTTATGTGACATGAAGTTTTAATTCATTATAATTAGTGTTGAGTAGAGTTGAGCGAAACAGGTCGAAAAATTTCAAAAGTCGCCGACTTTTGTCAAAGTCGGGTTTCATGAAACGAAACCCGACCCTAGGATGAGGTCGGCCACGAGGTCGGCGACTTACGCGCCAAAGTCGCGTTTCAAAAGTTTGTTTTGCGCTCTTTTACAGCCAATCAGGATCCACGGACACTGTGGGCAACGTGATGACATAGGCAGGGGTCACCACCATCTTTCAGAAGGGCATGCAAGTGATTGGCTTGCTTTGGTGGGCGTCACAGGGGGTATAAAAGGGCGTGCACGCCGACCGCCATCTTACTTCTGCCGATCTCAGTATAGGGAGAGGTTGCTGCTGATTCTGTAGGGAGAGCGTTAGGCAGGGAAGAAGACAAAAAAACTGCTTCTGCTGCTAGCGATTTGGCCTGCACAACACACAAGTCACTGTGTGTGCAGTGCAAGGGGAGGCTATATTGTGGTGTATCAGTGGTGTTGGTTGTTGGGCTGCCTTTTAAGGCTTCCTGACAGGCTGGCATTGCTGTTTACCCACTGCTCCGCAAACTGCTTTTTTAAAAGCAATCCCAATTTTTTTTTTTTGTCCTGCTGAGAAGAAAAAAAAACTGCTTCTGCTGCTAGCAATTTGGCCTGCACAACACACCAGTCACTGTGTGTGCAGTGCAAGGGGAGGCTATATAGTGGTGTATCAGTGGCGTTGGTTGTTGGGCTGCCTTTTAAGGCTTCCTGACAGGCTGGCATTGCTGTTTACCCACTGCTCCGCAAACTGCTTTTTTAAAAGCAATCCAATCTCCCTTATCCTCTCGTCACTTTGGTCACAGCTGTGCCATCGAGCCTGTCACATAGCGCTCAGATATTCATTGGGCCTCACACAATCCACAAGTGTCCAGTGTCCAAAAGTGTGTGCAGAGATTCAAAATCTCCCTTATCCTCTCGTCACTTTGGTCACAGCTGTGCCATCGAGCCTGTCACATAGCGCTCAGATATTCATTGGGCCTCACACAATCCACAAGTGTCCAGTGTCCAAAAGTGTGTGCAGAGATTCAAAATCTCCCTTATCCTCTCGTCACTTTGGTCACAGCTGTGCCATCGAGCCTGTCACATAGCGCTCAGATATTCATTGGGCCTCACACAATCCACAAGTGTCCAGTGTCCAAAAGTGTGCGCAGAGATTCAAAATCTCCCTTATCCTCTCGTCACTTTGGTCACAGCTGTGCCATCGAGCCTGTCACATAGCGCTCAGATATTCATTGGGCCTCACACAATCCACAAGTGTCCAGTGTCCAAAAGTGTGTGCAGAGATTCAAAATCTCCCTTATCCTCTCGTCACTTTGGTCACAGCTGTGCCATCGAGCCTGTCACATAGCGCTCAGATATTCATTGGGCCTCACACAATCCACAAGTGTCCAGTGTCCAAAAGTGTGTGCAGAGATTCAAAATCTCCCTTATCCTCTCGTCACTTTGGTCACAGCTGTGCCATCGAGCCTGTCACATAGTGCTCAGATATTCATTGGGCCTCACACAATCCACAAGTGTCCAGTGTCCAAAAGTGTGCGCAGAGATTCAAAATCTCCCTTATCCTCTCGTCACTTTGGTCACAGCTGTGCCATCGAGCCTGTCACATAGCGCTCAGATATTCATTGGGCCTCACACAATCCACAAGTGTCCAGTGTCCAAAAGTGTGTGCAGAGATTCAAAATCTCCCTTATCCTCTCGTCACTTTGGTCACAGCTGTGCCATCGAGCCTGTCACATAGTGCTCAGATATTCATTGGGCCTCACACAATCCAAAAGTGTCCAGTGTCCACAAGTGTCTGCAGAAATTCAAAATCTCCCCTGTCCTATAGACACCTTGTACCTTGTTTTACATTACTATATAGTTTGTTGGATTTTGTCTACATTTCTACCAAAAATGAGGAAGGCTGGTGGAAGAGGCCGTGGAATTGGGCGGGGGTTGGCAGCTGGTAATGATGGTGTTGGTGGTGGATCTGATGGTAGTGGCAAGAGCAAAATAGGACCGAATGCAGGAGGTGTTGAGCCTGCGTCATCGTGTGGCTACATAAGGCCTCGAACGCTTAGTTTTCTAGGAGTTGGCAAACCGCTTTTAAAGCCAGAGCATCAGGAAAAAGTTTTGTCTTACATTGCTGACTCAGCCTCCAGCTCTATCGCCTCCTCTTCTTCAGTTGTAAAAAGTAAAAGCACTGAGTCGTCATTGGAGGCTCATGTTCATGAACCACACCTTTCCTTGTGTCCTTCACCCCAACCAAGATTGAAGGATGACGCAGGCCATACTACTGATTACTCCATGGAGCTGTTTTCACATACCATGCCTGGATTATCAAGTCAAATGGTGAATTACCCAGGCTAAGATGAATCTGACATGGAGTGCACTGATGCACAGCCGCTGATGGATGATTCTGCTGGTACATTCACTCAGAGCACTACATTGTCCTCGCAGTGTACAGAGCCAGATTCTGACCCTGATGAGACTCAGGTGCCCCTTCCCGCACACTATACCACCATACACGGTGACACAGAGGAAGGTGCACATGACATAGAAGAGGAGGTGATGGATGACCCAGTTGTTGACCCAGATTGGCATCCATTGGGGGAAGAGGGTGCTGCTTCCAATAGCTCAGATGAGGAGCATCCACAGCAGACATCGACATCGCAACAGCTGTTATCTGGCAGGCCCGGAGCACTCCAAAGACAGGTTCCAAACATCAAAAGAGTTGCTGGACAGCTTGTCCAGAGGGTCAAAGGATCACAGCGTGCTAGGCCGCAAAATGTCTAGCAAAGTAGGAAGAGTGCAGTGTGGCACTTTTTTGAACAAAATCCTCATGATCAGGCCAAGGTTATCTGTAAGAAGTGCGCAAAGACCTTTAGCCGAGGGAAATATCTGAAAAATTTGAATACCAGTTGCATGCTTAGACATTTAACCAGCATGCACTTGCAAGCGTGGACACAACACCAAACCTAAAGTGCCACATGTGCAACTGATCACAACGAAGGTAGTCAGCAACGCTACATTGTTTCCCCCACTGTAAGCCCACCGGTTAGCACAGCAGCAAATGTTGAGGTGTCGTTGCAAGGCCACAGCAGTCAGGGAATCCCACTGTTATATCAACGAAAGACTGATTCTAGGCCATCAGAAAGAACACCAACTCCATCACCATCATCAACCCTCTCTCAGTCCGCCCTGTCCACCGCTACTTCCACCATATGCAGCTCTCAAGTCCAGCTCACCCTCCCAGACACTATGAGTAGGTCAAGAAAGTACTCAGTCTCTCATCCGCGTACACTGGGTTTGAACGCCCACACTGCCAAACTAATCTCGTTTGAGATGATGCCCTTTCGGTTGGTGGAAAGCGCAGCTTTCCGCGAACTCATGGCCTATGCAGTACCACGCTATGACCTACCCAGTCGCCACTTCTTCTCTCGCAAAGCCATCCCAGCCCTCCACCATCATGTGAAAGACCGCATTGTCCATGCACTCAAGCAGTCAGTGAGCGGAAAGGTGCACCTCACAACTGTTGCATGGTCCAGTCGGCATGGCCAGGGCCGTTACGTGTCCATCACTGCGCACTGGGTTAATGTGGTGGATGCAGGGTCCACAGGGGACAGCGGTGGTGGGACAGTGCTGCCTAGCCCACGGTATAGGAAACAGTTGGCTGTAGGCGTTCGACCCTCCTCCTCCTCCTCCAGAAGCGAAAGCTCGTCCACAGAGCGCAGTCGTACGAGCACTCCATCTGCAGCTGCCACTGTTGCACACGATGTGTCCCCCTATCGAGTAGCTAGTGGAAAGCGTCAGCAGGCTGTGTTGCAGATGATGTGTTTGGGCGACAGACACACCGCCGAGGTGCTGGCCGAGTACTTGAAGCGACAAACTGAGTCATGGCTGGGCAGTGTACATCTTGAGGCAGGCAAGGTAGTTAGTGATAACGGCCGTAATTTTGTGGCAGCCATAGCCCTTTCAAAACTCAGCCACATACCTTGCTTGGCTCACACCTTGAACCTGGTGGTGCAGTGCTTCCTCAAAAATTATCCGGAGTTAACAGCCCTGCTCCAGAAGGTGCGAAGACTGTGCACGCACATCCGCCGGTCGCCTGTACACTCCGTTCGTATGCAGAAGCTGCAGCGATTGCTCAAACTTCCCAACCATCGCCTCATTATCGACATTGCAACAAGGTGGAACTCCACCCTGCACATGGTGGAGCGGCTGTGCGAGCAGAGGCAGGCCATAATGCATTTGTGGGAGGATACACGGCCAGGCACTTTGAGAGCAGACATGGAGTTGACAGGTGTGCAGTGGTCGAAGCTGAAAGACCTCTGTAAAGTCCTTCAGTGTTTTGAGGAATGCACACGGCTGGTAAGCGCAGACGACGCCATCCTAAGCATGAGCATCCCACTTATGCGTCTGCTCATGCAAACTTTGACGCACCTTAAGGAGCAGGCGTCTGCAGCCAATGTTGATGAGGAGGAAGAGGAGGAGGGAATCCTTGATGACATTCAGCCATTGTCTGCTCAGGGACCTCTCCTGGACGAGGTGGAGGAAGAAGAGGAGGAGGAGGATGATGATGGGGATGATTACTTAGGGGAGGAGGATGCATCTCGTGGGGCAAGTGAAAATGTTGGCGTGGCAAGGTCTGGTACAGGGTTTGTGCGTGACTGGAGGGATGTGGATTTGCCAGAAAGTGCTCCTCCACCCAGCACTCACAGTGCATCATTGACACCGGGAACATTGGCCCACATGTCAGATTATGCCTTGCGGATCCTAATAAGGGACCCCCGCATTGCCAAAATGATGAACGATGACGACTACTGGTTGGCCAGCATCCTGGATCCACGCTATAAAGGCAAATTACAAAACATCATGCCACAGGAGAAACTTGACCTAATATTGGCTAATAAACAAGCAACTCTGGTAAATCGGTTGCTTGAGGCATTCCCAGCACACAGCAGCGGTGATGGTTCTCACACGAGCCGTACGGGCCAGGGGCAGCTTGGCAGAGGTGATCGTGGTGCACACAGCAGAAGTGGCATTGGAGACAGGGGTTTCATGACAATGTTGTGGACTGATTTTTCAAATACCGCTCACACAACTGGTAATACTGCATCGATGGAAAGTGACAGGAGACAGCAGTTGTCAACTATGGTAACAAACTACTTTTCCTCCCATATCGATGTTCTCCCACACAGGTCATTCCCCTTTGACTATTGGGCCGCTAAACTGGACACCTGGCCTGAATTGGCCCAATATGCCTTACAGGAGCTCGCTTGCCCAGCTGCAAGTGTGCTATCGGAAAGAGTCTTCAGTGCAGCTGGATCAATCCTGACAGAAAAAAGGACCTGTCTGTCAACCCAAAATGTGGATGATCTAACCTTCATTAAAATGAACCATGCATGGGTTTCCAAGGATTTTGTCCCACCTTCCCCTGATGACACATAGGGTGACAGAAAAATGGCTTGCTTTGGTCCACCTCGTCCTGGGACTTCACCTATTTCGCCTTTTGCATCAGCTGAATGTCCAACATCAACATATGCCACTTTCTAAAACTCCCTAACTGTGCTGCCTCCCCCCCCATGGCCGGGGTCACCACCTAGCGCACGACACCGTGCGAGTGCCGTTGCCCTGGACAGGTGGGTAGGCCGACTCTTGGGCGCGGGCACTGGCACAGGGTCCCTCATAGTGCAATCAAGTGTCTCTGACGGTGGTGGTGCACACCCGCCATCAGACACACCGCTGTACTATGAGGGGCCCAGTGCTAGTACCGACGCCCACGAGTGGGCCACCCTTGCTTGGGCAGGGCCCCAGCATTTGCAATCTTTACCTCTCCCTGCTCCTCCGCTGTGTAATCTGGGCCGTCAAATCCATACTGTGCCTGACACCGTCTGAGCCTGCCTCCTGAGACATATATTTTGAATGTGTACGCTATCCATACATGTTATCTGGGGATACGGTACCCTTTCTAACCTTTGTGCAATCACGTGCAATCCATACTGGGCCTAACACCGTCTGAGCCTGCCTCCTGATGTATAGACATAGATTTTGAATGTGTACGCTATCCATACATGTTATCCGGGGATACGGTACCCTTTCTAACCTTTGTGCAATCACGTGCAATCCATACTGGGCCTAACACCGTCTGAGCCTGCCTCCTGAGACATATATTTTCAATGTGTACGCTATCCATACATGTTATCTGGGGATACGGTACCCTTTCTAACCTTTGTGCAATCACTTGCAAGCCATACTGGGCCTTACACCGTCTGAGCCTGCCTCCTGATGTATAGACATATATTTTGAATGTGTACGCTATCCATACATGTTATCTGGGGATACGGTACCCTTTCTAACCTTTGTGCAATCACGTGCAATCCATACTGGGCCTAACACCGTCTGAGCCTGCCTCCTGAGACATATATTTTGAATGTGTACGCTATCCATACATGTTATCTGGGGATACGGTACCCTTTCTAACCTTTGTGCAATCACGTGCAATCCATACTGGGCCTAACACCGTC
Source organism: Dendrobates tinctorius (assembly GCF_039654945.1). NCBI lineage: Eukaryota > Metazoa > Chordata > Amphibia > Anura > Dendrobatidae > Dendrobates > Dendrobates tinctorius. The sequence goes on along the minus strand of NW_027361679.1, from coordinate 41,987,701 downwards.
TGAGCCTGCCTCCTGAGACATATATTTTGAATGTGTACGCTATCCATACATGTTATCTGGGGATACGGTACCCTTTCTAACCTTTGTGCAATCACGTGCAATCCACACTGGGCCTAACACCGTCTGAGCCTGCCTCCTGAGACATATATTTTGAATGTGTACGCTATCCATACATGTTATCTGGGGATACGGTACCCTTTCTAACCTTTGTGCAATCACGTGCAATCCATACTGGGCCTAACACCGTCTGAGCCTGCCTCCTGAGACATATATTTTGAAGGTGTACGCTATCCATACATGTTATCTGGGGATACGGTACCCTTTCTAACCTTTGTGCAATCACGTGCAATCCATACTGGGCCTAACACCGTCTGAGAATGATAGATGGGGCCCACCATACACTGGAACATTCCAAAGGTGGACATCAGACACTGGAGCAGCATTTACAGGGCCCATTATACACTAGAGCATTAGAAATGGGGCCCATTATGTTTGGAGCATTATTTGGGCCCATAAGACAGTAGAGCTTCATCCATGGGGACCAACATATACTGTAGCATTATGTGGAGCTCATCATATACTGTTTCAAACATTATATGGGACCAATGATTCTGTATGGAGAAATAGATGGGCCTTGTCATGAGATGTAAAAAGTGAGGTATTTTTCATTGTACTATACCGCTATTTCTCTGCCGTATCGGAGCATGATGAGTTATGGTATGTGTTAAAGGGGCGCTCTTTCGCCCAGGGCACATGAAAACCTGCAGCCAGCCCTCCCCCCCCACAACTTTAGCCAAATAACCCCCATTTTTCAGTGCGTAACTTGTATTATGAAGTTAATTAAGGTTGACAAGCTTAAGTAAGAAGAATTGATGCTTTTGGCATTCAAATGGGCACTGTAGGTGTGTTTCCTGTCCTCCTCTCACTGCTGACTTTTATTCCCCATTGACTTACATTGGGTTTCGTGTTTCGGGACGACCCCGACTTTTCCCTATAATCGGACGATCTTGCTCGACCCGACTTTTAGAAAAGTCGGGTTTCACGAAACGAAACGCGACCCTAAAAAACCAAAAGTCGCTCAACTCTGGTGTTGAGCATTCCGATACCGCAAGTATCGGGTATCGGCCGATATTCATTGTATCGGAATTACGATAGTGAGTTCCGATACTTTTAGCATATCGAATACCGAAATCGGAAGTTCCCATAATGCTATGAGCCAGTTTGATTTGATTCAGCCAATGACAATCCTCAGAAGTGTGGGCACATCCTGTTAGGCATGTAGGCATGTTAACTAATGGCATGGCTGTGATTGGCTGCTGAAATGATGTCATGATGCACTAGAAAAGCCGCCACTGCCGCCATTTCGGGTTCACTCTGCTGTGAATTCAGTTAGGGACAGACTGCTGTTCAAGACTCTGACGGACAGTTAGAGATAGCGATTTTCAAAATCATATTGTGCTTTACCCAGGCTACATAAAAAACCACTGTAGCTTTCTTTTGCCTTGCAGCAGTGTTCACAGCTGTCTGTAAGGTCTGTGTGAGTGCAGCTCACGCTGAGTAGTGTGTCCTGCAGCCACGTCTAGTTGTAGGCTGCTCAGCGTGTGTCACTGCCTCATACATAATTTTCTTTTTTTGCTGCTCATTTTTCATTCTCCTATTAGTGTGCATCCATCCATATCCATCTACATTGGTTGGTTGCAAACACTATAGGAGTAGACAGCGGAGACTCTCTGTAGCCTTTCAGTGCTAGTGCCCAGTTTTCTGCACTGTTCACGGCTGTCTGAGAGGTCTCTGTGTGTGAGTGCAGCTCACGCTGTTGTGTGTCCTGCAGCTACGTCTGGTTGTAGGCCGCTCAGTGTGCGTCACTGCCTCACACATATTTTTCTTTTATTGCAGCTCATTTTTCATTCTCCTATTAGTGTGCATCCATCCGTATCCATATACGTTGGTTGCAAACACTATATAGGAGTAGATAGAGGAGCCTTTTTTCTGGCTTGTGCCCTTCAGCTGCAGCCAGATTAGTATTACCCTATTTTTTTGGAGCCTCATCTTTTGCATTGTAGGTTACCTTCCTGCATTGTAATAGCTCCAAAAAGTTTGTGATACTATTGCTTTCAAATACTTGGTCACATCCTTTTTGTTTTTTTGAAAAAACAAAACAAAATAAAGTTCACCAAACACTCCATTTGACAGTTGTGTAGGCCACGTTAGCTCATATTAAAGTGTAGTCCACATACACACTTTATAAAATTAGTGTTTCTTATACCTGTTAGCAGCTGTTCAGGAATAAGCACACTAAGCCCCCCTTTGTACTTTTCTGCCTAGCTTTATCAGTCTACCAAGATGAAGATGGCAGGGAGTAAGGCTCGTGGGCGTGGAGTTTCAGCAGGGAGAGAACGTGGGGATTCTGCAGGGAGAGGACATGGGAATTCTGTGCCTGCTGCGGGCACCAGTGAGTCAGCATCCCCCAGTTTTACCAGGCAACAGTCCTTTATGCACAGCTTTGTAGGACCTCGCCGTAGCCCACTGCTGCGGGATGAACAAATTGAAGCCGTTGTCGGATGGAAGGCAGCTAACGCATCGACTTCAATGACTTCCATGTCCTCTCAGGGCCAGAGCACTGAAGAGCAACCATCTGTCTCTTCACCTCCTGCCAAAGTGCCCAGGCAGTCAGAGAGCCCTGGTCAGGAACCATCACAGTCTCTACTTCTGTTCTATGAATCTGTTGGCTTGGAAAGAGGGGGCAAGCCATGCAGCATTCAAGAATGTGAAGAAGAGGGAGCATGCAGTGATGCGCAACTTCTTTGTCCCTCAGAATCTGAAGAGACGGGTGGGCCAGTGCCTATGGTCAGCACACCTCAGTACGCATCAGATGATGACGAGACTCAGGTGCCACTTTCTGGTGCGTACGGTGCTGGCGAGACTACCCAGGAGAAGCAGGTGTTTGAAGAGGGGAGTGTAGATGATGAGGTCCTTGACCCATCATGGCATGAGGAACAGGGAGGTGGTGGGAGTAGCTCTGAGGAAGAGATTCCCCGAACGGCCAAAACAGGAGGGAGAGGGAGGGGGCAGACTTGGTTGCCTGTAGCCTCCACTTCGGCACCCGTTAGGAGCATTCCTCTTCCAAAAGCCAAAACGGGTGCTCCCAAGACTTGCAGTGCGTGGTCCTTTTTTGACACAGTTGCAGATGACATTTGCTTTGTCAAATGCAAGCTGAGTCATCAGAAAGTCAAAAGAGGGAAAAATGTCAGCAACCTCAATACCACAAATATACGTGGTGGAGTTACACAGACACACTGAAGACGTAGGCCAACGTATAGCACCACCTACCACCTCTTCAGCTCGTGTTGGGGCCTCTTCCTCCAGCTCACACACAGCTGGTTCGGCTTCCTCACAGGATCGCCAAGGAAGAACCTCTGGCACTGTTGTCCAGAGACCCAGTGACATTCCACCCACAGCACCATGTTCCCAGTCATCCTCACACTCCCAGGCCACGCTACAGCCATCGGTAGCACAGGCATGGGATAAAAGGCGGCCATACTCGGCAAACCATCCCCGAGCACAGGCTCTGAATGCTGGCATTGCCAAACTACTGGCTGGAGACTGACACCTTCCGGAACTTCATGGCATTGGCAGTCCCACAATACAATGTGCCCAGCCGCTTTTATTTCAGCAGGCAAGCTGTCCCTGCCCTGCAAAAGCATGTGGAGGGAAAAATAAAACATGCGCTACTAAACGCCGTCAGTAGCAAGGTCCACCTGACCACCGATGCGACAGGGACCATGGACAGGGATGATAACTTTCCCTCACTGGCCATTGGGCCAATGTTGTGGAGCCGGGTACAGATCTGGAGAGTGGCGCTGTACGTGTTCTGCCAACTCAACGGATTGCAGGAATCCAGTCTGTACACATTGATTCCTCCTCCTACTCAAGTTCCTCAGAATCAGCGCTGTAGGAGCCTGTTACGACCGATATGAGCACAGCAATGGCCAAACGTCAACAGGCCGTACTGAAATTAATTTCTTTGGGGAATCGAAGCCACACAGCGCAGGAGCTCTGGAATGCCATTAAGCAGGAGAGCGACGTGTGGTTTGTGCCAGCGAATCTCCAGCCAGGCTTGGTAGTGTGTAACAATGGCCGAAATCTAGTGGCAGCTCTGGGCCTAGGCAACCTCACTCACATCCCATGTCTGGCACATGTGCTGAACTTGGTCGTGCAGAGCTTTCTGAGGGACTATCCAGATCTTGATGCACTGCTGCACAAGGTCCGTATAGAGTGCGCTCACTTGCAGCGCTCCAGCATGGCAAGATCGTGCATTGCAGCTCTGCAGTGCCGATTACGCCTTCCGGAAGATCGCATCATATGTGACCTACCCACCAGGTGGAATTCAACGTTACATATGTTGGAGCGGTTGTGTGAGCAGCAGGCAGCAGTAATGGAGTACCAGCTGCATCAGGCGCAAACAAGTCACACTGTGTGCCGGTCACACTTCAGCACCACTGAGTGGGCCTCTATGAAGGACATCTGCCTCATTTTGCGTGCCTTCGATGATTCCAAATGGATGGCGAGTGCAGATGATGCACTAGTCAGCATGACTGTCACCCTTATCTGCCTGCTTCAAAAAACACTGCAAGCACTAAGGGAGGAGGTTTTGGAAGAGGTGGAGGATGAGGAGTCACAAATGCCATCTGCTTCTGGACAGTCTGCTCTACATGGTTCCTGACAAAGGCCTAGGCAGGGGACACTTTGTGAGGAGGATGAAGAGGAGTCAATGGAGGAGGTAGACATCTCTCCAGAGAAGGGAGGTACACAATGCTCTACTGTAGTCAGTATGTACAGCGAGGGTGGGGTGATGCAGAGCAGGCAGAGATGACGCCTCAAGGAAGGGACAGCGTTTCTTGGGCAGTTGGGAGTCTGCAGCACATGGTTGATTTCATGCTGCAGTGCCTGAGAAACAACCGTCGCATCGCCCACATTCTCAACACGGCTGATTATTGGGTGCACATCCTCCTAGATACTCGCTACCGGGACAACTTACAAAGCCTCATAACACCGTTGAACCAGGAGCGTAAAATGCAGGAGTACCAAGACACACTGGTGCAGTCCATCATGTTCTCCATTCCACCCGAGAGCAGTGCTGCTAGTGCTTTACAAAGCAGCTCTGTGCGTCGAGGAAGTGGAGGAAGCTCTGCACAAAGAGGGAGCAGAGGCTGCGCCTCAGCACAAGGCAAGACCAGTATGGCCCAAATATGGCAAGGTTTTGTGTGTCCGCAACAAATGTCTACACCATCACAGACGGCTCCAGTCAGCAGGAGGCAACGTTTCCGTCAGATGGTGACAGACTACATGTCTTGCCCTGTCGCTGTACTCCCAGATGGCTCTTCCCCCTTCAAGTTTTGGGTCTCTAAGCTGGATACATGGCCAGAGCTTAGCCAGTATGCATTGGAGGTGCTGGCTTGCCCTGCTGCCAGTGTATTATCGGAACGCGTCTTTAGTGCCGCAGGTGGTGTACTAACAGACCGTCGCATGCGACTATCCTCCGATAACGTTGACCGGCTTACTTTTCTGAAAATGAACAAGGCCTGGATCTCGCTAGAATTTGCCAGTCCTCTTCCAGAATAAATAATTGGTTGGCAACAGTATCCAGGTCTCCTGTTGTGTTCATGTTTCTACCACCTGAACTGTAATCCCTGGGCTTCAACACAGCCAGTTGTTGCTCAGAAGTGCCGTCTGCACAGAGAAATACACTAGCTCCTGTGTTAGTGGGGTTTAGTAACGCCAGCTGCTCCCCTGCTGTGTGGATGGCAAAGTCTCCTGCTCCCTCCACATTCAAACTACTACTGATTTTTAACCGTGCTCCACTTAGGCCTCTGGCTCCACTGTCTCTAGTATTTCCCCTGGCCTCCAATCCCGCCAGTTGCTGCTCTGAAGTGGTGTCTGCACAATCCACACTTGTTCCTGTGATACCGGGGCTCAGTCACGTCAGTTGATCCCCTGATGTGTGTCCGGCAATGTCTCCTGCTCTGTCCACATTCCCATTGCTAGTAGTACTAGTAGTGGGAATGTGGACAGAGCAGGAGACATTGCCGGACACACATCTGGGGTTCAGCTGACATTACTGAACCCCAGTAACGCAGGAACAAGTGTTGATTGTGCAGACGCCACTTCTGAGCATCAACTGGTGGGGTTGGAGGCCAGGGGAAATACTAGAGACAGAGTGGAGCCAGAGGCCTAGTTGGAGCACGTTTTAAATTAGTAGTAGTCTACAACAGATATTAAGCTTGATGAAATTAGGCCTCAGCCTACACCCTGATTGACCCTGGGCTCCAACATCGCCAGCTGCTGCTCAGAAGTGTCTTTGGCACGGGTACTCCCTCCTGCCCATCCTGGTTCCAGCACGCCTGCTGTTTCCGGGGAGTGTCAACGTCACTTTGCCACCAATACGTTGTCCTGTCGTGTTGCGGTCGGGTTAGCCGAGCCTATGGTGCCTGCAGTTTAGGTGCTTCCTATGTGGGCTGTGGGTTCTGGTAATAAAGGCTGGTTCCGTAGTGCCAATAGGACAAGCACCCCCTGTAGGACTGTGGGTTTCGGTAACTGCGGCCTGCTCGTGGCCTTGCAACTTTGCTTATCATGGGTACCTTCTGCTACCCATCTGGGTTCCAGCACCGTCAGCTGGTTCTCAGCAGTGCCTTTGGCCGAGGTGCCTCCTTCTCGGTATCCAAGTTCCAGCAGCGTCTGCTGGTCCTTGGTAGTGCTTTTTAGCACAGGTACCTCCTGCTTAGTAACCGTGTTCCAGCACCATCAGCTGGTCCACGGTTGTGCCATTGGCTCTTGTTCCTTCTGCTGCCCCTCCAGGTTCCAGCACCGTCAGCTGTTTCTCGGCAGTGTCTTTGGCTCGGGTACTCCCTCCTGCCCAGCCTGGTTCCAGCACGCCTGCTGTTTCCGGGTAGTGTCAACGTCACTTTGCCACCAATACGTTGTCCTGTTGTGTGGCGGTCGGGTTAGCTGAGTCGCTAGTTCCATTTGCTCTTGCAGCTTCTGCTAACCATCTGGGTTCCAGTACCGTCAGCTGGTTCTCAGCAGTTCCTCAGCCTTCTTGTACCTTATGCTACTTTTCCAAGTTCAAGCTTGTGGAAATGGTTTTTGGTTCTCACTCAGGATCTCCCTGACGACAACCCTGAAGACGACGACCCTGAAGACCACACCAAAGAAGACCAAAAAGATGACCCTGAAGAAGATGACCAAGAGGACAAAGAACATGAAGACAACCACCAAGATGCAGAAGAACAAGAGACAGAAGACCAAGAAGCAGAAAAACCAAAAGCAGAAGAACATTAAGCATAAGACTAAAAATCAGAGCAAATGATATTATCTAAATTATAAGCAGAAGAAGACTAAGCAGTGTATGGGGGTGAGTCCGCTCCTCCTCGTGGTGCCCGTGGAAAATGCCTGCTGCTGCAGGCCAAACTGAACGCGGACAAATCCTGTTGTAAATCTTTTGTGACAGGCAGAACGGAAGATGTAATCTTCAAACTTTTATAGATAACAACTACAGGAAAGCCTGTCACAAATAAGAATATGATGAAGAAGAAGAAGAATAGGAAGAAGATGAAGAAGTAGAATATGAAGAAGAAGAATAGTTGAATAAGAAGAATATGAAGAATGTAAAAAAAAAAAGAATAATAGGAAGAAGGTGAAGAAGAAGAAGATGAATAAGGTGAAGAAGAAGTTGATGAAAAAGATGCTGCTGCTGCTGGGGATCATGAAGGAGAAAGTGTGGGAGAAGTAAAAAAGAAGGTGAAGAGCATGGAAGTAGTGAAACATACATATCTGACAAAATATAAAAGAGGTTAACATAGTCAATATCTTTGTAACTCCAAACGTCTTTAAAAAAAAAATTAATTCCTGCTATTCCATTTGATTGGGCTAAACCTCTATGGCTTTAATGTCTCCTCCACCTCCCCCAATACATTCTACATTATTATTAGTTGTTTTTCTTCATGTAGAATTAACCTACAAAAAAAGAAAGGGTTTTCTTTAATTCCAATATTTTTGTCCCATTGACTTGAATGGGACTTCCAGGATCGGAATCGGTGATACCCGATACTTTTTGTATATCGGCCAATCCAATCCGATCCGATATTTTTCAATATCGGATGGTATCGCTCCACACTAATTATAATAAAATATATTTTTATATTGTATAATTTTGATTCCACTCCTTCATTTATATCTATTGGTTTGTGCTTTCTTAAATATTGGTACCACGTGAGCCATCCTCCAATCCTGTAGGACCACCCTGTTACAAGAGAGTCTAAGAATATGAAATACAGTGGTCTGTCAATTACTGAGTTCAATTCCCTTAATGCCATCTGGGCCAGGGGATATGTTATTATTTAATTTGCTCAGACGTAGGCATACTTCTTCTGTTAAACTAATTATATCAGGTGGTGAACATTGATTTTTGCCTTGTTGAATGATCCCAGTTCATTGGTGAACATGGCTGAAAAGTGCCTGATTAATTTCGACTCATCTTTTAAGAGGCAGATACATTCCTTTTTTTTTCTTTTTGGATGCCTTTCATTATTTTTTGGGGCATTGATGTATTTATAACACTTTTGGGAATGTATTTAAATGTTGCTGGCAATTTGTTTCTCTGTAGATAACCTTTCTTATTTAGATCTTTATACTCCTGAAATGCTATTTCTGTAGTCTTGGCTTTCAAGATTTTGAATAACCTTTGTGTCTTATTAAACTTCGGGACTATCTTATTTATCCATAGTGGTTTCTTTTTATTCCTGGATATTTAATTACCGGAGGGTATACAGTAAGTTTTCTACAGGATTCCAGTAATATATCTTTTAACATGTCCCATTTATGTTCGGTATCCCCAGTTACCATGATATGATCCACGATTACGATTTTCCCTTAATTTGTTAAAATCAGCTTTCTTAAAGTTCCAGGCTTTGGCATTTCTCCTTTTGAATGTTATGTTTGATTGAAAATTACTTTGAAACTTACCATGTTATGGTCACAGCTTCCCAAATGCTCCCTGACCAGTAGATCTACTGTATTTGACAGACCAGATCCAGCAGATTACCTCTTCTGGTTGGTTCATCTACCAACTGAGAGAGGCAATTTTCCTGAATTGTGGATAAGAAATTGCAGCTTTTAGCACAACCAGAAGATTATATGTCCTATTGAAAGTCTCGATAGTTAACCCCCCCCCCCATTATAAGGACCCTATTATTATTTTCTGCCTTTTCCATTTGTTGCAGCATTTCATCCTCTACCTGTTCAACTACTGTATATTAGGAGGCTTATAGTAAACTCCAATTAGCATCTTTCCATTTTAGACATCCCTGGGTATATTTACCCATAGTGACTATATGCAGGGAAAACAAGAGGATCAATGTCCTTAAAGAGGTGGTTGAATACCTGAAAACCCCTTATTATTGGGTTTTGGGAGGTAAAAATTTAAAACACAAAACCATAACTAACTGCAGATACTGCACCTTCATACTCAGCACAATACAGCATTGGTCTAGAAGGTAAGGGTTTTTTCTTTTTTTTTTACTTTTTTACCTTCCTGCGCCCATTAATAATGGGTTGTCCATTAGTGGACAACCCATTTAACCCCTTAGCGACTGCTGATGTACTATTGCGTCAGCTGTCGGAATCCCCAGCTTTGAGGTGGGCTCTGGCGGTGAACCCATCTCAAAGCCGCAACATGTCAGCTGAATCGTGATCCACCCACGCCTATTAAATAGTTAAATCCCTCTGTCAAACACTGACAGTGGACTTTAACTAGAGCTTACGGCCATGCAGCCGGAAAAGAGCGCATCGCGTGATCGGGGGTCGGCAATGCGTTGCCATAACAACCTGAGGTCTCTCAGAGATCTCTGTGGTTATTGATGAGGCATTTTTCTATGAGCCCCACCAGGTGGTCGGCACTCATAGAAATGCTCTAATTCTGCTACATATAGGCCATCTGCTCATCGCCTATATGTAGCAGAGCCGATCAAGTTGTGGATGCTTCTAGCCTTCCATGGAGGCTATTGAAGCATGCCAAAGTAAAAAAAAGTTTTAAAAAATCTGAAAAAAATAAAAAAGATATAAAAGTTTAAATCACCCCCCATTCACCCCATTCAAAATAAAACAATAAAAAAAAAATCACACATACACATATTAGGTATCGCCGCATTTAGAATCTACCAATAAAAAAAAGGATTAACCTGATCGCTAAACGGCGTAGCGGAAGAAAATCGAAATGCCAGAATTACATTTTTTGGTCGCCGTGACATCGCATTAAGATGCAATAATGAGCTATCAAAAGATCGTATCTGCACATAAATGGTATCCTTAAAAACATCAGCTCGGCATGCAAAAAATAAGCCCTCACGCAACCCCAGATCACAAAAAATGGAGACACTACGGGTATCTGAAAATGGCGCAATTTTTTTTTTTTTAGCAAAGTTTGGAATTTTTTTTCACTACTTAGTTAAAAAAGAACCTAGACATTTTTGGTGTTTATGAACTTGTAATGACCTGGAGAATCATAATGGCAGGTCAGTTTTAGCATTTAGCGAACGTAGCAAAAAATCCAAGCAAAAAACCAGTGTGAGATTGCATTTTTTTTGCAAGTTCACCGCATTTGGAATTTTTTTCCTGTTTTTGAGTACATGACATGGTAAAACCATGCCAATTATAAAACACTATTAATTTAACAATTCATGAAATTGCATTTGATGTCATTACAGCATATCATTTATTTCTGTGTTTTTTATCCATATTTTTCTTTTTCTTTTTTTTGTATATATTGTAAGGTAGTGCAGTGCTTGTCATTCAGGTAGGGGATACTCGCTAGGCAGCCGATAAATCAGGTCCGGCACAGGTTTCTTAACATAACTCAGTCCATTCGGTTTATTATGCAGCATAAACCAAAGAAACAGCAACAGAAAGTTCATATAAACAGCATAGCGTCCATGACAGAGCTTCACTCTGTTTATCCTGTGGTCACACAGGTTGTGCAATGTCCAGCACACAGGCTCTCTAGCCTCACAGTTATATCCCCTGTGTCTGGATAACCTCATAGCTGCTTCTCAGCACCGACGTTCATTTCCTTCAGGGAACTCTCACACATGCATCTCCACGTGTACAGGAAGGCAGACACATCTTCCTCATTCGGTCTCATGTCAGCCCAGATGAAACCTTCCATATGGACCAACCGGGTCCAAGCATTCACTCATGTGACCTACCCTGGTCACCTTATATGGTCCGTAGCCACGCCCACCGGATCACATGGCTATGACCTTATCGCAGGTCCTTCACACACATCCACTTTACTATTGCGTTCTAGACCTCGCCCCTAGGTGTATTTGTAGGTAGCTGGTACCGCCCGTCTCACCAGCTACCTGGAAAGCTCTCCCTGACACAGTGTAACGAAAGCTCAGCAGTACCTCTGCTGATCAACACCCACATTCAAGCTTCCATCCCAAGGCCACCTACCTTGGACTACATAACGATCATTCAGCATCCTGCCACTCATCCTCTCTCCTGGGACACCCACACAGTGCCCCCTAGCGGACACAGTGGTCACTACACCACAATATATATATATTCATTGTTTCCCTTTTTTTGTTTTTTACTATTGTAAAATGCATATATTATAACACTTAATTGTCCAGCCAATCATGTTATTGGCCACCATATTAATATGCTGTTCAGTGTGCACACAGCCAGATCTTGATAAAGACCTTACGTCGAAACGCGTAGATCTGTGTTTCCATGCAGTGTTGCCAGACATTATGTGCCTGAGAATATTTTAATGCCATTTTGACAATAAATATTTGTTTTTAACCGTCACGCGACATCATTGGATCCTTCCATTTTTTTTACTGATGTTTCCTTAAGCTCACTTGGATCCCTGCAGGGCGCTGGCTGATGGTGAGACAAGCTGCACATAGCAGAAAGGTGAGCTGACTTCAACCTTTCTTTGTTTTTTCTAAACACTGTTTTTCGGTGATTACTTTGCATCTCCATTCATACTGCACCCACACACAAATGATACACCATTTGAAAGTTAAACTTGCCCCCTTGAGCAAGAAAATAGCCAAACAAACTACACATCCACTATTTGATCACAAAATACAGTTTAAACATTAATTTTCATAAACCTGCAGTAAGGAAAAATGACCTGCAGGTGGCACCACAGTACCCCAAAGCACACTACCACAAAGCTGCTTACAGACATCACAAACAAATCCAAACATTTGCCTTGGGGTCTTTCCAGCTTGCTCAAGTGCTTGCTGAGCCTATTTCAGGCACATTGGAGGATTGCACACTTCACTGCAGGTGAGTCACATATTGAAACACATTTGTTTACATGTGCTGCTTTTTCGGTGATTACTTCACCCCCCACACACAAATGGTGAGTCACATATGCAAACACATTTGTAAACATGCACTGCCTATTGAATTGCACACTTGCTCTGTTGATACTCCACCCACACAAACAAATGATATACCATTTGAAAGGTCAAATTACCTGCAGGTGGAAGCACACTACCCCAAAGCATACTACCACAAAGCTGCTTACAGACATCACAAACAAATCCAAACATTTGCCTTGGGGTCTTTCCAGCTTGCTCAAGTGCTTGCCGAGCCTATTTCAGGCACATTGGAGGATTGAACACTTCACTGCAAGTGACTCACATATTGAAACACATTTGTTTACATGCACTGCTTTTTCGGTGATTACTTCGCCCCACACACAAATGTTGAGTCACATATGCAAACACATTTGTAAACATGCACTGCTTTTTCACTGATTACTTCACCCCACACACAAATGATACATCATTTGAAAGGTAAACTTGCTCCTTTCAGAAAGAAAAGAGCCAAACAAACCACGCATTCAAGATTTTATCACTAAATACAGTTTAAACATTCATTTTCATAAACCTGAAGAAAGGCACAATGACCTGCAGGTGGCACCTCAACCGGAAGACATTTTTGGCCTCTACTTATCAAACCAATTTATTGTATTATCAATCTACATATATAAATACCTGTCTGTGTTCATCATCTTAAGAAATATATTTACATTTCACCACCTTGCTTTTTCTGAAATTGCCTGCGCCCCCCGACAACCAATGTGCGAAAATTTCGGATGGGCCCAGCTAGTATTACTAATTCACAATTCAGACAAATAGCAGTCTCTTGTCATCACTGCCCTGATAGATTCATCAAGCAGGGAAGCAGTAAAAAAGTAATAGCATGTAAGCATCAATCATATGTAATGACTTACATATAATTTCAAGACTGGATTTGGAAGCACCCTTTAAAGGGGTTGTCCACTGCTCAGACAACACCATCTCAATCGCTATATTTCCAGTAAAATATTAACACCTACTCACCTGATGCCATTCCAGCGGTGTCGACACTGGTTCTCCCAGGGCTCACGTGACATTGTTATATCATTCGATTCCTATAGCTACTCAGCGGTTGTTTCACTGACTCCTCCTTTGGAAGTAATTGAAATCTGTGGAAGTCATAACTGTGGCTGCTCTCTCACACCCTCCAGATGTCAATTACGTCCAAAGGAAGGGTCAGTGAAGTTGTGGCTGACTGGCCAAAGGAATTGGGTGAAAAAATGTCACACAAGCCCTGGGAGAGGCATTTCCAACACTGCTGGAATGGTGTTGGCATCAGAGGTGAGTGCAGGTATTCTTATTTTACTGGGGGGAAACAGTGTTTGAGAAGTGGGTGTCCGAATAGCTGGACAACCCCTTTACGTTAATTGTGCTATTTGGTAAATCATTAAACATATGTGCGCTTGTAGAGTCGCACAATGTCTGAAATACAAAGCTGCAATATTAACTTATTTACAAAAAAAATACATATTTTATTGCCAGTGAATACTGAAATATTTATTCATGTTTTTATCCTTTTCTTCACTTTAATTTGATATTAATAATTAACCAGTTTTGCATGTTGTGTGCAAACAGATAGCACTATGGAGAATTTTATTCCATATATCTCGATGACAAATTATTTGGAAGCGTTCATTAATGTTCTGGTATATTAATGGATATGCTTAGTCATGATGCCTTGTTCATGCCATCATCAGTCTTCATTTTTGTTGGCATTCTCAAATCATTTTACAATAATTTATGCTATCACTATTTGGAAGTGACTAAATAAATCCACTTGCATTTATGATCCTAATTACTAAAGACTAGGTATCGGTATCGGCCGATATTAGCTGTATTGGAATTCCGATACTTATTTCCGATACTTTTTTCATATCGAATACCGGAATCCGAAGTTCCCATAATGCTAGGAGCCCGCTCGATTTGATTCAGCCAATGGGGATCCTCAGAAGTGTGGGCACATCCTCTTAGGCATGTAGACATGTTAACTACTGGCATGGCTGTGATTGGCTGCTGAAATGATGTCATGATGCACTGTAAAAACCGCAGCAGCCGCCATTTCGGGTTCACTCTGCTGTGAATCCAGTTAGGGACAGGCTGCTGTTGAAGACTGTGAGGGACAGTTAGAAATAGCGATCATCAAACATATCTATTGCTCTACCCAGGCTACATAATCCACCACTGTAGCATTTTTGTAGCCCAGCAGCGCTGTTTTAATAGCTGTCTGCAAGGGCTGTGTGAGTGCAGACCCATGCTGTGTAGTGTGTCCTGCAGGCACGTCTGCTTGTAGGCTGCCCAGCGTGTGTCTCTGCCTGATACACATTTTTCTTTTATTGCTGCTTTTTTTTTCTCCTGTATAGTGTGTTTCCATACGTATCCATATACGTTGGTTGCAAACACTAAAGGAGTGGACAGCGGAGCCTTTCAGCAGCCTTTCAGTGCTATAGCCCATTTCTCTGCACTGTTTTTGGCTGTCTGATAGGTCTCTCTGTGTGTGAGTGCAGCTCAAGTTGCAGTGTGTTCTACAGCAACCGCTGGTTGTAGTCCGCTCAGCGTGCGTCACTGCCTCATACATAGTCCTTTTTTTGCAGCAAATTTAGCCAGATTTTTGCTCCTATATTAGTGTGCTTCCATCCGCATCCATTGTCATTGGTTGGTTGCAAGCACTATATAGGATTAGATAGAGGAGCCTTTTTGCTGGCTTATGCCCTTCAGGGCCAGCCAGACTAGTATCACCCTATTTTTTGGAGCCTCATCATCTTTATCAGTCTACCAAGATGAAGAAGGCAGGGAGTAAGGCACGTGGTCGTGGCCGTGGAGTTTCAGCAGGGAGAGGACGGGGGGATTCAGCAGGGAGAGGACGTGGGGATTCGGTGTCTGCTGCGGCCACCAGTGACCCGGCATCCCCCACTTTTACCAGGCAACAGTCCTTCATGCGCAGCTTTGTAGGACCTCGCCGTACCCCACTGCTGCGTGACGAACAAATTGAAGCCGTTGTCGGATGGATGGCAGCTAACGCATCCACTTTAATGACTTCCGCATCCTCCCAGGGCCAGAGCACTGAAGAGCAACCATCTGTCTCTTCACCACCTGCCAAATTGCCCAGGCAGTCTGAGAGCCCTGGACAGGAGCCATCTCAATCTTTACTTCTGTTCTCAGAATCTGTTGGCTTGGAAAGAGGTGGCCAGCCAAGCAGCATTCTAGAGCGTGAAGAGGAGGGAGTATGCAGTGATGCGCAACTGCTTTGTCCCTCTGAATCTGAAGAGGCGGGTGGGCCAGTGCCTATTGTCAGCACACCTCAGTGCTCATCTGATGATGATGAGACTCAGTTGCCAATTTCTGGTGCGTACGGTGCTGGCGAGACAACCCAGGACCAGCCGGTGCTTGAAGAGGGGAGTGGAGATGATGAGGTCCTTGACCCATCATGGCGTCAGCCACAGGAATGTGGTGGGAGCAGCTCTGAGGAAGAGATTCCCCGAACGGCCAAAAGAGGAGGGAGAGGGCGGGGGCAGACTTGGTTGCCTGTAGCCTCCACTTTGGCACCCGTGAGGAGTAATCCTCTTCCAAAACAGAAAACGGGCTCTCCCAGGACTTGCAGTGCGTGGTCTTTTTTTGACACAGTTGCAGATGACATTTGCTTTGTCAAATGCAAGCTGTGTCATCAGAAAGTTAAACGAGGGAAAAATGTGAGCAACCTCAATACCACAAATATGTGGAAACATGTGCGTACCAAGCACGAGGTGGAGTTACACAGACACACTGAAGATGTAGGCCAACCTTCAGCAGCACCTACCACCTCTTCAGATCGTGTTGGGGCCTCTTCCTCCAGCTCACACACAGCTGGTTCAGCTTCCTCACTGGAACACCATGGAAGAACCTATGCCACTGTTGTCCAGAGACCCAGTGAAATTCCACCCACTGAACCACGTTCTCAGTCATCAGCACACTCCCAGGCCACTCACCAGCAATCGGTAGCACAGGCATGGGAGAAAAAACGGCCATACTCGGCAAACCATCCCCGAGCACTGGCTCTGAATGCCGTCATTGCCAAACTACTGGCCCTTGAGATGCTGTCATTCAGGCTGGTGGAGACTGACACTTTCCGGAACTTGATGTCATTGGCAGTTCCACAATACAATGTGCCCAGCCGCTTTTATTTCAGCAGGCAAGCAGTCCCTGCCCTGCAAAAGCATGTGGAGGTAAAAATTAAAAATGCGCTACTAAACGCCGTCAGTAGCAAGGTCCACCTGACCACCGATGCGTGGACCAGTGGCCATGGACAGGGGCGATACCTTTCCCTCACTGCCCATTGGGTCAATGTTGTGGAGCCGGGTACAGATCTGGAGAGTGGCTCTGTACGTATTCTGCCAACTCCAAGGATTGCAGGAATGCAGTCTGTACATATTGAGTCCTCCTCCTACTCTAGTTCCTCGGAATCAGCACTGCATGAGCCTGTTAGGCCAGATATGAGCACAGGTGTGGCCAAACGTCAACAGGCCGTCCTTAAATTAATTTATTTGGGGAATCGTAGCCACACAGCACAGGAGCTCTGGAATGCCATCAAGCAGGAGAGCGATGTGTGGTTTGTGCCAGCGAATCTCCAGCCAGGTTTGGTAGTGAGTGACAATGGCCGAAATCTAGTGGCAGCTCTGGGCCTAGGCAACCTCACTCACATACCATGTCTGGCACACGTGCTCAATTTGGTCGTGCAGAGCTTTCTGAGGGACTATCCGGATCTTGATGCACTGCTGCACAAGGTTCGCCTAGAGTGTGCTCAATTGCGGCGTTCCAGCATGGCAAGATCGCGCATTGCATCTCTGCAACGCCGATTCCGCCTGCCAGAACATCGCATCATATGTGACCTCCCCACCAGGTGGAATTCAACGTTACATATGTTGGAGCGGTTGTGTGAGCAGCAGGCAGCAGTAATGGAGTACCAGCTGCATCAGGCTCAAACAAGTCGCACTGTGCGCCGGACACACTTCACCACCACTGAGTGGGCCACTATGAGGGACATCTGCCAAGTTTTGCATGCCTTCGATGACTCCACGCGGATGGCGAGTGCAGATGATGCACTAGTCAGCATGACTGTCCCCCTTATCTGTCTGCTTCAAAAAACCTTACAAGCACTAAGTGAGGAGGTTTTTGAAGAGGTCGAGGATGAGGAGTCAGAAATGCCATCTGCTTCTGGCAAGTCTGCGCAACGTGCCTCCACACAAAGGCCCAGGCAGGGGACACTTAGTGAGGAGGATGACGAGGAGTCAATGGAGGAGGAGGAACACATCTCTCCAGAGGAGGGAGGTACACAAGGCTCTAGTAGTCAGTGTGTACAGCGAGGGTGGGGTGATGCTGAGCAGGCTGAGATGCTGCCTCAAGCTGGGGACAGCGCTTCCGGTCCATTTGGCAGTCTGCAGCACATGGTTGATTTCATGCTGCAGTGCTTGTTAAATGACCGCCGCATCGCCAACATTCTCCACACGGCTGATTATTGGGTGTACACCCTCCTAGATCCTCGCTACCGGGACAACTTACAAAGCCTCATACCACAGTTGAACCGGGAGCGAAAAATGCGGGAGTACCAAGAAACACTTGTGCAGGCCATCATGTTCTCCATTCCCCCCGCAAGTGTTGCTGGTAGTGCTTTTCAAAGCAGCCATGTGGGTAGAGGCAGTGGAGGAAGCTCTGCACAAAGAGGTAGCAGAGGCAGTGCCGCAGGACAAGGCAAGGCCAGTATGGCCCAAATGTGGAAAAGTTTTGTGGGACCGCCACAAACGGCTACACCATCACAGACGGCTCCAGTCAGCAGGAGGCAACGTTTCCGTCAGATGGTGACAGACTACTTGTCTTGCCCTGTTAGTGTACTCCCAGACGGCTCTTCCCCGTTCAAGTATTGGGTCTCTAAGCTGGATACATGGCCAGAGCTTAGCCAGTATGCATTGGAGGTGCTGGCTTGCCCTGCTGCCAGTGTATTATCGGAACGTGTCTTTAGTGCTGCAGGTGGTGTTGTAACAGACCGTCGCAAGCGACTATCCGCCGATAATGTTGACCGGCTTACTTTTCTGAAAATGAACAAGGCCTGGATCTCACCTGAATTTGCCAGTCCTCTTCCAGAATAAATAATTGGCTGGCAACAGGATCCAGGTCTCCTGTTGTGTTCATGTTTCTATGACCTGAACTTTATTTCCTGGGCTACAGCAACGCCCGTTGTTGTTCAGAAGTGCTGTCCACACAGACAAAACACTCGCTCATGTGTAAGTGGGGTTCGGTAACGTCAGCTGATCCCCTGCTGTGTGTATGGCAAAGTGTCCTGCTCCCTCCACAGTCAAACAACCTCAGATTTAAACCTGGCTCCAAGTAGGCCTCGGCCTACTACCTGATTTTCCCTGGGCTCCGACACCGCCAGTTGGTGCTCAGAAGTGCTGTCCGCACAGACAAAACACTCGCTCATGTGTAAGTGGGGTTTGGTAATGTCAGCTGATCCCCTGCTGTGTGTACGGCAAACTCTCCTGCTGCCTACAACTTCTGACTACCTCTGATTTAATATGTTCTCTGATTTGCCCTCTGTCTCCACTCTGTTTTGAGTATTTCCTCCGGCCTACAACACCGCCTGTTTCTGCTCTCAAGTGCCGTCTGCACAATCAACACTTGTTCCTGTGTTACCTGGGTCCTGTAACATCTGCTCATCTCCAGAGGTGAGGCCGGCAATGTCTCCTGTGTTCCTGGTGTTCTGTTACGTGAGCAGATCCCCCAATGTGTGTCCGCCACTGTCTCCTGCGCTGTCCACCTTCCCACTGCAAGCGGTGGAAATGTGGACAGAGCAGGAGACAGTGGCAGACACTCATCAGGGGCTCTGCTGACATTACAGAACCCCAGTAACACAGGAACACGTGTGGATTGGGCAGACGGCTACTGTACGCATAAACTGGCGGTGTTGGTGGTCACGTGAAATCCTGGAAACAGAGTGGAGACAGATGCCTAATTGGAGCACGTTGACAGTCTGTTGTAGCCTACAAACAATCTAAAACTGCCACCAAGTAGGCCTCGGCCTACACCATGATTGTCCCTTGGCTCCAACAATGCCAGTTGGTGCTCGGAAGTGCTGTCCACACAGAAAAACACACTTGTTCATGTGAAAGTGGGGTTCGGTAATGTCAGCTGATCCCCTGCTGTGTGGAGGGCAAAGTGCTGCTGCCTCCAAATTGTAACTACTTCAGATTTAAACATTCTCTGATTTGGCCTCTGTCTCCACTCTGTCTCTAGTATTTCCCCTGACCTCCATCACCGCCAGTTCCTGCTCACAGTTGCCATCCACGCATTCCACACTTGTTCCTATGTTCCTGGTGTTCTGTTACGTGAGCAGATCCCCCAATGTGTGTCCGCCACTGTCTCCTGCGCTGTCCACCTTCCCACTGCAAGCGGTGGGAATGTGGACAGAGCATGAGACATTGGCAGACACACATCAGGGGATCTGCTGACATTACAGAACCCCAGTAACACAGGAACACGTGTGGATTGAGCAGACGGCTACTGTACGCATAAACTGGCGGTGTTGGTGGTCACGTGAAATCGTGGAAACAGAGTGGAGACAGATGCCTAATTGGAGCACGTTGACAGTCTGTTGTAGCCTACAAACAATCTAAAACTGCCACCAAGTAGGCCTCGGCCTACACCATAATTGTCCCTGGGCTCCAACAATGCCAGTTGGTGCTCAGAAGTGCTGTCCACACAGAAAAACACACTTGTTCATGTGAAAGTGGGGTTCAGTAATGTCTGCTGATCCTCTGCTGTGTGTACGGCAAACTCTCCTGCTCCCTCCAAAGTCAAAATACCTCCGATTTACACCTGGCTCCTAGTAGGCCTCGGCCTGCACCCTGATTGTCCCTGGGCTCCAACAACGCCAGTTGGTGCTCGGAAGTGCTGTCCACACAGAAAAACACACTTGTTCATGTGAAAGTGGGGTTCAGTAATGTCTGCTGATCCTCTGCTCTGTGTACGGCAAACTCTCCTGCTCCCTCCAAAGTCAAAATACCTCCGATTTACACCTGGCTCCTAGTAGGCCTCGGCCTGCATCCTGATTGTCCCTGGGCTCCAACAACGCCAGTTGGTGCTCGGAAGTGCTGTCCACACAGAAAAAAACACTCGTTCATGTGAAAGTGGGGGTCGGTAACGTCAGCTGTTCCCCTGCTGTGTGGAGGGCAAAGTGCTGCTGCCTCCAAATTGTAACTACTTCAGATTTAAGCATTCTCTGATTTGGCCTCTGTCTCCACTCTGTCTCTAGTATTTCCCCTGACCTCCAACACCGCCAGTTCCTGCTCACAGTTGCCGTCCACGCATTCCACACTTGTTCCTGTGTTCCTGGTGTTCTGTTACGTGAGCTGATCCCCCAAAGTGTGTCCGGCACTGTCTCCTGCGCTGTCCACCTTCCCACTGCAAGTGGTGGGAATGTGGACAGAGCAGGAAACATTGGCAGACACACATCAGGGGATCTGCTGACATTACAGAACCCCAGTAACACAGGAACACGTGTGGATTGGGCAGACGGCTACTGTACGCATAAACTGGCAGTGTTGGTGGTCACGTGAAATCCTGGAAACAGAGTGGAGACAGATGCCTAATTGGAGCACGTTGACAGTCTGTTGTAGCCTACAAACAATCTAAAACTACCACCAAGTAGGCCTCAGCCTGCACCATGACTGTCCCTGGGTTCCAACAACGCCAGTTGGTGCTCGGCAGTGTCTTTGGCATGGGTACTCCCTGTTGCCCAGCCTGGTTCCAGCACGCCAGCTGTTTCAGGGTAGTGTCAAGGTCACTATGCCACCAATCCGTTGTCCTGTCGTCTTGCGGCCGGATTAGCCGACTCTACGGTGCCTGCAGTTTAGGTGACTCCTATGTGGGCTGCGGGAACTGGCACTGAAGGCTGGATCCCTAGTGCCAATGGGACATGGACCCCCTGTAGGACTGTGGGTTTCGGTAACTGCGGCCGGCTTGCGGCCTGGCTACTTTGCTTTGGATGGGCACCTTCTGCTACCCACCCGGGTTCCAGCACTGTCAGCTGGTTCTCGCCAGAGCCTTTGGCCTAGGTGCCTCCATCTCGGTATCCGAGGTCCAGCACCGTCAGCTGGTCCTTGTTAGTGCTTTTTAGCACAGGTACCTTCTGCTTAGTAACCGTGGTCCAGCAACATCAGCTGTTCCTCTGTAGTGCCATTGGCTCTTGTAGCTTTTGCTACCCATCTGGGTTCCAGCACCGTCAGCTGGTTCTCGGCAGTGTCTTTGGCACGGGTACTCCCTGTTGCCCAGCCTGGTTCCAGCACGCCAGCTGTTTCCGGGTAGTGTCAAGGTCACTATGCCACCAATCCGTTGTCCTGTCGTCTTGCGGCCGGGTTAGCCGACTCTACGGTGCCTGCAGTTTAGGTGACTCCTATGTGGGCTGCGGGAACTGGCACTGAAGGCTGGATCCGTAGTGCCAATGGGACATGGACCCCCTGTAGGACTGTGGGTTTCGGTAACTGCGGCCGGCTTGCGGCCTGGCTACTTTGCTTTGGATGGATACCTTCTGCTACCCACACGGGTTCCAGCACTGTCAGCTGGTTCTCGCCAGAGCCTTTGGCCTAGGTGCCTCCATCTCGGTATCCGAGGTCCAGCACCATCAGCTGGTCCTTGGTAGTGCTTTTTAGCACAGGTACCTTCTGCTTAGTAACCGTGCTCCATCACCGTCAGTTGGTCCTCGGTAGTGCCATTGGCTCTTGTTCCTTCTGCTGCCCATCAGGGTTCCAGTACTGTCTGCTGGTTCTCGCCAGAGCCTTTGGCCTAGGTGCCTCCATCTCGGTATCCGAGGTCCAGCACCGTCAGCTGTTCCTTGGTAGTGCTTTTTAGCACAGGTACCTTCTGCTTAGTAACTGTGGTCCAGCACCGTCAGTTGGTCCTCGGTAGTGCCATTGGCTCTTGTTCCTTCTGCTACCCATCCGGGTTCCAGCACTGTCTGCTGGTTCTCGCCAGAGCCTTTGGCCTAGGTGCCTCCATCTCGGTATCCGAGGTCCAGCACCGTCAGCTGGTCCTTGGTAGTGCTTTTTAGCACAGGTACCTTCTGCTTAGTAACCGTGGTCCAGCACCGTCAGTTGGTCCTCGGTAGTGCCATTGGCTCTTGTTTCTTCTGCTGCCCATCCGGGTTCCAGCACTGTCTGCTGGTTCTCGCCAGAGCCTTTGGCCTAGGTGCCTCCATCTCGGTATCTGAGGTCCAGCAACGTCAGCTGGTCCTTGGTAGTGGTTTCTAGCACAGGTACCTCCTGCATAGTAACCGGGGTCCAGCACCGTCAGCTGTTCCTCAGTAGTGCCATTGGCTATTGTTCCTTCTGCTGCAACTACAGGTTCCAGTACTGTCAGCTGGTTCTCGCCAGTTTCTCAGCCTTCTTGTACCTTCTGCTACATTTCCAAGATCAAGCTTTTTGAAATTGTCTTTGGTAATCCTTGTTGATCTCCATGACGACGACCCTGAAGACCACACCAAAGAAGACCAGAAATATGACCCTAAATAATAAGACCAAGAGGACAAACAACATGAAGACAACCACCAAGATACAAAACAAAAGACAGAAGAACAAGAAGCAGAAGAAGCAAAAGCAGAAGAACAGAAAGCAGAAGAACATTAAGCATAAGTCTAAAAATCAGCATAGAAGAAATCAAAATTATAAGCAGAAAAAGACTAAGCAGTAAATGGGGGTGAGTCCGTTCCTCCTCGTGGTGCCCCTGGAAAATGCCTGCTGCTGCAGGCCAAACTGAACGTGGACAAATCCTGTTGTAAATCTTTTGTGACAGGCAGAACGTAAGGTGTAATCTTATAACTTTTATAGATAAGTACTACAGGAATGCCTGTCACCATAAGAAAATGAAGAAAAAGAAGAATAGGAAGAAGTTGAAGAAATAGCATATGAAAATTAATAATAGCTGAATAAGAAGAATATGAAGAATGGAAAAAAAATTAATGGGAAGAAGAAGATGAATAAGGTGAAGAAAAAGTTGATGAAAAAAACTACTACTACTACTGCTGCTGCAGATCATGAAGGAGAAAGTGTGGGAGAAGTACAAAAGAAGGTGAAGAGCATGAAGTTGTGAAACTTACATATCTGACTAAATATAAAAAAGTTAACATAGTCAATATCTTTTTAACTCTGAACGTCTTGAAAAAAAAATTGGAATTAATGCTATGTCATGTGATTTGAATAAACCACTATGCCTTTAATGTCTCCTCCACCTCCCACAATACATTCTACATGATTCTTATTTGTTTTCAATTATGTAGAATTAGCCAACAAGGAAATAAAGGGCTTTTTTTAAATTCCGATACCGGAAGTTCCATTGACTTGAATGGGACTTCCGGTATCGGAATAGGCGATACCCGATATTTTTTTCGTATCGGGCGATACCATCCGATACGATATTTTTGGGTATCGAAAGGTATCGCTCAACACTACTAAAGACACAATTATGTTGTGTGCAATGAAAAATCCATTGTCTAAAGAGCATATTGCTACAATCTATTGCTAAATATACTACAGTTCTTTAATTGTCATTTAATTATTCCTAGGCTATCTAAAGCAATGTATTGTAAATGAGCCCTATTGTTATGTCCGGTATGGATGTAATCTTTAGTGTAATCTTTGGATTACCATCAACATTGCTATGTTTTAAAAACCACCTGGTCACTTTAAGGGGATATCCGGGACTATGAAAAAAGTCATGTAGTTGCTAACAGAAGTAACTACCTGTCTGTTGTACCCAGCGTCTTTCATTTTTCATTGACCGCTCCTACCAGAGATTCAGCTACTCCCTATCAGCAGAGTGGGACTACTGGTGTCATGCTGATTGACAGCCAGCTTTCCACTGCCTAATTGAGGGAAGCTGGCTGTCAATCAGCATGACACCAGTAGTCCCTCCCTGTCAACAGGAAGAGAAACTGCTGCTCTGTTGACAGGGAGCAGCTACCAGTAGTCCCTCCCTGTCAACAGGAAGAGAAACTGCTGCTCTGTTGACAGGGAGCAGCTGAATCTCAGTTAGGAGCGGTCAATGACCAGCACCTGGTATAACAGACAGGTAGTTGCCTCTACCAACTACATGCCTTTTTTTTTAAACCCTGGATATTGCCTTTAGGTTATCTTTGTCGCTATAACGAAATCATTTCACTATTATGGTATGTTATACCGTATTTTCCATGATATACCTTATGTTCTACGTCCTCCCAGCAACATATTGCTGTCCGATAATATTCTGCCCACCTAGTATGTCAGTGCGTAATTCATGCAACAGCATATCTTTATGATGCTACAGATTTGATGAACTGACTGACATTATACTTCATGGGAGATGAGAGTGAACAACCACATTCAGATAGGAGTTAACCTCAGAGCTCTTGCAGATGACCACGAGTGCTATCTACTGTTTTGATGGATCACTCTCATCACTATGTTATTCACTATTGTTTTGACGGATAGCACTTATCCTCAAGGTATTGTTCTATGAGGCTGTGCACGTCGGTCCATGGAAAAAATCGCAACGTACACAATATGCCTCGAAAAAATGGATGTCGCATGGCACTCGGCCATTCAACTCTAGGAGTCCGTGGAAAAAAATTGGAACGCATTCAAATGGCAACTCAGAGCGGTCTGATTTTCATGGACTGACATTATAGAGAAAGTGGAGAAACTTTTTTTTCTAGAGTAAGTGTGTTAGCCTAAGTGTCGGAGCAAAAGCCAATATATGATCAATATTTTGCACTCTGTCCTTTTTGTAGTTCTGTCAAGAAATTGTTAGTGAAATGACTGGGTCATAGGTAAGTATATGATCAGAATAATAATTATCTTTTTATTTATTTGGCACCAACATATTTCTCAGCACTTTACAGTTTTTGGACTCACAATCTAATTTCCCTATCATTATGTCTTTGGAATGTGGGAGGAAACCCACGCAAACATGAGGAGAACATACAATCTCCCTACAGATGTTGTCCTTGGTGGGATTTGAACCCAGGACTCCAGCGCTGCAAGACTGCAGTGCTAATCACTGAGCCACCATACTGCACAACCTTTGTCTTTATGTAAGGTTCAACCAAGACCATAGTCGTGGCCAAGGACTCCGGGGCAATGGAGTCATGGCCTCCACTCACATAGACATGACAGTTTTCTGTCAGCATACCTGTCGCTTTCTCCAGCCCCCCCTCAGGGATTTCTGTTATGCGCTGCACATTCTCCTCAGACAATGTGGAACAAACAGAGTCACAATACTGTTGAATACTTGAACAATCAACTTTATGGTTTCCTTTACACAGCGCATACATACTCACTCCAGCATCAGCATCAGGGTTGGCAATGGACATTTTCTCCTCTCTCCCTGTCTTTTCCTCTCTCCCACTAAGCTCGCTTCCAGGACGGACCGTGCTCTCCGGTCTTTCAGCATCAACTCTGCTCAGTCTTACTCCAGTAGGGGACCCTCTTAACCGTTTAGCCCCGGTCTCAAGAATATCCACAGATGAAATAAGCCGCCACATTCTGAGTGATCTGCCTATACTGTTAAGTCTTCTTCTGGCAGCTGCAGACCCACTATTTCTGCACAGTCTGCACTTCTCCTGGTGTTACTCCCTGATGAAATATTGGCCCGAATTCTGTATGACTGGGCTCTTGACTTTAACGATAAGGAGCCAACAGCCCTGTCAGGGCGCTCCCGGCCAACTAATTCAAATTCCAGATGCTCCCTGGCTTAACAGCTGTTAGCCCCTCCTACTTTAACTATTTACAAGCTGAGCATCTCTAACCCCATCTAGTGGGCAAACAAGGGTACTACACTTTCCCTATCTATATAACAGTGTCCAATGTTACATACATTTAACAGATACAATAAATAGACATTTACATGGCATGTACAATAAATACGAATAATGTTAAAGGGAAAGGGTGCATAACATCTGACATTAAATATATATATGCATGTATATATCTGTACACTTATGGACACTCCTTTGTGTCCCTTACATTTATTCCCTCATCATAGGACTCACAGTATGTGCTGATATTTTACCGCCTGTGAGTCTGAACTCTACTGGAGGGAAAGGCATGCACAGGAGGAGATTGTGACAGATAAGTGACAGCGCTATTAGATTGCTGACCATGGTTGTCAGTCAATACTAGCTATAATGGTGTACCACCTCAGGGCTTAGACCACATAAAAATTTTCAACCTGAACTATGGCATGTGAGGTCTGTCTTTGGTCGAGAACAACCCACCTGATAAAGAAAACTGCCATTGGTAGGGGAAAATGGAAAGGCACAGCAAAGGGGAGCAAACTATATGATTCTTGATTTTGAGCAGTACATTTTCTTCTAAGAGAAAATAAATAATTATCCATAAGAGGGAAGGAATAGCCACACCAATGGAGTTAGGAAGCTAATGTGTGAACGTGAAGCAAAATACCAGCTAGGAGACTTATGACTGTGCATCAGGGACTGTGACGTGGTCACTGTGAAGGTTAGGCTGCAAGTTTGTGCAATGAGACAAGCAATTTACTGCAGGAGATTGCTGATAACGGCATGTGACCTTGTTATGGGTAGTCAAATTAAAGACTGTGTTCTGAGTAAAATGGTTCATAGATTCTTGCAATGTGATAGAGGAACTACTGAGGAGAGGCCCAACAGACTATTTACCTCTTTTCAAGTCAACCTGCTGCCCCATCTGAGATTGTTGAAACCACCGAGCTAGATGCCTTATATAAGATTGTATATCAGCAAGCTTATTGCCTCCTTGTGAGTAAAGTTTTTCAATTGACAATTGTGTATGCCTGGATATTTCTACTTTCCCTGTGTGAGGAACCACTACAATACCAAGGTAGACAGCATCATATATAAATGTGCACATTATCCTATATATGTTTTGTTAATTAACTTAACCATCTCTGTTATAAGGTGCTAGATGAATTCACAGCTGTAAGTGCCATTATATAAAGCACAGGGAGGCACAATTACTAATGTAATATTTTAGCCTAGATAGTTTAAAAATGCTCAAAATGTATAACAGTGTATCATACTGGATTATATAATTAGTGTATATTTAGATTCTTTTGTGGATTTTTATACCATCTATAAGCTTTGTTAGTTTATGCCAATGTACTGTATATAATTAATACTGCATCACTGATGGACTAGACAATTGCACTATAATTTATGCCAGTTTCTGAGGTGTAATTAAATAAAATTTGACCCCACCACCATTTCTAAGCTCTACCCACTTTTAAGAAAAGTGGTGGAAAAAAAGGCCAAATTATGGCATAAATATGTAATTTGTGTTTTTTTTTCCAACAGAAAACAGGCACAGGTGCAATGATAAATTCCCCTCAATATATCTAGATCAGCAAGTGGTGAATATCACATTTTGTGACAAAATACACCACACCTGTAGCTACTCTATTATACAGTAGAAGTGATACTATAGTGATACTAAAATCCATAACAATGAAACACAGAGGAGAAGTAGCTTAATTGCACACAAGGCAAAGTAGTGATATAAATACAGTTAGGTCCATATATATATGGACCTAACTGTAAGATGCAGAGGTAACATAGGGAGCAATTATTGTACCAGTCCTAAAAGCTAAAAATGAATCAGTAACCCATGTTGCAGTGGAAAGCATTGTCACGGCACTTAATGGTTAAGTCAAATTTCTTGTCTCTACCAGAGGAACTCCTATATACTGTAGTACTAGGAATTCCAATCCAAAAAATGGCTGGGTAACCTCTTGTCATGACTCTATAGATTAAGTGAAGTCTTGAACGGGTTAATTCTTTTTTTTATTGATAGAACGGGCGATTCTGAACTCTGTGATAGATAATATGTGCATGTGTGATTTTTTTTTTTAATAGTTTTACTTTGATTGGGGCAAAAGGGGGGTGATTTGAAATTTTAGTTTTTTTAATTTTTTTTTTTAAACATTTATTTTTTTACTTTTGGCATGCTTCAATAGCCTCCATAGGAGGCTTGCAGCATACATAACCCGATCGGCCCTGCTACGTATGGGCGATGAGCAGATCGCCCATATGTAGCAGATTTGCTGCTGTGCCTTGAGCGTTGGCCATCGGGTGGTGCTCAAAGGGATCTGCCTGCAACAACCATAGAGGTCTCTATGAGACCTCTGGTTGTCCAGGCAACGTGTCACAGACCCACGATCACGTGACGGGGGTCGGCGATGAGCTCACTTCCGGCCCGGCGGCTCTAGTTAAATGCCCGCTGTCAGTGTTTGACAGCGGGATTTAACTAGTTAATAGCCGCGGGCGGATGTCGATTCCGCCCGCACCTATTGCGAGCACATGTCAGCTGTTATGAACAGCTCATAACAGCTGACATGTCGTGGCTTTGAGGTGGGCTCACCGCCGGAGCCCACCTCAAAGCAGGGGAATCTGACTTCTGACATACTATCTCGTCAGCAGTCAGAAAGGGGTTAAAAGTCTCCTCAACTTGGCAAGTTAGGCTCGACATGTCACTCTCCGCAAGGAAAACATTACCCCTTAATCCATATGAAAAAAAATATGACTTGTTGTTCATATGTTCAGTCTTTTGAGCATCTTTTAAGCACTTTAGTTTTCCAAACACGTCAAACAGTTAAGAGTGCGTGAGCTGACAATTCTTCAGGCGTTTTCCTTTTAGAAGACACTCTGTATTTTTCAATACATGTTTAACCCCTTTCTGGCATCAGACGTACTATCCCGTCCATGGGACCCGGGCCCCTATGCCCATGGACGGGATAGTACGTCTACCGCGATCAGCGGCGCCCACGTGGTGAGCGCCGCTGATCGCGGCCGGGTGTCAGCTGATTATCACAGCTGACACCCGGCACAATGTGCCAGGGGTGGTCACGGACCGCCCCCGACACGTTAACCCCTTGCACACCGCGATCAAACACGATCGCGGTGTACCGGGAGTTAAAGGGAAGCATCGGCAGGGAGGGGGCTCCCTCCGTGCTTCCCTAAACCCCCCACGGCAGCGCAATGTGCAGCGCTGCTGCGGGGGGCTCCTTTCCTGCAGGCCCCCGAATCCAAGATGGCGAAGGGGGCCTTCGGGGGCCTGCAGGAAGCTGGCTTCCTCAGTGCCTGCAAAGCGCAGGCATGAGGAAGCCTTCGGCACTGCCTGTGACAGATCGCTGATCTGTCACAGTGATCTGTGATGTGACAGATCAGCGATCTGTCACAGGACAGTGATGTCCCACCTGGGACTATGTAATAAAGTAAAAAAAAAATAAAAAGTGTAAAAATAATTAAAAAAAAATCGCTAAATAAATTAGTAAAAAAAAAAAAAAAATATTCCCCAATAAATTCATTTTTTGAAAATAAAAAAAAACCAAAACAATAAAAGTACACATATTAGGTATCGCCGCGTCCGTAACGACCCGCCCTATAAAACTGTCCCATTAGTCAACCCCTTTAGCGAACCCCTTAAAAAATAAAAATAAAAAACGAAGCAAAAAATAATGATTTATTATCATACCACCAAACAAAAAGTGTAATAACGCGCGATTAAAAAGACGCATATAAATATCCATGGTACCGCTGAAAACGGCATCTTGTCCCGCAAAAAACGAGCCACCATACAGCATCATCAGCGAAAAAATAAAAAAGTTATAGCTCGCAGAATAAAGCGATGCAAAAATAATTATTTTTTATATAAAATAGTTTTCATTGCATAAAACCGACAAAACATAAAAAAACGACCTAAATGAGGTATCGCTGTAACCGTACTGACCCGAAGAATAAAACTGCTTTATCAATTTTATCGCACGCTGAACAGTGTAAACGCACCCCCCCAAAAGAAATTCATGAAACGCTGGTTTTTGTTCATTCTGCGTCACAAAAATCGGAATAAAAAGCGATCAAAAATGTCACGTGCCCGAAAATGGTACCAATAAAAATGTCAACTCGTCCCGCAAAAAATAAGACCTCACATGACTCGGTTGGTCAAAATACGGAAAAATTATAGCTCTCAATATGTGGTGATGCAAAAACTATTTTTACAATAAAAAGCGTCTTTTAGCGTGCGACAGCTGCCAAACATAAAAACCGCCATAAATAGTAAATCAAACCCCCCGTTATCAACCCCTTAGTTAGGGAAAAATAATAAAATGAAAAAAAATGTATTTATTTCCATTTTTCCGTTAGGGTTAGGGCTAGGGTTAGGGTTAGGGTTAGGGCTAGGGTTAGGGCTAGGGTTAGGGCTTGGGTTAGGGCTAGGGTTAGGGTTAGGGCTGAGATTAGGGTTAGGGGTGTGTTGGGGTTCGGGTTGGTGTTAGAATTGGGGGTTTCCACTGTTTGGGCACATCAGGGGCTCTCCAAATGCAACATTGCGTCTGATCTCAATTCCAGCCAATTCTGATTTGAAAAAGTCATATGGTGCTCCTTCCCTTCCAAGCTCTTCCATGCGCCCAAACAGTGTTTTACCCCCACATGTAGGGTATCAGCCTACTCAGGACAAATTGCAAAACAATTTTTGGGGTCCAATTTCTCCTGTTACCCTTAGGAAAATAAAAAATTGGGGGCAAAAATATCATTTTTGTGGAAAAAAATGATTTTTTTATTTTCACGTCCGAGCGTTAAAAACTTCTGTGAAGCACTTGGGGGTTCAAAGTGCTCACCACACATCTAGATAAGTTCCGTGGTGGGGTCTAGTGTCCAAAATGGGGTCACTTGTGGGGAGTTTCAATAGTTTAGGTACATCAGGGGCTCTCCAAACGCACATGACACCCGCAGACCATTCCATCAAAGTCTGCATTCCAAAACGTCACTGCTTCCCTTCCGAGCCCCGACGTGTGTCCATACAGTAGTTTTCTCCCACATATGGGGTGTCAGCGTACTCATGACAAATTGGACAACTACTTTTGGGGTCCAATTTCTCCTGTTACCCTTGGGAAAATGAAAAAATTGGGGACTAATTGATCATGTTTGTGGAAAAAATACGATTTTTTTATTTTCATGCCCGGGCATTATAAACTTCTGTGAAGCCCTTGGGGGTTCAAAGTGCTCACCACACATCTAGATAAGTTCCTTAGGGGTTCTCGTTTCCAAAATGGGGTCATTTGTGGGTGTTTCCACTGTTTAGGTACATTAGGGGCTCTCCAAAGGCAACATGACACCCGCAGACCATTCCATCAAAGTCTGCATTCCAAAACGTCACTACTTCCCTTCTGAGCCCTGACGTGTGTCCATACAGTAGTTTTCTCCCACATATGGGGTGTCAGCGTACTCAGGACAAATTGGACAACAACTTTTGGGGTTCAATTTCTCCTGTTACTCTTGGGAAAATAAAAAAATTGGGGACTAATTGATCATGTTTGTGGAAAAAATACGATTTTTTTATTTTCATGCCCTGGCATTATAAACTTCTGTGAAGCCCTTGGGGGTTCAAAGTGCTCACCTCACATCTAGATAAGTTCCTTAGGGGGGTCTAGTTTTAAAAATGGGGTCATTTGTGGGGGGTTTCCAATGTTTAGGTACATTAGGGGCTCTCCAAAGGCAACATGACACCCGCAGACCATTCCATCAATGTCTGCATTCCAAAACGTCACTACTTCCCTTCCGAGCCCCGACGTGTGCCCATACAGTAGTTTTCTCCCACATATGGGGTATCAGCATACTCAGGACAAATTGGACAACAACTTTTGGGGTCCAATTTCTCCTGTTACCCTTGGGAAAATAAAAAAAATGGTGACTAAAAGATCATGTTTGTGGAAAAAATACGAATTTTTTATTTTCACGCCCGGGCGTTATAAACTTCTGTGAAGCACTGGGGGGTTCAAAGTGCTCACCAGACATCTAGATAAGTTCCTTGGGGGGTCTAGTTTCCAAAATGGTGTCATTTGTGGGGGGTTTCCACTGTTTTGGTACATCAGGGGCTCTCCAAACGCGACATGGTGTCCAATCTCAATTCCAGCCAAAAACGTCAAATGGCGCTGCTTCCCTTCCGAGCTCTGCCATGCACCCAAATAGTGGTTTACCCCCACATGTGGGGTATCAGCGTACTCAGGACAAATTGCACAATAACTTTTAGGGTGCTGTTACCCTTGGAAAAATAAGAATTGAGGGTAAAAAGATCATTTTTGTGGAAAAAATATGATTTTTTAATTGTACGGCTTTATGTTATAAACTTCTGTGAAGACCTTGGGGGTTCAAAGTTCTCACCACACATCTAGATAAGTTCCTTAGGGGGTCTAGTTTCCAAAATGGTGTCATTTGTGGGGGGTTTCCGCTGTTTTGGTACATCAGGGGTTTTCCAATCGCGACATGATGTCCGATCTCAATTCCAGACAAAAACGTCAAATGGCGCTGCTTCCCTTCCGAGCTCTGCCATGCGCCCAAATAGTGGTTTACCCCCACATGTGGGGTATCAGTGTACTCAGGACAAATTGCACAATAACTTTTAGGTGCTGTTACCCTTGGAAAAATAAGAATTGAGGGTGAAAAGATCATTTTTGTGGAAAAAATATGATTTTTTAATTGTACGGCTTTATGTTATAAACTTCTGTGAAGCCCTTGGGGGTTCAAAGTTCTCACCACACATCTAGATAAGTTCCGTAGGGGGTCTAGTTTCCAAAATGGTGTCATTTGTGGGGGGTTTCCACTGTTTTGGTACATCAGGGGTTTTCCAATCGCGACATGATGTCCGATCTCAATTCCAGCCAAAAACGTCAAATGGCGCTGCTTCCCTTTCGAGCTCTGCCATGCGCCCAAATAGTGGTTTACCCCCACATGTGGGGTATCAGCATACTCAGGACAAATTGCACAATAACTTTTAGGGTCCTGTTACCCTTGGGAAAATAAAAATTGGGGTGAAAAGATCATTTTTGTGGAAAAAATATAATTTTTTAATTGTACCGCTGTACGTTATAAACTTCTGTAAAGCCCTTGTGGGTTCAAAGTTCTCACCACATATCTAGATAAGTTCCTTGGGGGGTCTAGTTTCCAAAATGGGGTCGCTTTTAGGGGGTTTCCACTGTTTAGGTACATCAGGGACTCTCCAAACGTGACATGGCGTCCGATCTGAATTCCAGCCAATTTTGCATTGAAAAAGTCAAACGGCGCTCCTTCCATTCTGAGCTCTGCCATGCGCCGAAACAGTCGTTCCCCCCACAAATCAGGTATCAGTGTACTCAGGACAAATTGCACAATAACTTTTGCAGTCCAATTTCTCCTGTTACCCATGGTAAAATAAAAAAAATTGAACCTGAAGTATTTTTTTTGTGAAAAAAAGTTAGATGTTAATTTTTTTTTAAATATTCAAAAAAATTCCTGTGACGCACCTAAAGGGTTAATAAACTTCTTGAATGTGGTTTTGAGCACCTTAAGGGGTGCAGTTTTTAGAATGGTGTCACTTTTGGGTATTTTCTATCATATAGACCCCTCAAAGTGGCTTCAAATGTGATGTGGTCCTAAAAATAAAATGGTGTTGTAAAAATGAGATATCGCTGGTCAACTCTTAACCCTTATAACTTCCTAACAAAAAAAAATGTTGGTTCTAAAATTGTGCTGATGTAAAGTAAACATGTGGGAAATGTTAGTTATCAAGTTTTTTGTGTGCCGTATCTCTGTGATTTAAGGGCATAAAAATTCAAATTTGGAAAATTGCGAAATTTTCAAAATTTTTGCCAAATTTCCGTTTTTTTCACAAATAAACGCAAGTTATTTGAATGAAATTTTACCACTAACATGAAGTACAATATGTCACGAGAAAACAATGTCAGAATCACCGGGATCCATGGAAGCGTTCCAGAGTTATGACCTCATAAAGGTACAGTGGTCAGAATTGTAAAAATTGGCCCGGTCATGAACGTGCAAACCACCCTTGGGGGTGAAGGGGTTAATGAGTAGACTCATAAGATGTCCGGGGCTTTTTATTTTTTTGCTTTTTGTCAGTGATTTTGAGTGAATAACCACTTGTGATTTATTCATTGTTGTATAACATTAAGAAAATGTCTGGAAAACGCCAGTTAAAAAAGAGGCCACAAAAATGGTAGAAAAATGCTCAAAAAACCTGTTAACAATGTTAACAAAGCATTCAGGAAAACAACAAAAATATGTTAAAAAAGACACGTTAGGAACAAAAATGCCAACAATTTAACTTTATCTGGAAAAACTTGGGGGTTTATCAGGAAAAGGCGTCATGTGTAGATATCCTTATAGTGTCCGCATAGAAATATTGCTTATTTTAGCATATCCTGTCACATGCCTATAGAACCAAAATGTGACAAAAATATATCCTTTTTGGTAGATATTAACCAATAGTAGTCTTAGGCTTCCTTGGACCACTAGATTCCCAAAAGAGTGCCAACCCTTCATCTATAAAGAGCATCCACACTTTTATTTGCAACACAGTCTTTGTTGTACTCTTCTTACACATTGGAAATTTAATCTATATTTTCTAATTTAAAGGATTACCCCATTAGAAATAGACAACGTAGAATATGAGCCAATGTATTGCGTAGGAAACAACCAAGACTTGTGTTACTGGTTCGGAGGGAAAGTCAGGGCAGTGTTCTGAGAAGCATTTTTGATATAGTCAGCAGTGGGGACCGCAGGGATCTGTGCTAGGACCGGTTATTTTCATTCATTCTCTTTATTAGTGACCTTGTGGATGGGATTGAGAGTAAAGGGTCAGTGCTTGCTAGTGAGAGCAAACTGCATAAGCTGTCTGCATGGGCAAACACTTGACAGATGAGGTTTACTATTGATAAATGCAGAGTAACGCACCTGGGACAGATTAATCATATTGGTGCATATACATTTAATGGAAATGCACTGGGAATTACAGAATAGAAGAAGGATTTGCATATACTGGTTACAAGTAAGCTGAGCAGCAGTACTCAATATCAGGCAGCTGCTGCGAAAGCATACACGATTTTAGGGTGTATAAAAAAAAAAGATAAAATCCTGCCATCCTAACGTATTGTTATCCCCCTATAAATCACTGGTGAGGCCACATCTAGAATATGGGATTCAGTTTTGGCCTATACATTTTAAAATGGATATTCAGAAATGAGAATCAGTTCAGAATTGGGCAAGTAGATTATTACAAGGGATGGAAGACCTCTCATATAATGAGAGGTTGGAAAAGTTAGGCTTGTTTAGCTTAGAAAAACGACGTCTCAGAGTAGATCTCATGTATATGTATAAATATGTGTGGGTAATACAAAGGACTGGCACATGATTTATTCCTTTCAAAGACTTTGCAAAGGACCAGGGGGCCCTCATTATAAGATGGAAGAAAGGCGATTCCGGCAGCTAAATAGGAAAGAGTTCTTTACAGTTATAGCAGTCGGAATGTGGAATGTCCCGTTAGAAGAGATAGTAATGGCAGACACTATACCAGCATTTAAAAAGGGCTGGAAGCATTTCTCACAACACATAACATTGCAGGTGTACATAATCTAGTGATAGTGAATGAATAACTGGAGAAGAAACGTTGAACTTAATGGACCTGTGTCTTTTTCAACCGATGTAACTATATATATAGCTATGCAACTTTCATAGATGTTTTATGTCTGCAGAAGAATAATAACATAATTATATGTATGTTCAATTACCTTCACATTCTCCTTTAATGAAGCATAGGCATATTAAGACAAAGATTAGGGCACGGAGCAGCAGTGATCGGGCTGGCAGTACAGTTGGATGGAGTTTGCCACAAATGGTGGACAGGATTGATGATTCTGGCACTTCCAGATATCATTTTTTATATTACCTATTTCAGAATTTAGTATTATCGCTGTGTACATATAAGTAAACAAGTATTTAAATTGTGAAGGATCAAATTATCATAGAGTAAGAAGAATACAATATAAAGAGAGGAAAGTAACAAAGTAAAAAAAACTAAAAGAATAACACGTATAAATGCCAACTGTTTAATCATTATGCATCTGTAACAGTTCGCACACTAGTGTATATTACCTCGATAGAAATACTCCGTGTAACAAAAAACAGCTGCTAGAAACTAAAGTAATAACACTGTTTTTTCCTTCCTGGCATTTTTGGAAACGTAACATAATTCTTTCATTTGGCACTTATTAGAAATATCCAGGCGATGAGTCTTTCCATTTTCACTTCTCACATCCATTTCATCTAACATGGATAGTCGTTGCTGTCTTGCACATTATTAGTAATCTCAAGATGAGCTCAGGAATACCCCCACTCCCAACACTTGTTTCCATCGCTAAGACTGTGTAGGGTTCGTGGGCCGAGCTGGGGGGAGGTCCCTCTTCTTACCGCGCAGAGATGTAACAGAGACAAGATGGAGGCAGGTTCTGGGTGCAACAGGTCCAAGTTTATTTTCACTTGCCGTACGCCTGACGGCCTCAGAAGCACACCGCACTTCCTTCACCTCACGGCCCTCCATTTCCAGGGCCGCTTCCCACACACCATATGTTACACTGGGGACGTGTATGCATACACCGTCCCCTCTTCACTCGTCGACACTCCTGACATGTCCATCACTGTGGCCACCTTAGGCCAGTAAACCCACAGCGTTTCTACTGTTCAGTCGTCTTGTCAAATACGGTGTCTTACACCCAGTGCCTCATCCCTTCTGCGGTTCTTCCTGTCAGGACCACCCCCCTGACGTTCTCTCTCCTCAGTCCCCCTGGTCTGGTTCTCCAAAGAGAGCACAAACTGCAGAAGGGACGAGCTCCCCCTGGGGACTGGAACTTTCTGGAACCCTCCCTGTAACTCTGCCCCCCCATGACCAATGGTTTCCTAGGCCCTAAGCTGCTGTCAAGTCCTTTGCTCACACTCCTCCCTGCCCTCTAATGGTCAACCCAGGTACTGCACGTCCACTACACTTTCCTAGCTGTTTCCCCACTGTAATAACTGACACCTACCTACACTGTGCAAACCTTTCCTTCTTCACTCTGACTAGTCCGTCCATCCATCAGGTCACCTTCCCTACAACTGCATGGGTTCAAATACGGTGTAACAAGATCTCAAGCACATTTTGTACAAGGGAAAATGACGCTTATAATTACAAGCCAAGATGAACAGTGGAATCTCACAGCACAGAATTCACTGGAAACGACCACAATTACCAACACTTCTAGAACTAGGCCTAATAGCATTTATATTTTTATTATTACGCACAACCCATGACGTAGACTTATACCACAGAAAGCCAAGACTTTTAGGGATGGTGACTTGTTCAGAAGCTATTTATCATGTATTGGCCCTCATCAGTGTATGGGCACCAGCACTATGGGCACATTAGATGTCTTGAATGCTAGCATGTGATATGGGCACATTTTATGTATAGACTTTTGTTTGGAATTCAGCTTTAGATCTTATCATTATAAATTATAACTCCATGTCTGTAAGTGGTGGGTGCCAAAAATTCACCTTGGATCTTAATGAGATGTGTCCATTCATTAATCATATATATATTTTTATTTTTCTTATTATTTTAGTACATGAATAGTTCATATGTTCAAAAGCTTTAAATGTCTTGATACACAAAAGTATAAGAAAATGTGTCTTGGTGTGCTCAGGTTTATTTACAGGGGTAGGGGCGAATACAGAAAGATGAAGGCCCCTGTGAAAGAACAATATATGGGTTCTTTGTGGTCCAATATCTCATCATAATTCACAATTCCACCTGCTTTGGTGACAGAAGTTGCCCTCTTACCTCTGCACCAATGTAAGTCCACACCTGGACTAGGGAGAGATAGTTGGATGGATGGTACAATCTTTGAATAGATTCATAATCACAATGGCCTGGAGCATCTGAAGAACACTTACCTAATGGTTTTAGATACTTTTTGATTGTAATTTAGTATTGCATTATGTTCCTTGCAGTTAAAGTCACTGTTGGTGGTTGAGAACATTTATTGATTTGGAGATGGAGTTATGAAGGGGGACATGCC
The DNA here is from genome assembly GCF_039654945.1 of Dendrobates tinctorius. Taxonomy (NCBI): domain Eukaryota; kingdom Metazoa; phylum Chordata; class Amphibia; order Anura; family Dendrobatidae; genus Dendrobates; species Dendrobates tinctorius. Next base: position 41,949,347 of record NW_027361679.1, on the reverse strand, counting down.
CTCTGGATGTTCAGCAGCCGATACGCTGCTTTAATTATTTGAAACTTTATAACATATTGATTTTTTTCCAATGAATCTCCATAAAGCAAAAACTTTTTATATCTGTTGCTTGATTTGGGTAAAGTGGATAAGGTAGGAAGGTGCTTGATTGTTCATTGATGGTGACACTGATCTATAGTAGGCCAGAGGTTCCGCTTCACATGTGTCACTATACATACTGCATATACTCATGTATAAGCCAAGTTTTTCAGCATATTTTTTTGTGCTGAAAACTCCCCCCTCGGCTTATACACGAGTCAATTGTCCCAGAAAGCCGGCGGGGGAGAGTGAGCAGCGGATAAGAGACAGGAGCTGGCGGGGAAGGGGGAGCGGTGGAGCAGCGGGTAAATGACAGGAGCCGGAGGGGGAGCGGCGGAGCTGCGGGTCACTGAGCCAGAAGCCGGCGGCTGTGGCTAAAGCCTATGCCGCTGCGGTAATAGCGCACAGTGCCAGCCACAGCCGCTGGCTTTCAGCACACATACTCACCTGCCTGCACACCCTCGGTGACACTGCATCTCTTTCCGGGCACTGAGGCCAGCAGCTCTTCCAGCCGAGCGGTCACATGACACCGCTCATTAAGGTAATGAATATGCACGCATCTCCACTCCCATAGGTGTGGAGTGCATATTCATTACCTTAAGGAGGCGGTACCACGTGATTACCAGACAGGAAGAGCTGTTGGAAGCCGGAACATGATGCAGTGCCACCGAGGGAGCGCAGGCAGGTAAATACGTTTTTTTTTTTTTAACAGGAATTATACACACGTGATCAAAATTGTTGGTACCCCTCATTTAAAAAACAAAATTATGAAAATGAGCAAATGAAAGTCAGGCATTGCTTTTCAACCATGCTTCCACAGAATTTTTTTAGAAGATAAAACTCATGAAATAGTCCAGGAGAGAAATGATGGTACCCTTAACTTAATATTTTGTTGCACAACCACTTGAGGAAATCACTGCAATCAACTGATTGCTGTAACTATCAATGAGACTTCTACACTTCTCAACAGGTATTTTGGCCCACTCCTTAAGGGCAAACTGCTCCAGTTGTCTCATGTTTGAAGGTTGCCTTTTCCAGATGGCATGTTTCAGCTCTTTCCAAAGATGGTCAATAGGATTTAGATCAGGTCTTATAGAATACCACTTCAGAATAGTTCAATATTTTCCTCTTAGCCATTCTTGGGAGTTTTTAGCTGTGTATTTTGGGTCATTATCCTGTTGCAAGACCCACGACCTGTGACCTAGACCTAGCTTTCTGACACTGGGCAGCACATTTCTCTCTAGAATCCCTTGATAAAAGTCTTGAGATTTCATTGTACCCTGCACAGATTGTAGACACCCTGTACCAGATGCAGCAAAGCAGCCTCAGAACATAACAGTGCCTCCTCCATGTTTCACAGTAGGGACAGTGTGGCTTGTCAACAAGTAGTTTGGCATATTCCAGTCTGACTTTTTTAGGATATTTTTTCAACAATGGTGCCCTCCTTGGTCATCTCCAATGAAGTTCACTTTGGCTCATACAACGACGGATGGTGCGATCTGACACTGATGTTCCTTGAGCTTGAAGTTCACCTTTAATCTGTTTAGAAGTTTGTCTGGGCTCTTTTGTTACCATTTGTATTATCTGTCTCTTTGATTTGTCATCAATTTTCCTCCTGTGGCCACGTCCAGGGAGGTTGGCTATAGTCCAGTGGAGCTTAAATTTCTGAATAATATGCGCAGCTGTAGTCACAGGAACGTCAAGTTGCTTGGAGACGGTCTTATAACTTTTACCTTTAACATATTTGTCTATAATTTTCTTTCTAATTTCCTGATACAATTCTTTCCTTCACTTCCTGTGGTCCATGTTGAGTGTGATACACACCATGTCACCAAACAGCACAGTGAGTATTTGTAGCCCTCTATACAGGTCCACTCACTGATTTCAAGATTGTAGACACCTGTGATGCTAATCAGTGGCCACACCTTGATTTAACATGTCCCTTTTATCACATTATTTTCAGGGGTACCATCATTTCTGTCCAGGCCTATTTCATGAGTTTTATTTTTTTAATATTCTGTGGAAGCATGGCTGAAAAGCAATGTCTGACTTTCATTTGTTTATTTTCATAAATTTTTGATTTATTATTACTTCTGTCAGACTCAAGTTATTTCTGCGACCATTGTGGGTTTTTCTGTCATTAAACGAGGAGTACCAACAATTTTGACCACGTGTGTACATAGGGATAAGCGGATAAGGAGCCATGCATACCAGGAGAGGGACTGGGGGAGCCATGCATACAGGATAGGGACTGGAGAGCCATGCATACAGGATAGGGACTGGAGAGCCATGCATACAGGATAGGGACCGGGAGAGCCATGCTTACAGGAAAGGGACTGGGGGAACTATGCATACAGGATAGGGACCTGGAGAGCCATGCATACAGGATAGGGTCTGGAGAGCCATGCAAGCAGGATAGGTACCGTGGGAGCCATGCATGCAGGATAGGAACTGGAGAGCCATGAATACAGGATAGGGACTGGAGAGCCATGCATACAGGATATGGACTGGAGAGCCATGCATACCAGGAGAGAGACTGGGGAGCCATACATCCATACATACAATGACAGGGACTGGGGACAGGGGAGCCATGCATACAATGAGAGGGACAGTGGACAGGAGACAATGACAGGGAATGGGGAGCCATATATACAATGACAGGGACTGGGGAGCCATACATATAATGACATGGAATGGGGAGCCATGCATACAATGGCAGGGACGGGGGAGCCATGCATACAACATAGAGATGAGGAGACAATGCATAACCGGCTTATACTTGAGTCAATAAGCTGAACCAGTAGGTGCCTCGGCTTATACTCGAGTCGGCTTATACTTGAGTATATACGGTAATCTGTATTAAGTACACCTTACATAAGAGTGTTTTTATTATTATGGCAGAAAGTTCTTTGGGTTCCCTCCAGCATCAGTGCACCAGGAACTAACTTTTTCTGCAACCTATACAATTATGTCACCCGATACGCTATGGTATATGTCGCGTAATGCTTACTTGGTCCTTGCCACTTTTGTGCAAGATTAATATCTTTATTGTTTGTAAACTCTATTAAAACTTTAATAAAAACAGCTAAATATGAACTTAAAATAGGGGAGCACATTGTTCACTTATCACACAGGCTTACGTCATATACTGCAGCTACTTTCACGGACCTTTGCATCATTAATATTCATATAAATAACATTTTTTGTCAAAATAACAATTTCTCACATTAGACATACACTACATAAACAAGAAATAGAAATCACCCTTTTTTTAAAATCATTTTTAGGGATGCTGTCACTGGCATCACTGTTGCAATCTCCTGATTGACCACTAGATGTCAGTACAACTTGCATTGATGCCACAGAAAAGTGCTTTTCAGCACTGCTGTTAAAAATGAATGACATACTGTATACGACCCAAATATTAAAAGTATGAAAAAGAAAGCAAATCATACCTTTACCCATTGAAAATGCTAATGTATATTTTACTTACCAAAAATCCTTGGCACCTTAACTAACTAAAAATGACCATGACTGCAAGAAATAGAAATTGACTTAATTGAATTGCACTTTTGGCTTGTCACTGTCACATTCTATCATTCTCACAATTATGCCACATTCACAAGTTTCACGTTCTTTTTTTTTTCGGTGTGGATAGAATACATTTCAATTTTAGTCTGGGCCTTTTCACATGGTCTCCAGTTGTCAGACTAAACTCACTTATTCAGGTAAGTGGTCTTGGAAAAGAAAAAGCACCACATGTGGTGACATACTTGTAGAATCCACAGGCTGTTCGATTTCACTGACTATTGCTAGGAGAATGTTGGAAAGCTTCCATCAGTTTTTTTTTTCTGCAGGAAAAAAGGATGACACCCATAGAATCATAGACTCGTAGAGTTGGAAGGGACCTCCTGGGCCATCTGGTCCAACCCCCTGCTCAAAGCAGGATTCGCTAAATCATCCCAGTCAGATGTCTGTCCAGCCTCTGTTTGAAGACTTCCATTGAAGGAGAACTCACCACTTCTCGTGGCAGCTTGTTCCACTCATTGATCACTCTAACTGTCAAAAAGTTTTTTCTAATATCTAATCTGTGTCTCCTCCCATTCAGTTTCATCCCATTGCTTCTAGTCTTTCCTTGTGCAAATGAGAATAAAGTTGATCCTTCTACAATGTGACAGACCTTTAGATATTTGTAGACAGCTATTAAGTCTCCTCTCAGTCTTCTTTTTTGCAAACTAAACAATCCCAAATCCTGCAACTTTTCCTCATAAGACAGGGTTTGCAGACCGGTCACCATTCTGGTTGCTCTTTTCTGAACTTGCTCCAGTTTGTTGATGTCTTTTTTAAAATGTGGTGCCCAAAACTGGACACAATATTCCAGATGAGGTCTGACCAAAGAGGAGTAGAGGGAAATAATGACTTCACGTGATCTAGACTGTATGCTTCTGTTAATACATCCTAGAATTGCATTTGCCTTTTTTGCTGCTGCATCACACTGTTGACTCATATTCAGTTTGTGATCTATTAGTATACCCAAGTCTTTTTCACATGTGCTGTTGCTTAGGCCTATTCCTTCCATTCTGTATATGCTTTTTTCATTTTTATTGCCCAGATGTAGTACTTTGCATTTTTCCCTGTTAAAAACCATTCTGTTAGTTGCTGCCCACTTCTCCAGTTTATTTATATCTTTTTGAACTCTCTCTCTCTTCTCTAGTATTAGCTATCCCTCCTAGCTTTGTGTCATCAGCAAATTTAATCAGTTTACCCTCAATTCCTTCATCTAAATCATCTAAATCGTTGATAAAGATGTTGAATAATACAGGGCCCAGGACAGAGCCCTGTGGTACCCCACTGGAGACATTTTTCCAACTGGATGTGCAGCCATTTACGACCACTCTCTGGGTCCGATCACTAAGCCAGTTATGAATCCACCTAACAGTTGCCTTGTCCATTCCATACTTAGTCATTTTTTCAATAAGGATTGTATGAGATACTTTGTCAAATGCTTTGCTGAAGTCAAGATATACTATATCTACAGCATTTCCTTGATCCACCCAATCAGTGATTCCATTATAGAAGGAAATTTAAGTTAGTCTGACATGACTTATTAGTTACAAACCCATGCTGACTCTGTTTAATCACTTCATTCTTATCCAGGTACTGACATACATGTTGTTTAATAATTTGTTCAAAGATCTTTCCTGGTATAGAAGTCAGACTCACTGGCCTATAGTTGACTGGGTCCACCTTCTTCCCCTTTTTGAAGATAGGAACAACATTTGCTCTTCTCCAGTCTTCTGGGACTTCTCCTGTTCTCCAAGAATTTTCAAAGATTATGGAGAGGGGTTCAAAAATTTCTTCTGCTATCTCCTTCAGTTCTCTGGGGTGTAATTCATCTGGACCTGGAGACTTGAACTCATTTAGGTTAGCTAAGTGTTTCCTCACTATCTTTCTGTTTATAGATATCCTGGATTCTTCTATTCCCTTAATAGGACAGTGAAGAACAGTTGGTGTTACATTTCCTTTCTGAGAGAAAACAGATGCAAAATAGGAATTTAAAAGTTCGGCCTTCTCAACATCCTGTCTTACCATTTCATCATTTTCATCCTGTAAAAATCCTATAGCATCTTTTCTTTTACTTTTGACATATCCCCAAAATCCTTTATTATTGCTTTTGACATCTCTTGCAAGCCTCAATTCATTGTCAGCTTTAGATAATCTGATTTGTGCCCTGCAGGTTCTGCAGACAGCATTATATTCTTCTTTAGATATGCCTCCCTCTTTCCATTTTATAAACATTTTTTTCTTCCTTTTTAGCATGTGCTTAAGTTCTGTGTTCATCCATCCTGGCTTCCTTAAATGCTTCCTATTCTTTCCTCTTTTTGGAATTGTTAACAATTGTGCTTTGAGAATTTCATTTTTCAAGATTTCACATCCTTCCTGGACATTTTTGTCTTTAAGGATATCCAGCCATTGGATCCCTCCAATTCTCTTTCTGAATCCCTTAAAATCTGCCTTTCTGAAATCTAACCTTGATGTCTGAGTCTTCACAGGTCTTCCTCCTCTAGTTATCCAAAATTCTAAAATAGCATGGTCGCTACCTCCTAGGGTCCCAGCCACTTTTACCTCCTCAACCATTTCCTCCCTGTTTATAAGGATTATATCCAAGGTAGCAGTTCCCCTTGTTTTCTCCCCTACCTGTTGGAAGATAAAGTTGTCAGCAAGAGAGGATAAGAATTTCCTTGACCTGTTAGTTTTGCCTGAGAGAGATTCCCAACAAATGTCTGGATAGTTGAAATCTCCCATGACAACTATGTCAGATGCTAAAGAAACAGACTCTCACCAAATATCTACATAGTTTACGAATTCTGTGTATTCATTAGGTGAGAGCTTTCCCTTCTTGCCAAACCCCTTTAGGTCACGATCACATCTTCAGTATTTGGTCAGTATTTTCCATAAGTATTGGTAAGTCAAAATCAGGAGTTGAACAGTGAGAGGTAAAGTATAATAGAAACACGTCACCACTTCTGTATTTACCACCCACTCCTGGTTTTGGCTTACAAAATACTGGGGTAAAGAACTGACCAAATACTGAACATGTGCACGTGGCCTTAGGCAGTGATGGACAGGCTGCTGTGCATGCACATGTACAGAGAAACCTATCAAACAAGTAAGAAAATGAACCCAAACTCTCTAAATTAAAAGAAATCATAGTAAAGATGCGGACTAATACTTTGGCAGCGTGGGACCGATATGTTACATTACCTAGGTAGTGGATTTGATAGAACCAGTATAATATTACCATTCTTTCTCTGTCATGACTTGTCTTGACTAGAGTTGAGCGAAACGGGTCGAAAAAATTCAAAAGTCGCCGACTTTTGGCAAAGTCGGGTTTCATGAAACGAAACCCGACCCTAGGATGAGGTCGGCCACGAGGTCGGCGACTTACGCGCCAAAGTCGCGTTTCAAAAGTTTGTTTTGCGCTCTTTTTCAGCCAATCAGGATCCACGGACACTGTGGGCAACGTGATGACATAGGCACGGGTCACCACCATCTTTCAGAAGGGCATGCAAGTGATTGGCTTGCTTTGGTGGGCGTCACAGGGGGTATAAAAGGGCGTGCACGCCGACCGCCATCTTACTTCTGCCGATCTTAGTATAGGGAGAGGTTGCTGCTGATTCTGTAGGGAGAGCGTTAGGCAGGGAAGAAGACAAAAAAACTGCTTCTGCTGCTAGCGATTTGGCCTGCACAACACACCAGTCACTGTGTGTGCAGTGCAAGGGGAGGCTATATAGTGGTGTATCAGTGGTGTTGGTTGTTGGGCTGCCTTTTAAGGCTTCCTGACAGGCTGGCATTGCTGTTTACCCACTGGTCCACAAACTGCTTTTTTAAAAGCAATCCCAATTTTTTTTTTTGTCCTGCTGAGAAGAAAAAAAAACTGCTTCTGCTGCTAGTAATTTGGCCTGCACAACACACCAGTCACTGTGTGTGCAGTGCAAGGGGAGGCTATATAGTGGTGTATCAGTGGTGTTGGTTGTTGGGCTGCCTTCTAAGGCTTCCTGACAGGCTGGCATTGCTGTTTACCCACTGCTCCGCAAACTGCTTTTTTAAAAGCAATCCAATCTCCCTTATCCTCTAGTCACTTTTGTCACAGCTGTGCCATCAAGCCTGTCACATAGCGCTCAGATATTCATTGGGCCTCACACAATCCAAAAGTGTCCACTGTCCAAAAGTGTGTGCAGAAATTCAAAATCTCCCTTATCCTCTAGTCACTTTTGTCACAGCAGTGCCATCGAGCCTGTCACATAGCGCTCAGATATCAGTGGGCCTCACACAATCCAAAAGTGTCCAGTGTCCAAAAGTGTGTGCAGATATTCAAAATCTCCCTTATTCTCTAGTCACTTTTGTCACAGCAGTGCCATCGAGCCTGTCACATAGCGCTCAGATATCAGTGGGCCTCACACAATCCAAAAGTGTCCAGTGTCCAAAAGTGTGTGCAGATATTCAAAATCTCCCTTATCCTCTAGTCACTTTTGTCACAGCAGTGCCATCGAGCCTGTCACATAGCGCTCAGATATCAGTGGGCCTCACACAATCCAAAAGTGTCCACTGTCCACAAGTGTGTGCAGAAATTCAAAATCTCCCTTATCCTCTAGTCACTTTTATCACAGCTGTGCCATCGAACCTGTCACATAGCGCTCAGATATCAGTGGGCCTCACACAATCCAAAAGTGTCCACTGTCCAAAAGTGTGTGCAGATATTCAAAATCTCCCTTATCCTCTAGTCACTTTTGTCACAGCAGTGCCATCGAGCCTGTCACATAGCGCTCAGATATCAGTGGGCCTCACACAATCCAAAAGTGTCCAGTGTCCAAAAGTGTGTGCAGATATTCAAAATCTCCCTTATCCTCTAGTCACTTTTGTCACAGCAGTGCCATCGAGCCTGTCACATAGTGATCAGATATCAGTGGGCCTCACACAATCCAAAAGTGTCCACTGTCCACAAGTGTGTGCAGAAATTCAAAATCTCCCTTATCCTCTAGTCACTTTTGTCACAGCAGTGCCATCGAGCCTGTCACATAGCGCTCAGATATCAGTGGGCCTCACACAATCCAAAAGTGTCCAGTGTCCAAAAGTGTGTGCAGATATTCAAAATCTCCCTTATCCTCTAGTCACTTTTGTCACAGCAGTGCCATCGAGCCTGTCACATAGCGCTCAGATATCAGTGGGCCTCACATAATCCAAAAGTGTCCACTGTCCACAAGTGTGTGCAGAAATTCAAAATCTCCCCTGTCCTATAGACACCTTGTACCTTGTTTTACATTACTATATAGTTTGTTGGATTTTGTCTACATTTCTACCAAAAATGAGGAAGGCTGGTGGAAGAGGCCGTGGAATTGGGCGGGGGTTGGCAGCTGGTAATGATGGTGTTGGTGGTGGATCTGATGGTAGAGGCAAGAGCAAAATAGGACCGAATGCAGGAGGTGCTGACCCTGCGTCATCGTCTGGCTACATAAGGCCTCGAACGCTTAGTTTTCTAGGAGTTGGCAAACCGCTTTTAAAGCCAGAGCATCAGGAAAAAGTTTTGTCTTACATTGCTGACTCAGCCTCCAGCTCTATCGCCTCCTCTTCTTCAGTTGTAAAAAGTAAAAGCACTGAGTCGTCATTGGAGGCTCATGTTCATGAACCACACCTTTCCTTGTGTCCTTCACCGCAACCAAGATTGAAGGATGACGCAGGCCATACTACTGATTACTCCATGGAGCTGTTTTCACATACCATGCCTGGATTATCAAGTGAAATGGTGAATTACCCAGGCCAAGATGAATCTGACATGGAGTGCACTGATGCACAGCCGCTGATGGATGATTCTGCTGGTACATTCACTCAGAGCACTACATTGTCCTCGCAGTGTACAGAGCCAGATTCTGACCCTGATGAGACTCAGGTGCCCCTTCCCGCACACTATACCACCATACACGGTGACACAGAGGAAGGTGCACATGACATAGAAGAGGAGGTGATGGATGACCCAGTTGTTGACCCAGATTGGCATCCATTGGGGGAAGAGGGTGCTGCTTCCAATAGCTCAGATGAGGAGCATCCACAGCAGACATCGACATCGCAACAGCTGTTATCTGGCAGGCCCGGAGCACTCCAAAGACAGGTTCCAAACATCAAAAGAGTTGCTGGACAGCTTGTCCAGAGGGTCAAAAGATCACAGCGTGCTAGGCCGCAAAATGTCTGCCAAAGTAGGAAGAGTGCAGTGTGGCAGTTTTTTGAACAAAATCCTCATGATCAGGCCAAGGTTATCTGTAAGAAGTGCGCAAAGACCTTTAGCCGAGGGAAAAATCTGAAAAATTTGAATACCAGTTGCATGCTTAGACATTTAACCAGCATGCACTTGCAAGCGTGGACACAACACCAAACCTAAAGTGCCACATGTGCAACTGATCACAACGAAGGTAGTCAGCAACGCTACATTGTTTCCCCCACTGTAAGCCCACCGGTTAGCACAGCAGCAAATGTTGAGGTGTCGTTGCAAGACCACAGCAGTCAGGGAATCCCACTGTTATATCAACGAAAGACTGATTCTAGGCCATCAGAAAGAACACCAACTCCATCACCATCATCAACCCTCTCTCAGTCCGCCCTGTCCACCGCTACTTCCACCATATGCAGCTCTCAAGTCCAGCTCACCCTCCCAGACACTATGAGTAGGTCAAGAAAGTACTCAGTCTCTCATCCGCGTACACTGGGTTTGAACGCCCACATTGCCAAACTAATCTCGTTTGAGATGATGCCCTTTCGGTTGGTGGAAAGCATAGCTTTCCGCGAACTCATGGCCTATGCAGTACCACGCTATGACCTACCCAGTCGCCACTTCTTCTCTCGCAAAGCCATCCCAGCCCTCCACCATCATGTGAAAGACCGCATTGTCCATGCACTCAAGCAGTCAGTGAGCGGAAAGGTGCACCTCACAACTGATGCATGGTCCAGTCGGCATGGCCAGGGCCGTTACGTGTCCATCACTGCGCACTGGGTTAATGTGGTGGATGCAGGGTCCACAGGGGACAGTGGTGGAGGGACAGTGCTGCCTAGCCCACGGTATAGGAAACAGTTGGCTGTAGGCGTTTGACCCTCCTCCTCCTCCACCTCCTCCAGAAGCGAAAGCTCGTCCACAGAGCGCAGTCGTACGAGCACTCCATCTGCAGCTGCCACTGTTGCACACGATGTGTCCCCCTATCGAGCAGCTAGTGGAAAGCGTCAGCAGACTGTGTTGCAGATGATGTGTTTGGGCGACAGACACACCGCCGAGGTGCTGGCCGAGTACTTGAAGCGACAAACTGAGTCATGGCTGGGCAGTGTACATCTTGAGGCAGGCAAGGTAGTTAGTGATAACGGCCGTAATTTTGTGGCAGCCATAGCCCTTTCAAAACTCAGCCACATACCTTGCTTGGCTCACACCTTGAACCTGGTGGTGCAGTGCTTCCTCAAAAATTATCCGGAGTTAACAGCCCTGCTCCAGAAGGTGCGAAGACTGTGCGCGCACATCCGCCGGTCGCCTGTACACTCCGTTCGTATGCAGAAGCTGCAGCGATTGCTCCACCTTCCCAACCACCGCCTCATTATCGACATTGCAACAAGGTGGAACTCCACCCTGCACATGGTGGAGCGGCTGTGAGAGCAGAGGCAGGCCATAATGCATTTGTGGGAGGATACACGGCCAGGCACTTTGAGAGCAGACATGGAGTTGACAGGTGTGCAGTGGTCGAAGCTGAAAGACCTTTGTAAAGTCCTTCAGTGTTTTGAGGAATGCACACGGCTGGTAAGCGCAGACGACGCCATCCTAAGCATGAGCATCCCACTTATGCGTCTGCTCATGCAAACTTTGACGCACCTTAAGGAGCAGGCGTCTGCAGCCAATGTTGATGAGGAGGAAGAGGAGGAGGGAATCCTTGATGACATTCAGCCATTGTCTGCTCAGGGACCTCTCCTGGACGAGGTGGAGGAAGAAGAGGAGGAGGAGGAGGATGATGGGGATGATTACTTAGGGGAGGAGGATGCATCTCGTGGGGCAAGTGAAAATGTTGGCGTGGCAAGGTCTGGTACAGGGTTTGTGCGTGACTGGAGGGATGTGGATTTGCCAGAAAGTGCTCCTCAAACCAGCACTCGCAGTGCATCATTGACACCGGGAACATTGGCCCACATGTCAGATTATGCCTTGCGGATCCTAATAAGGGACCCCCGCATTGCCAAAATGATGAACGATGACGACTACTGGTTGGCCAGCATCCTGGATCCACGCTATAAAGGCAAATTACAAAACATCATGCCACAGGAGAACCTTGACCTAATATTGGCTAATAAACAAGCAACTCTGGTAAATCGGTTGCTTGAGGCATTCCCAGCACACAGCAGCGGTGATGGTTCTCACATGAGCCGTACGGGCCGGGGGCAGCTTGGCAGAGGTGTTCGTGGTGCACACAGCAGAAGTGGCGTTGGAGACAGGGGTTTCATGACAATGTTGTGGACTGATTTTTCAAATACCGCTCACACAACTGGTAATACTGCATCGATGGAAAGTGACAGGAGACAGCAGTTGTCAACTATGGTAACAAACTACTTTTCCTCCCATATCGATGTTCTCCCACACAGGTCATTCCCCTTTGACTATTGGGCCGCTAAACTGGACACCTGGCCTGAATTGGCCCAATATGCCTTACAGGAGCTCGCTTGCCCAGCTGCAAGTGTGCTATCGGAAAGAGTCTTCAGTGCAGCTGGATCAATCCTGACAGAAAAAAGGACCCGTCTGTCAACCCAAAATGTGGAAGATCTAACCTTCATTAAAATGAACCACGCATGGGTTTCCAAGGATTTTGTCCCACCTTCCCCTGATGACACATAGGGTGACAGAAAAATGGCTTGCTTTGGTCCACCTCTTCCTGGTACTTCACCTATTTCGCCTTTTGCATCAGCTGAATGTCCAACATCAACATATGCCACTTTCTAAAACTCCCTAACTGTGCTGCCTCCCCCCCATGGCCGGGGTCACCACCTAGCGCACGACACCGTGCGAGTGCCGTTGCCCTGGACAGGTGGGTAGGCCGACTCTTGGGCGCGGGCACTGGCACAGGGTCCCTCATAGTGCAATCAAGTGTCTCTGACGGTGGTGGTGCACACCCGCCGTCAGACACACCGCTGTACTATGAGGGGCCCAGTGCCAGTACCGACGCCCACGAGTGGGCCCCCCTTGCTTGGGCAGGGCCCCAGCGTTTGCAATCTTTACCTCTCCCTGCTCCTCCGCTGTGTAATCTGGGCCGTCAAATCCATACTGTGCCTGACACCGTCTGAGCCTGCCTCCTGCTGTATAGACATATATTTTGAATGTGTATGCTATCCATACATGTTATCCAGGGATACGGTACCCTTTCTAACCTTTGTGCAATCACGTGCAATCCATACTGGGCCTAACACCGTCTGAGCCTGCCTCATGCTGTATAGACATATGTTTTGAATGTGTACGCTATCCATACATGTTATCCAGGGATACGGTACCCTTTCTAACCTTTGTGCAATCACGTGCAATCCATACTGGGCCTAACACCGTCTGAGCCTGCCTCATGCTGTATAGACATATATTTTGAATGTGTACGCTATCCATACATGTTATCCGGGGATACGGTACCCTTTCTAACCTTTGTGCAATCACGTGCAATCCATACTGGGCCTAACACCGTCTGAGCCTGCCTCATGCTGTATAGACATATATTTTGAATGTGTACGCTATCCATACATGTTATCCGGGGATACGGTACCCTTTCTAACCTTTGTGCAATCACGTGCAATCCATACTGGGCCTAACACCGTCTGAGCCTGCCTCCTGAGACATATGTTTTGAATGTGTACGCTATCCATACATGTTATCCAGGGATACGGTACCCTTTCTAACCTTTGTGCAATCATGTGCAATCCATACTGGGCCTAACACCGTCTGAGCCTGCCTCATGCTGTATAGACATATATTTTGAATGTGTACGCTATCCATACATGTTATCCAGGGATACGGTACCCTTTCTAACCTTTGTGTAATCACGTGCAATCCATACTGGGCCTAACACCGTCTGAGCCTGCCTCATGCTGTATAGACATATATTTTGAATGTGTACGCTATCCATACATGTTATCCGGGGATACGGTACCCTTTCTAACCTTTGTGCAATCACGTGCAATCCATACTGGGCCTAACACCATCTGAGCCTGCCTCCTGAGACATATATTGTGAATGTGTACGCTATCCATACATGTTATCTGGGGATACGGTACCCTTTCTCACCTTTGTGCAATCGCGTGTAATCCATACTGGGCGTGAGAACGGCTGGCGAGCTGTTAAGCAAGCTACAGCACCTGTCCAGACAAGTACAGGGATTCCCTAGCGAGGAGACTTATTTGATTGTTTTCAATGTTGGGACAGCAATTTTTGGGGAGCACTATACTCTGGAGAATGATAGATGGGGCCCACCATACACTGGAACATTCCAAAGGTGGACATCAGACACTGGAGCAGCATTTACAGGGCCCATTATACACTAGAGCATTAGAAATGGGGCCCATTATGTTTGGAGCATTATTTGGGCCCATAAGACAGTGGAGCTTCATCCATGGGGACCAACATACACTCACTGGCCACTTTATTAGGTACACCATGCTAGTAAGGGGTTGGACCCCCTTTTGCCTTCAGAACTGCCTCAATTCTTCGTGGCAGAGATTCAACAAGGTGCTGGAAGCATTCCTCAGAGATTTTGGACCATATTGACATGATGGCATCACACAGTTGGCGCAGATTTGTCGGCTGCACATCCCTGATGCGAATCTCCCGTTCCACCACATCCCAAAGATGCTCTATTGGATTGAGATCTGGTGACTGAGGAGGCCATTTGAGTACAGTAAACTCATTGTCATGTTCAAGAAACCAATCTGAGATGATTCGAGCTTTATGACATGGCGCATTATCCTGCTGAAAGTAGCCATCAGATGTTGGGTACATTGTGGTCATAAAGGGATGGACATGGTCAGCAACAATACTCAGGTAGGCTGTGGCGTTGCAACGATGCTCAATTGGTACCAAGGGGCCCAAAGAGTGCCCAGAAAAAATTCCCCACACCATGACACCACCACCACCAGCCTGAACCGTTGATACAAGGCAGGATGGATCCATGCTTTCATGTTGTTTACGCCAAATTCTGACCCTACCATCCGAATGTCGCAGCAGAAATCGAGACTCATCAGACCAGGCAACGTTTTTCCAATCTTCTACTGTCCAATTTCGATGAGCTTGTGCAAATTGTAGCCTCAGTTTCCTGTTCTTAGCTGAGAGGAGTGGTACCCAGTGTGGTCTTCTGCTGCTGTAGCCCATCTGCCTCAAAGTTCGACGCACTGTGCGTTCAGAGATGCTCTTCTGCCTACCTTGGTTGTAACGGGTGGCAATTTCAGTCACTGTTGCCTTTCTATCAGCTCAAACCAGTCTGCCCATTCTCCTCTGACCTCTGGCATCAACATGGCATTTCCGGCCACAGAACTGCCGCTCACTGGATTTTTTTTCTTTTTCGGACCATTCTCTGTAAACCCTAGAGATGGTTGTGCGTGAAAATCCCAGTAGATCAGCAGTTTCTGAAATTCTCAGACCAGCCCTTCTGGCACCAACAATCATGCCACGTTCAAAGGCACTCAAATCACCTTTCTTCCCCATACTGATGCTCGGTTTGAACTGCAGGAGATTGTCTTGACCATGTCTACATGCCTAAATGCACTGAGTTGCAGCCATGTGATTGGCTGATTAGAAATTAAGTCTTAACACACAGTTGGACAGGTGTACCTAATAAAGTGGCCAGTGAGTGTATACTGTAGCATTATGTGGAGCTCATCATATACTGTTTCAAACATTATATGGGACCAATGATTCTGTATGGAGAAATAGATGGGCCTCGTCATGAGATGTAAAAAGTGAGGTATTTTTCATTGTACTATACCGCTATTTCTCTGCCGTATCGGAGCATGATGAGTTGTGGTATGTGTTAAAGGGGCGCTCTTTCGCCCAGGGCACATGAAAACCTGGAGCCAGCCCTCCCCCCCCCAGAGTTTGTAGCCAAATAACCCCCATTTTTCAGTGCGTAACTTGTATTATGAAGTTAATTAAGGTTGACAAGCTTAAGAAAGAAGAATTGATGCTTTTGGCATTCAAATGGGCACTGTAGGTGTGTTTCCTGTCCTCCTCTCACTGCCGACTTTTATTCCCCATTGACTTACATTGGGTTTCGTGTTTCGGGACGACCCCGACTTTTCCCTATAATCGGACGATCTTGCTCGACCCGACTTTTGTAAAAGTCGGGTTTCACGAAACGAAACGCGACCCTAAAAAACCAAAAGTCGCTCAACTCTAGTCTTGACTTGTCTGTGACATTCTGGATATATCTCAAATATATAAAATGTGTCAGCAGAAAATAGTTTCACAATCCAAAAACATTTTCAAGCCAAAAACACATTTTTTATACAGTTAGGGAATATTGTAAAATAATTTCATGGAATCAAGCCAATAGATCAGTGGTAGGCACAGCAAGCAATATTGTGGCAGGGTAAGGTCAGATACAGACATATATAGTGCTGTGCCATCAATACTTCAATGATTGTAAAGACCAAATTAATTTATAAAGCTGTCCAGAAATAGCCAGAAACAGAATTGACAAAACAGTGCAGAGGAAGCCTGCAAAGAACAAGTAATCCCTATGTAAAAGCGTAGCTTATTAGTACACATGACCTCCCGTTATTCATGGATAGCTATAATCTGATATATTAAAACATTACAAAGTGGATAAAATGTGATGGTTTTCAGTGTTTTAATGTCTTAGTTAATAAGATAGTGTTACTGTTTAAATACAGTATAACGATTAGAGATGAGCGAACCCGAACTTGAACATTCAATGTTAGTATCGGATAGGCATGAGTGGACCTATGGAAGTTTGGGTTCTGGTACCCTACACAAACTTTTTTCCAAAATTCGGTTTGGTTACCTGAACCATGCCCAAACTTGAACCAGAAAATGAACTCCATTAAAAACAATGAGAACCCAAATCTTTCAGTCGGAAAATGCACTCTCTATGTCTTTCACTCCCTCTCAAGGAAGTCCACAGCAATGTTCGGAGTTCCTGGGGGAAGTCCAAGAGGAGAGAGAGAATTTTACAGTTGAAACTTTGGATTCTGATTTCCATGGGGTTTGGGTTCTGGTTCAAGTTCGGATGCTGCTCTTTTATCCGAACCGAACTTAGGAATAAAGTTTGGGTCGGGTATCTGAACCTGAACTTCCACAGGTCCACTCATCCCTAATAAAGATGTGTATTTTACAGTTTGTTAGACATACCTGCCTTTTTATTGGAGTTTCCCGGTACAGAAATTAAATATGTGAACCCATAGTGCAGCATAAAGTCAGAAAACCAAGTTTACTATGGATCAGATTCAGTGTGAATCCACATTAGAATGGGAAAATTGAGCAATCAGATTAGCTTCAAATGAAGTATGGTTATTAGTGCTAGACTAGCCTGGGCCAGAATTTCTAAAACTGCCAGCCTTGTGGGGTTCTTGCATGCATCAGTGTCTAAAGCACACAGGGTATAGTGTGATCAAAGAAATACCGCCACCAACAGAGGATCCTATGGACATAAACAACCTATTGAGAAATAGGATCATATGAGGAGGTGAGGAGGTTAAGAATAGTTCTGATTATACATGAGCAGATTGATCTACAGAGAATCGGTTTTAAGATGAATTTCCTTAAATTCGTGATTCCATGCAATTTCACCTTGTGATTTGATTTATGAGAATTGTAAAAAAAAAAAAACTTGCCTGGCTCTATTTCACAGACTGCTGAAGCATCAGAAAGTGGGAGAATGCCATTTTGTGGGGCCACATGCGCTTCTCCATGCTGGGCAGCTATGACATCGCATGGGCTATCCCAGCCTATCTAGTGGATTATAAGCCTTGTACGGCTGGGAACAGTAATTGTGATTTTTTTTTTTTCCTATTTTAACAATGAGATTGCCTTCACTATGCTCTGTCACTTTATTGTTTCTCTCCGCATCTGACCTATGGCAGCAGTATTAAGAGCTCCAAGTCGCATAGCTTCCTCTGCTTCCTTACCTGGCGATTTATTCTCTCTCTCATCTTTATTCTCTTATCTTTCTCCCTCCTCTCGCCTCTTTTTAGGGGGAAATTAGTGGCTCTCACTATTGCATTGCATGACGGATTTATTGGACGTAAATCAAATTTTTGAGAAAATTTAGGAAACCCAAATTTAAAGAGCTCTGTTCATCTTTAGTTATGATGAACAGGATCACACAGTCAGATATCATGCTTGTCTCCAACTAAGGGTATGTGCACACAACATCTTTTTCAGGCAAATTCACTTGGACTCCCCTGAAAAAGGGCTAAAAAACAAAAAGTAAGAACATATGCACTTTAATGTCAAAACCACTTGCTGTTCATATGTTTAATTTGTTTGAGCTTCATTTAACGGCCTCAGGCTTAAAAAATGAACAAAAGACTACCAAAGAAAGCGCTTCAGGAAAGCACAACCAGCATTTTCCTGAACATTCAAAAGCACTGCATTTATGCTTGTGCCTAAAAGATGCTGTATGCACATTCCCTAACTTATCTGAATTCCCAAATAATCGTTCCTTAGCATGGATGAGCTAGAACAGCAGACAACCAATTTCAATGCTATTGATAAAGTGTGCAAACTGTAAAGCGCTGCGGAATATGTTAGCGCTATATAAAAATAAAGATTATTATAAGATTATTATTGATGTCTAAGGGAAAGAAACAGAATGGCAGAACTTCAATGAGCAAAGAGAGCAAAGCTTGAATCACTGAGCACTGAGCAGTGGAAAACTATTGCCTGATCAGATGAATCCAGATTTCTGTTGCACAATGCTGATAAGATGTCAGAATTTGGCACAAGCAACATTAATCAATGGACGTTTTCTCTCAGGTGTCATTAGCTCAGATTGATGGATGTGGAGCACCGTCAGAAGGTGAGAATAACCATATTTTGTATTGTTTTATTATTTTTTTAACATCCTATCTTTTACTACTGATGCTGCATAGGCAGCATCAATAGTAAAAAGTTGGTCACACTTGTCAAGCACTATGCTTGACAAGTGTGACGAACCTGTCAATCACTTTTCCAAGCGATGCTACAAATTGCTTGGAAAGCGCAAGCATTCTGCAAGCTAAAAACACTTGCAAAATGTTTGCGCTTTGTGGGAAAATGCATGCGAATTCCGCATGCGTTTTACCCGCGGCAGGGACTTGCAGAAATGCTGCGGACATTTCCGTAGCATTTCTGCAACGTGGGCACTTAGCCTTACTGGTTAGTTTACAGGGGACCCCAGTAAAAAAAAAAAAGAGGTATGGTCTCCCCATAATTATTAACCAGCAAAGGCTAAACCAAACAGCTGTGAGTTCATATTAATAGCCTAAGAAGTGGCCACGGATATTGGCCCCCTCCCAGACTAAAAACATCAGCCCTCAGTTGCCACAGAAATGGTTCATTTATAAGATGTGCCAAATCTGGCACTTAGCCTTGCTTTTCCCTCTTGCCCTGATAATATTTGAGAGTTTAATGGCAGCTTTGTAATTTCACCTAACATCAAGCCCAGGGGTTAGTAATGGAGAGGCATCTATAAGACACCCCCATTACTAGTCCAGTAGTCAAACATAATAAAGACACCGACACAGGAGTAAATTCCTTTATTTAAAATAAACACTCCCCATCCTCTTTTACCTACTTACACTGCGTGCAGAATTATTAGGCAAGTTGTATTTGAGAGGATTCTTTTTATTATTGAACAACAACTTTGTTCTCAATCAACCCAAAAGACTCATAAATATTAAAGCTTAAAATCTTTGGAAGTTGGAGTGGGTTTTTTTTTAGATTTGGCTATCTTAGGAGGATATCTGTTTTTTCAGGTAGCTACTACTGTGCAGAATTATTAGGCAACTTAATAAAAACCAAATATATACCCATCTCACTTGTTTATTTTCACCAGGTAAACCAATATAACAACACAAAATTTAGAAATAAACATTTCTAACATTCAAAAACAAAAAAAATCAGTGACCAATATAGCCACCTTTCTTTACGATGACACTCAAAAGCCTTCCATCCATAGATTCTGTCAGTTGCTTGATCTGTTTACGATCAACATTGCATGCAGCAGCCCCCACAGCCTCCCAGACAATGTTCCGAGAGGTGTACTGTTTTCCCTCCTTGTAGATTTCACATTTTATGAGGGACCACAGGTTCTCTATGGGGTTCAGATCAGGTGAACAAGGGGGCCATGTCATTATTTTTTCTTCTTTTAGACCTTTACTGGGGCAGCCACGCTATGGAGTATTTGGATGCATGTGATAGAGCATTGTCCTGCATGAAAATCATGTTTTTTCTTGAACGATACCGACTTCTTCCTGTATCACTGCTTGAAGAAGATGTCTTTCAGAAACTCGCAGTAGGTCTGGGAGTTGAGCTTCACTCCATCCTCAACCCGAAAAGGTCCCACAGGTTCATCTTTGATGATACCAGCCCATACCAGTACCCCACCTCCACCTTGCTGGCATCTGAGTCGGAGTGGAGCTCTCTGCCCTTTACTGATCCAGCCTCGAGCCCGTCCATCTGGCCCATCAAGAGTCACTCTCATTTCATCAGTCCATAAAACCTTAGAAAAATCAGTCTTAAGATATTTCTTGGCCCAGTCTTGACGTTTTATCTTATGTTTCTTGTTCAAAAGTGGTCATTTTTCAACCTTCCTTACCTTAGCCATGTCCCTGAGTATAAATATCAAAAACTGACCGTCACATCCAAGTATACAGTAAGCATAGTGTGAACAGGTGCTTAACCTAGAGTCACCAACTCATATACATGCACGCAAAAAAGGAAGCACACTGTAGCGCCATAACATGCAAATGTGAAAAATGAAAAATGAATTGCATTGCTGCATTAGAAATATGAAAAATTTGAGAAAGTTTAGCGCATAAAATGGCCAAGTTATGTGTACCTGGAAGTCAACGTTAAGGCATTTCTCGTTTTCCAGGTCCCTGCCTATGCCAATCCTCACTAAGACTGAAGTCTCCATCTGAATGGGAACCTATGAAAAATCCTCTGTTTAGACTGAAGTCTATATCTCTGTAGAGGGCATAGGCAGGGACGTGGAAAACGAGAAATGCCTTAACGTTGGCTTCCAGGTACACATAACTTGGCCATTTTATGCGCTAAACTTTCTTAATTTTTCATATTTCTAATGCAGTAATGCAATTCATTTTTCATTTTTCATATTTGCATGTTATGGCGCTACAGTGTGCTTCCTTTTTTGCTTGCATGTATATGAGTTGGTGACTCTAGGTTAAGCACCTGTTCACACTTAAAAAGGATGATGTGATCAAAATACTCATTTGCCTAATAATTCTGCACACAGTGTATTACTGTAAAATCAAAAATAATAAGCAACAGAATACCTCACCTGTCCACAGTTAATCCATTTAGCCCATGAAGAATCCAACTCAGCTAAATCTGGATGCATAGCTAAGTGGTGGCATTATGCGGTTGCTCAGCTGTGAATCCAGGAGACACTGAGCTGAGCATAAGAGCACAGCTTCTGTGACCAGTGACCTGCGGTGACATCATTGAGGTTATCGTTGGTCACTGGCTACAGTTCCAATGATCAGTTTAGTGTGAGCCGGCTAATGAACTGTGGTGACGTCATTAAGCTTACCTCAGTTCATTGGCCAGCTCTCACTGAATTGACCATGGGAACCGCAGTCGGTAACCAGTGGTAACTTCAAAGATGGTCACTGAAGCTGCTCTACTAGGCTCAGTTCAGTGTCTCCTGGAAGCATGGCTGAGCAGTTTAATGTTGCATTAACAAATGGATAAAAGAGGGCGGGGATTGTTTATTTTAAATAAAGGACTCAATGTGTTTAATTTAATTAATGAACTTTGCTTCTGTGTCTTTATTACATTTGACTATGAGGTTAGTAATGGGGGTGTCTTATAGATGCTTCTCCATTACTAACCCCTGGGCTTGATGTCAGCTGACATTACAAAGCTAACATTAGCCCCACAAATATTACCCCTCTTGCCACCGCACCAAAGTAAGTGGGGAGAATGAGGATAAGTGCAAGAATTGGTACATCCTATGGATATGTCATTTCTGTGGAGACTGATGGTTGATTTTCTTAGTCTGGAAGGGGGGCCAATATCCATTGCCCCTTCCCAGGCAATTAATATTAGCCCACAGCTGTCTGTTTAGCCTTTACTGGTTAGTTAGTATAGGGTACCTTACATCATTTATTTTTCTGGTTTCCCACCAGAAACTTACCAATGAAGGTTAAGCAAACAACTGTGAGTTGATATTAATACCCTGGGGACCTTTAGGGCTATTGGCCCCTTTCCCAGATTAGTATCATCAGCCCCAGTGGTTGGCTATCTCTCAGCTTCTTCTGAAAATTACAGGGGATCAAACGCCGTTTTTTTTTTCAATTCATTTATTTATTTAAGAAAAAACAGTAACAGCAAAAGAAGACACAAAACAATGATTATATAGCACACTGACATATCTATCTATCTATCTATCTATCTATCTATCTATCTATCTATCTATCTATCTATCTATCTATCTAGTCAGCTACCAATTGTGCAAGTTCTCCCGCTTAAAAAGACGAAAGAGTCTTCCCAGCCTGGTGCAGGACTACAATTTTGTTTCTGGTGTCCTTTGACAGCTCTTTGGTCTTCAACATAGTGGGGTTTGAAATGTGACTGTTTGAGGTTGTGTCTTTTATACTGATAACAAGTTCAAACAGGTGTCATTACTAGTAAAGAGTGGAGGACAGTGAAGCCTCTTAAAGAAGAAGTTACAGGTCTGTAACAGCCAGAAATCTTGCATGTTTTAGGTGACCAAATACTTATTTTCCTCCATAATTTGCAAAATAAATCTTGCCAAATGAGGCAAGGTGATTTTCTGGATTTGTTTTCTCATTTTGACTCTCATAGTTGTGGTCTACCCATGATATCAATTACAGGCTTCTCTCATCTTTTCAAATAGGAGAACTTGCAGAATTCGTGACTGATTATTATTATTTATTATTATTATAGCGCCATTTATTCCATGACGCTTTACATGTGAGGAGGGGTATATATAATAAATACAAGTACAGTAATCTTAAACAAAACAAGTCATAACTGGTACAGGATGAGAGAGGACCCTGCCCACAAGGGCTCACAATTTACAAGGGATGGGTGAGGATACAGTAGGCGAGGGTAGAGCTGGTCGTGCAGCAGTTTGGTGGATCGGTGGTTACAGCAGGTTGTAGGCTTGTCAGAATAGGTAGGTCTTTAGGTTCTTTTTGAAAGTTTCCATGATAGGCGAGAGTCTGATATGTTGTGGTAGAGAGTTCCAGAGTAGGGGGGATGCGCAGGAGAAATCTTGTATGCAATTGTGGGAAGAGGAGATAAGAGGGGAGTAGAGAAGGAGATCTTGTGAGGATCGGAGGTTGTGTGCAGGTAAGTACCAGGAGACGAGGTCACAGATGTATGGAGGACTCATGTTGGGGATGGCTTTGTATGTCATGGTTAGGGTTTTGAACTGGAGTCTTTGGGTAATAGGGAGCCAGTGCAGGAATTGACAGAGGGGAGAGGCCGGGGAATAGCGGGGGACAGGTGGATTAGTCGGGCAGCAGAGTTTAGAATAGATTGGAGGGGTGCGAGAGTGTTAGATGGGAGGCCACAGAGCAGGAGGTTGCAATAGTCAAGGCGGGAGATGATGAGGGCATGGACTAGGGTTTTTGCAGATTCTTGGTTGAGGAATGTACGGATCTGTGAAATGTTTTTGAGTTGAAGTCGGCAGGAAGTGGAAATGGCTTCTATATGTGGTTTGAAAGAGAGGTCAGTGTCAAGGATAACCCCAAAGAGCGAGCTTGTGGGACTGGAGAGAGTGGGCAGCCGTTTACTTTAATGGATAGGTCCATTGGGGGGTCGCATGAGATGGGGGAAAGATGATGAATTCTGTTTTGTCCATATTAAGTTTTAGAAATCTAGCGTCGAAGAAGGATGAAATAGCAGACAGATATTGAGGGATTCTGTTTAGTAGGGAGGTGATATCTGGTCCAGAGATGTAGATCTGTGTGTCATCAGCATAGAGGTGATACTGAAAGCTGTGAGATTCTATGAGCTGTCCGAGGCCGAAGGTGTAAATGGAGAAGAGCAGGCGCCCTAGGACTGAACCTTGTGGGACTCCGACGGATAGGGGGTGCTGCATTTCATATTATTAATGTCACACTGAAAGCACATTGACAAAAATATGGAGAGCACACAGATATCACATGGATGTCACATGCATGTCACACGGATTTCACATATGTACATAACAATGGCACATAGATATGGATCACACCGGTACTTGTTTTTTCTTGTACAGTTGTCACCAGGACATATGAAGTCTGTGTTTTCAAGATGTAAGTAATGCCATGGACAGGTTTTAAAAGAAATAATAAAGACGATGAATCCTGTGAGGGACGAGAGAGAATCCATTTTTTTTATAGGTTCAGGATATCTCCGTCCACTCCTGGAATGTTCACCCACCCTTGCGTTCCCCCAGGCCATGAAAGGCAATGCAATATTTTCCTTAATTAACTCCAAGAACAAGCCCTTTGAAACTTGGGTACCCACCAATTAGCACAAGGGTGCAAACTCTCCTGCAGCTACAGCTAGCTGGCTCCCTTTGTCTGACCAAGCACATGGGGACCTCGTGGGACTATATGTCACAGAAAGGTTCTGAGGTATTGAATCTGGAAAATAACCTATAATAACAGAATGCAATACCTCTGAAACTAGCCAAGCACATAATACGAATTGGCATTCCTTCCCCCACACGCCCATGCCCAGCAGCCACCTGTAGCACTCTGCGTTATTGAGTTATAAAGCATAGCTACCAGGAATTACATACGGTAGGCATATTTAGTCTCTATGCACAGATAAAATCCAGCGGAACCCAGTGGTGGCGCCGCCAACCCTTTCAGAGCATTGGGCGGAAAGTTATGGGCCATCCATGATTCTGGACAGAAAATCATATTCTCAGACATGGGAGGAGGCAGGCAGCCCAGCCCAGGGGTAGCAGCAGAGTGTGGGAGGGAACAGCCTTGGAGATAAGGCAATCAATCATTTTAGACTTAGTTTTCTACTGGCAGGAGGTTCCGTTACCTGACGCGACCAAGGAAAGACTAACTATTATTTGGACCTGTGAACCATCAGCAGCTCCCTGTCGTCACATGCTACATAACACAGTAATTGCAACCTTTCTATACCCTACCCTTGTACTGCACTCCTGACTGTAAACTTGCATATTTGTTCTTGCATACATATATATATATATATATATATATACCTGTATATTTCTGGTGTGCCTTTTCGTCAATTAAATATAAAACTAATCTTGGGCTTCTCTTTTATCTTGATACACGAACCCCCCACGTCTGCACGCTCAGTTGGTTATATTAAACTCTACTTACCCGGGTTGGTTTCTAACCTGATATAAGCCTGCTGTCTGACAAGGCTTATTTCAAACGGGGAACTGGTGGCAGAATACTGTACTATGTTAGTGAGGAACTCTGGCAGTGACAGTCGGGAGGTATATATATATATATATATATATATATATATATATACACACATATATATCTCCAGCCTGTCTATCCCCCCTCACTGGGAACACCTCAATACCTGTAAGGGAAGCCTCTCCAGTGACTATTTGCCCTCGGTGCAGTTCCCTGACTGACCAGAGGCAAGTGGTAGCACCAGAGAGCCGATCCCTGCTGGGTCCTTCTCTCCTCTCCCCCCGAGGTGAGCAAAGTCGACACCCCCTTCCCTTGTGAAATCCATCACAGATTGGTGGCAGAGTGGTGGGATCAAGATAATAGTGTGCGTGGGATCCCTACTCCCAGACTAACAGCAGTAGCTTTTGCTGCTGGGTCTTAAGATCAGCTCAGCACTAAACAGACAGAGTGCAAAGTACTGTAAGTGTGTGGGTTCTCGGGATGCTGCTGTGTTCGTGACCAAGGGCTTAAAAAATGGGCTGCAAGCACTCAAAGCCAGACAACAATGATGGCTGTGGAGCTAGCCCATAATGCGGAGAATGATGCCTTTGAGGAAGTACTGTGTTAACTCGGTCTGAAATGTGTCAGGCCTATGGGGGGGTCCCCATGATGTTGTTTTGTATCGCTGAAGATGTTTAAATAAAGTTAGAATTTTTACTGAAAAAGGATTCCTATGCTGGATCCCTGCTGGGTCCTTCTCTCCCCTCCACCCGAGGTAAGCAAAGTCAACACCCCCTTCCCTTGTGAATTTTTACTTAAAAAGGATTCCCATGCCGGATCCCTGCTGGGTCCTTCTCTCCCCTCCCCTCCCCTCCCTGTATGCAAATAGAGATAGATAGTCTTCTCTCTCTATTTGCATACATGTAGTAGTCAGTCACGGGTCTCCAGGGACGGGCTCAGGCATATTTTGGTGAGCAAAGTTTTCTCTTCCCTTTTCCCTTTAACTGTAATGCAGAGAATGACTCTACTGGTTTCGAAGAAGGGGTGAACTGGGGGAGTCCCACCCAGGCTCCCAAAGCGTCTCACTGCTAGTGTACTACCCTGCCACAGGAGAACGCCCTCCTACTGCCCTTCTCCCCGGACAGCATAGATCAGAGGCCCTCTTTCAAGCTGCCCTGGTTAGTCTCGAGGTGGGGCACAAGGAAGTCTGCACAGCCCTCCTGAAAGTGGCAAAGCCCCAACCAGATCGAGAGGCGGTGCAAGCAGAACGGGAGCGCGAAGCCGCAAAACGCCAAGCAGTGATGGAGCGCGAGGTGGCAGAACACCACACAGAGCAAGAACATCAGCTGGAGTTGGCTCAGCGGGGTATTCTACCGCCCACCACAGCACCTCTGGAACCCAAGACAGCCAAGATCCGAGCCTGGACTGGTGATGTACAGTTGTGCTCAAAAGTTTACATACCCCGGCAGAATTTTTGCTTTCTATGCCTTTTTTTCAGAGAATATAAATGATAACACCAAAGCTTTTTCTCCACTCATGGTTAGTGGTTGGGTGAAGCCATTTATTGTCAAACTACTTTGTTTTCTCTCCAACAAAGAAAAAGAAGCAAAACCTAAAATTACAAATTTTATTAGAAATGTGTAGGTATCAAAAAATCCATTAGTAGACATAATAGTACGGGGAACAAACACACAAAAAACCCACACGTGGGGTAAATAGCGGTGTAACAAACATAACAGTCTCAAGGTTTCCCGGGCAGACAATAAAGCCATAGGAATGCGCAAAGTTTAACCTTATGATAAATACATAATAGTATATAAAAGCGCTAAATACAATGAGGCATGCAGAAAGGCAGAAATAAGCCAATTTAGGGATACTGGTTAGTATAACATGTATAAGTACTGGTAGCAATATGAGTATAAGCCCAGCATGTACCCAGGTATAAATGCAAAATGAATGCTACAACATATTTACATAAAAACAGAATTAAAATATAAATAAAAGGGATAGGGAGGGAGAAAGGGAGCTTATAACAGAAAATTTCTTCCTAATAGCAAATGTTTACAGAAATGGTGCGAAACTAATGATCTCATTAAGGCCGTCAGGTTGTACAGAGTGAATTCTGGAAATCCATCGTGCCTCCAATTGCGCCAGCATCTTCCTCCAATCACCACCTCTAATATCAACAAACACCTTATCTATTCCAAAGGCCTTAAAGAGGTTGGCATTACAGTCGTGCATTATTTTAAAATGCCGCGGTATCGGTTTGAGTAAGGAAATATCCTGTACATCTGCGGCATTTACAATGTCACGATAATGCTCCCTAATCCTGGTCCTTAAAGGTCTTGAAGTTAACCCGACATAGATTTTGGGACAGGGGCAGTGGGCATAATATACCACACCAAAAGAGTCACAGGTAATATGCTGCGTAATCGAGAAAATCTCACCTTTACTAGATTCAAATGAAGTGGCTCGTACCATATTGGGGCATGCAATGCAGCTGCCGCATGGAAAAAAGCCTCAAGGAGGCCCCTTGGAACCAAAAGCCTTCTCCGGTTGAGAGCCAGGGTAATAGCTTCGAACAATTTGATTTTTCAAATTGGGTGATTTCTTGTAGGTAATGGATGGATAATCCAGAAGACATTTAGCCAGACATCTATCCGCCTTTAATAAGGGCCAAAATTTCCTTAGAGACTCCTGCATGCCCCGCCAATTAGTATTAAAAGTTGTAATAAACCTTACCTGAGAATTTTGAATGGGTTTTGAGTGCGATTTCAAAAGTTCATTACGATCAGATTTTTTTGCTGCTTGCAAACCTTTTTTAATACATCTTCGCGAATAACCCCTTTCCCGAAACCTGTGGAACAAATCATCCGCTTGCTCGTTAAAATTACTTTCGTTGGAGCAAATTCTCCTGGCCCTGAGGAACTGGCCCTTAGGTATGCTCTTAATCAAAGAGCAGGGATGAGAGGAGGAGGCATGGAGGAGCGAATTAACAGATGTCTCTTTACGAAAAATATTGGTTTCCAAGAAGCCACTCAAGGGGTTGGTAATCAGAATATCAAGAAAATCAATGGAAGACTGACTATATTTACAGGTCAGCTTGATGTTCAACTTATTATCATTGAGAACCCCAACAAAATCGAGGAGGTCTCGCTCCGAGCCCTGCCATATCATCAAAATGTCATCGATATAGCGGACCCAGAGCAAGACCCCCTCAATGTGCGCAATGGGTTTGGAAAGAGAGATGTCTCGTTCCCACATGCCCATGAAAAGGTTTGAATAGGCAGATGCAAAAGCAGCACCCATGGCAGTCCCCTGTTGTTGTAAATAAATACTTTGTTTGAAAATGAAAAAATTGTGCTCCAGGGTGAATTTCAACAATGAAAGTAAAAATTCAATAAAATCCAAATTATGCTCGGACATGTACAAGAAAGTTTTAGAGGCCCTAATCCCATCCTGATGCTGTATAGATGTGTATAAGGCCTCCACATCCATGGTGACCAACCACATATCTTTCTCAAAAGGGATACCATCGATTTTCCTCAAGACATCCCCAGAATCCTTGACAAAGGAAGGCAGATCGACTACCAGAGGCTTCAAATAAAAATCCAAATACTTGGAAACAACCTCGCATAGGTTCCCATTGCCCGAGACAATGGGACGCCCAGGAGGAGAGGAAGCATTTTTGTGAACCTTCGGTATAAAATATATACATGCCATTTTGGGGTAAAGAGGTATCAGGTGATCCCTGAGATCCCTAGTAATGGTGCCAATGTCAAAAGCTTGGTCAAGGATGTCCTGCAGTTCCCTTTTGAATTTAAGGGTGGGATTAAAAGTTAATTTCTTGTAACATGTGTCATTCCTGAGTTGTCGAAAGGCTTCCCTTTCATACATTGAAATCGGCCACACCACCACGTTGCCCCCCTTGTCAGCCTGCTTAATAACAACCCCTTTGAGATTTTTTAGCTCTTTGAGAGCCGCTCTCTGTGAAAAGGTCAAATTATCCCCAGAACTTGTACGCTTTATTTTCTCAAAATCCTTTGTCACCAGCTTAACAAAAAGCTCGATGTGGGGATAGAGGTTGAGAGGGGGGAATTTTTTAGGGACAGGGGGATGAAAAATATCCTTACCTGAGGTGATCGCAATAGGTTGATCATCCCCTAATTCCTCAAGAATAGAGATGGCACGCAGCTCATCCTCAGTCCAAACCTTCCCCATTCTGGGCTTATCGTGCAGCTTTTTCAGAATTAATTTGCGGGCAAAGAGATGGAGATCTTTGATGGCTAGGAATGAGTCAAAGGGAGAGGCTGGTGAAAACGACAAACCCAGACTTAAAACCTCCAATTGTGAGGGAGTTAATTTTATGGAAGACAGATTAATTACCTGCATCCTAGCAGAACCATGCATAGTCCGCCCATGTGCTTTTTTGGGGGTATGTCCTCCTCCAGTGTTATTATTTTTCCTCAGGTTATAGGTTCGTGATGGCACTTTGCTATTCTCCCTGGAGGATGTTGATGAAATGGAGGAGGAACGAGATGTAGACCGCCCCCGTGCATTAGGGGAAGACCATTTGTAAACAGCACCATCATTAAAATCCTTTAGATCTCTTTGAAACTTCCTAGTTTTCACCTCCTTAACCTCCTTTTCCCATATTGAAAATTGATTATCTAAGTCCTTATTAAGAGTCTCAATCTCAGAAGTGGATAGACATTCCAATAATTTCTGACGCGTACAGTCTATGTCAGTATCCAATTTTTCAAGGATTTTCCTATCATTCCCAATAAGAAGTTCTATCAGGGATTTGGAACATAAAGTACAAGCGTCTTCCCATCTAGTTCTGAATAGGGGGTCATCAATAATAAAAGAGGGCATAATTCGGATCCGCAAGCCCCTTGGTATTAGACTTTTCGCCAAATAGGACTCCAACGAGGCCTTATTCCACCATGTTTTTGTTCTTTTTTTAAGAAAAAATTTCAAGGAATTTTTAAGCTCCGTTTTCTGACCTCCTTCACCAATACCTGATTGTGTGGCGTCCCCGCAAAAAACAGCGTCCACGCAAGAGAGCCAATTTTTGTCTCTTGCTTTGTAGTCCATATTGGCAGAAAGAAACTGTAAAAATACAGAATTTATAATAATTATCAAAAACAACAGAGGCCTAATAGGCAAGATTCTCCATGAAAAGACCATCCAACAAAGAAAAAGAAGCAAAACCTAAAATTACAAATTTTATTAGAAATGTGTAGGTATCAAAAAATCCATTAATAGACATAATAGTACGGGGAACAAACACACAAAGAACCCACACGTGGGGTAAATAGTGGTGTAACAAACATAACAGTCTCAAGGTTTCCCGGGCAGACAATAAAGCCACAGGAATGCGCAAAGTTTAACCTTATGATAAATACATAATAGTATATAAAAGCGCTAAATACAATGAGGCATGCAGAAAGGCAGAAATAAGCCAATTTAGGGATACTGGTTAGTATAACATGTATAAGTACTGGTAGCAATATGAGTATAAGCCCAGCATGTACCCAGGTATAAATGCAAAATGAATGCTACAACATATTTACTACCCTGCCACAGGAGAACGCCCTCCTACTGCCCTTCTCCCCGGACAGCATAGATCAGAGGCCCTCTTTCAAGCTGCCCTGGTTAGTCTCGAGGTGGGGCACAAGGAAGTCTGCACAGCCCTCCTGAAAGTGGCAGAGCCCCAACCAGATCGAGAGGCGGTGCAAGCAGAACGGGAGCGCGAAGCCGCAAAACGCCAAGCAGTGATGGAGCGCAAGGTGGCAGAACACCACACAGAGCAAGAACATCAGCTGGAGTTGGCTCAGCGGGGTATTCTACCGCCCACCACAGCACCTCTGGAACCCAAGACAGCCAAGATCCGAGCCTGGACTGGTGATGTACAGTTGTGCTCAAAAGTTTACATACCCCGGCAGAATTTTTGCTTTCTATGCCTTTTTTTCAGAGAATATAAATTATAACACCAAAGCTTTTTCTCCACTCATGGTTAGTGGTTGGGTGAAGCCATTTATTGTCAAACTACTTTGTTTTCTCTTCTAAAATCATAATGACAACCCAAAACAATCAAATGACCCTGATCAAAAGTTTGCATACACTGGTGATTTTGGCCTGATAACTAGGGATGAGCGAAACGGGTCAAAAAATTTCAAAAGTCGCCGACTTTTGGCAAAGTCGGGTTTCATGAAACGAAACCCGACCCTAGGATGAGGTCGGCCACGAGGTCGGCGACTTACGCGCCAAAGTCGCGTTTCAAAAGTTTGTTTTGCGCTCTTTTTTCAGCCAATCAGGATCCACGGACACTGTGGGCAACGTGATGACATAGGCACGGGTCACCACCATCTTTCAGAAGGGCATGCAAGTGATTGGCTTGCTTTGGTGGGCGTCACAGGGGGTATAAAAGGGTGTGCACGCCGACCGCCATCTTACTTCTGCCGATCTCAGTATAGGGAGAGGTTGCTGCTGATTCTGTAGGGAGAGCGTTAGGCAGGGAAGAAGACAAAAAAGCTGCTTCTGCTGCTAGCGATTTGGCTTGCACAACACACCAGTCACTGTGTGTGCAGTGCAAGGGGAGGATATATTGTGGTGTATCAGTGGTGTTGGTTGTTGTGCTGCCTTTTAAGGCTTCCTGACAGGCTGGCATTGCTGTTTACCCACTGCTCTGCAAACTGCTTTTTTAAAAGCAATCTAATCTCCCTTATCCTCTAGTCACTTTTGTCACAGCTGTGCCATCGAGCCTGTGACATAGCGCTCAGATATTCATTGGGCCTCACACAATCCAAAAGTGTCCAGTGTCCACAAGTGTCTGCTGAAATTCAAAATCTCACTTATCCTCTACTCACTTTGGTCACAGCTGTGCCATCGAGCCTGTCACATAGCGCTCAGATATTCATTGGGCCTCACACAATCCAAAAGTGTCCAGTGTCCACAAGTGTCTGCTGAAATTCAAAATCTCACTTATCCTCTAGTCACTTTGGTCACAGCTGTGCCATCGAGCCTGTCACATAGCGCTCAGATATTCATTGGGCCTCACACAATCCAAAAGTGTCCAGTGTCCACAAGCGTCTGCTGAAATTCAAAATCTCACTTATCCTCTAGTCACTTTGGTCACAGCTGTGCCATCGAGCCTGTCACATAGCGCTCAGATATTCATTGGGCCTCACACAATCCAAAAGTGTCCAGTGTCCACAAGTGTCTGCTGAAATTCAAAATCTCACTTATCCTCTAGTCACTTTGGTCACAGCTGTGCCATCGAGCCTGTCACATAGTGCTCAGATATTCATTGGGCCTCACACAATCCAAAAGTGTCCAGTGTCCACTAGTGTGAGCAGAAATTCAAAATCTCCCCTGTCCTATAGACACCTTGTACCTTGTTTTACATTACTATATAGTTTGTTGGATTTTGTCTACATTTTTACCAAAAATGAGGAAGGCTGGTGGAAGAGGCCGTGGAATTGGGCGGGGGTTGGCAGCTGGTAATGATGGTGTTGTGGTGGATCTGATGGTAGTGGCAAGAGCAAAATAGGACCGAATACAGGAGGTGTTGAGCCTGCGTCATCGTCTGGCTCCATAAGGCTTCGAAGGCTTAGTTTTCTAGGAGTTGGCAAACCGCTTTTAAAGCCAGAGCATCAGGAAAAAGTTTTGTCTTACATTGCTGACTCAGCCTCCAGCTCTATCGCCTCCTCTTCTGAAGTTGTAAAAAGTAAAAGCACTGAGTCGTCATTGGAGGCTCATGTTCATGAACCACACCTTTCCTTGTGTCCTTCACCCCAACCAAGATTGAAGGATGACGCAGGCCATACTACTGATTACTCCATGGAGCTGTTTTCACATACCATGCCTGGATTATCAAGTGAAATGGTGAATTACCCAGGCCAAGTTGAATCTGACATGGAGTGCACTGATGCACAGCCGCTGATGGATAATTCTGCTGGTACATTCACTCAGAGCACTACATTGTCCTCGCAGTGTACAGAGCCAGATTCTGACCCTGATGAGACTCAGGTGCCCTTTCCCGCACACTATACCACCATACATGGTGACACAGAGGAAGGTGCACATGACATTGAAGAGGAGGTGATGGATGACCCAGTTGTTGACCCAGATTGGCATCCATTGGGGGAAGAGGGTGCTGCTTCCAATAGCTCAGATGAGGAGCATCCACAGCAGACATCGACATCGCAACAGCTGTTATCCGGCAGGCCCGGAGCACTCCAAAGACAGGTTCCAAACATCAAAAGAGTTGCTGGACAGCTTGTCCAGAGGGTCAAAAGATCACAGCGTGCTAGGCCGCAAAATGTCTGCCAAAGTAGGAAGAGTGCAGTGTGGCACTTTTTTGAACAAAATCCTCATGATCAGGCCAAGGTTATCTGTAAGAAGTGCGCAAAGACCTTTAGCCGAGGGAAAAATCTGAAAAATTTGAATACCAGTAGCATGCTTAGACATTTAACCAGCATGCACTTGCAAGCGTGGACACAACACCAAATCTCAAGTGCCACATGTGCAACTGATCACAACGAAGGTAGTCAGCAACGCTACATTGTTTCCCCCACTGTAAGCCCACCGGTTAGCACAGCAGTAAATGTTGAGGTGTCGTTGCAAGGCCACAGCAGTCAGGGAATCCCACTGTTATATCAACGAAAGACTGATTCTAGGCCATCAGAAAGAACACCAACTCCATCACCATCATCAACCCTCTCTCAGTCCGCCCTGTCCACCGCTACTTCCACCATATGCAGCTCTCAAGTCCAGCTCACTCTCCCAGACACTATGAGTAGGTCAAGAAAGTACTCAGTCTCTCATCCGCGTACACTGGGTTTGAACGCCCACATTGCCAAACTAATCTCGTTTGAGATGATGCCCTTTCGGTTGGTGGAAAGCGCAGCTTTCCGCGAACTCATGGCCTATGCAGTACCACGCTATGACCTACCCAGTCGCCACTTCTTCTCTCGCAAAGCCATCCCAGCCCTCCACCATCATGTGAAAGACCGCATTGTCCATGCACTCAAGCAGTCAGTGAGCGGAAAGGTGAACCTCACAAATGATGCATGGTCCAGTCGGCATGGCCAGGGCCGTTACGTGTCCATCACTG
Organism: Dendrobates tinctorius; assembly: GCF_039654945.1. Taxonomy (NCBI): domain Eukaryota; kingdom Metazoa; phylum Chordata; class Amphibia; order Anura; family Dendrobatidae; genus Dendrobates; species Dendrobates tinctorius. Next base: position 41,915,014 of record NW_027361679.1, on the reverse strand, counting down.
CGCACTGGGTTAATGTGGTGGATGCAGGGTCCACAGGGGACAGCGGTGGTGGGACAGTGCTGCCTAGCCCACGGTATAGGAAACAGTTGGCTGTAGGCGTTCGACCCTCCTCCTCCTCCTCCAGAAGCGAAAGCTCGTCCACAGAGCGCAGTCGTACGAGCACTCCATCTGCAGCTGCCACTGTTGCACACGAGGTGTCCCCCTATCGAGCAGCTAGTGGAAAGCATCAGCAGGCTGTGTTGCAGATGATGTGTTTGGGCGACAGACACACCGCCGAGGTGCTGGCCGAGTACTTTCAGCGACAAACTGAGTCATGGCTGGGCAGTGTACATCTTGAGGCAGGCAAGGTAGTTAGTGATAATGGGCGTAATTTTGTGGCAGCCACAGCCCTTTCAAAACTCAGCCACATACCTTGCTTGGCTCACACCTTGAACCTGGTGGTGCAGTGCTTCCTCAAAAATTATCCGGAGTTAACAGCCCTGCTCCAGAAGGTGCGAAGACTGTGCGCGCACATCCGCCGGTCGCCTGTACACTCCGTTCGTATGCAGAAGCTGCAGTGATTGCTCCACCTTCCCAACCACCGCCTCATTATCGACATTGCAACAAGGTGGAACTCCACCCTGCACATGGTGGAGCGGCTGTGCGAGCAGAGGCAGGCCATAATGCATTTGTGGGAGGATACACGGCCAGGCACTTTGAGAGCAGACATGGAGTTGACCGGTGTGCAGTCGTCGAAGCTGAAAGACCTCTGTAAAGTCCTTCAGTGCTTTGAGGAATGCACACGGCTGGTAAGTGCAGACGACGCCATCCTAAGCATGAGCATCCCACTTATGCGTCTGCTCATGCAAACTTTGACGCACCTTAAGGAGCAGGCTTCTGCAGCCAATGTTGATGAGGAGGAAGAGGAGGAGGGAATCCTTGATGACATTCAGCCATTGTCTGCTCAGGGACCTCTCCTGGACGAGGTGGAGGAAGAAGAGGAGGAGGAGGATGATGGGGATGATTACTTAGGGGAGGAGGATGCATCTCGTGGGGCAAGTGAAAATGTTGGCGTGGCAAGGTCTGGTACAGGGTTTGTGCGTGACTGGAGGGATGTGGATTTGCCAGAAAGTGCTCCTCCAACCAGCACTCGCAGTGCATCATTGACACTGGGAACATTGGCCCACATGTCAGATTATGCCTTGCAGATCCTAAAAAGGGACCCCCGCATTGCCAAAATGATGAACGATGACGACTACTGGTTGGCCAGCATCCTGGATCCACGCTATAAAGGCAAATTACAAAACATCATGCCACAGGAGAACCTTGACCTAATATTGGCTAATAAACAAGCAACTCTGGTAAATCGGTTGCTTGAGGCATTCCCAGCACACAGCAGCGGTGATGGTTCTCACACGAGCCGTACGGGCCGGGGTCAGCTTGGCAGAGGTGTTCGTGGTGCACACAGCAGAAGTGGCGTTGGAGACAGGGTTTTCATGACAATGTTGTGGACTGATTTTTCAAGTACCGCTCACACAACTGGTAATATTGCATCGATGGAAAGTGACAGGAGACAGCAGTTGTCAACTATGGTTACAAACTACTTTTCCTCCCATATCGATGTTCTCCCACACAGGTCATTCCCCTTTGACTATTGGGCCGCTAAACTGGACACCTGGCCTGAATTGGCACAATATGCCTTACAGGAGCTCGCTTGCCCAGCTGCAAGTGTGCTATCGGAAAGAGTCTTCAGTGCAGCTGGATCAATCCTGACAGAAAAAAGCACCCGTCTGTCAACCCAAAATGTGGATGATCTAACCTTCATTAAAATGAACCACGCATGGGTTTCCAAGGATTTTGTCCCACCTTCCCCTGATGACACATAGGGTGACAGAAAAATGGCTTGCTTTGGTCCACCTCTTCCTGGGACTTGACCTATTTCACCTTTTGCATCAGCTGAATGTCCAACATCAACATATGCCACTTTCTAAAACTCCCTAACTGTGCTGCCTCCCCCCCATGGCCGGGGTCACCACCTAGCGCACGACACCGTGCGAGTGCCGTTGCCCTGGACAGGTGGGTAGGCCGACTCTTGGGCGTGGGCACTGGCACAGGGTCCCTCATAGTGCAATCAAGTGTCTCTGACGGTGGTGGTGCACACCCGCCGTCAGACACACCGCCGTACTATGAGGGGCCCAGTGCCAGTACCGACGCCCACGAGTGGGCCCCCCTTGCTTGGGCAGGGCCCCAGCATTTGCAATCTTTACCTCTCCCTGCTCCTCCGCTTTGTAGTCTGGGCCGTCAAATCCATACTGGGCCTAACACCATCTGAGCCTGCCTCCTGATGTATAGACATATATTTTGAATGTGTACGCTATCCATACATGTTATCTGGGGATACGGTACCCTTTCTCACCTTTGTGCAATCACGTGCAATCCATACTGGGCCTGACACCGTCTGAGCCTGCCTCCTGATGTATAGACATATATTTTGAATGTGTACGCTATCCATACATGTTATCTGGGAATACGGCACCCTTTCTCACCTTTGTGCAATCACATGCAATCCATACTGGGCCTGACACCGTCTGAGCCTGCCTCCTGATGTATAGACATATATTTTGAATGTGTACGCTATCCATACATGTTATCTGGGGATACGGTACCCTTTCTCACCTTTGTGCAATCACGTGCAATCCATACTGGGCCTAACACCATCTGAGCCTGCCTCCTGATGTATAGACATATATTTTGAATGTGTACGCTATCCATACATGTTATCTGGGGATACGGAACCCTTTCTCACCTTTGTGCAATCACGTGCAATCCATACTGGGCCTGACACCGTCTGAGCCTGCCTCCTGATGTATAGACATATATTTTGAATGTGTACGCTATCCATACATGTTATCTGGGGATACGGAACCCTTTCTCACCTTTGTGCAATCACATGCAATCCATACTGGGCCTAACACCATCTGAGCCTGCCTCCTGATGTATAGACATATATTTTGAATGTGTACGCTATCCATACATGTTATCTGGGGATACGGTACCCTTTCTCATCTTTGTGCAATCACGTGCAATCCATACTGGGCCTAACACCGTCTGAGCCTTCCTCCTGATGTATAGACATATATTTTGAATGTGTACGCTATCCATACATGTTATCTGGGGATACGGAACCCTTTCTTACCTTTGTGTAATCACGTGCAATCCATACTGGGCCTGACACCGTCTGACCCTGCCTCCTGATGTATAGACATATATTTTGAATGTGTGCGCTATCCATACATGTTATCTTGGGATACGGAACCCTTTCTCACCTTTGTGCAATCACGTGCAATCCATACTGGGCCTGACACCGTCTGAGCCTGCCTCCTGATGTATAGACATATATTTTCAATGTGTACGCTATCCATACATGTTATCTGGGGATACGGAACCCTTTCTCACCTTTGTGCAATCACGTGCAATCCATACTGGGCCTGACACTGTCTGTGCCTGCCTCCTGATGTATAGACATATATTTTGAATGTGTACGCTATCCATACATGTTATCTGGGGATACGGAACCCTTCCTCACCTTTGTGCAATCCATACTGGGCCTGACACCGTCTGAGCCTGCCTCCTGATGTATAGACATATATTTTGAATGTGTACGCTATCCATACATGTTATCTGGGGATACGGAACCCTTTCTCACCTTTGTGCAATCACGTGCAATCCATACTGGGCCTGACACCGTCTGAGCCTGCCTCCTGATGTATAGACATATATTTTGAATGTGTACGCTATCCATACATGTTATCTCGGGATACGGAACCCTTTCTCACCTTTGTGCAATCACGTGCAATCCATACTGGGCCTAACACCGTCTGAGCCTGCCTCCTGATGTATAGACATATATTTTGAATGTGTACACTATGCTATCCATACATGTTATCCGGGGATACGGTACCCTTTCTCACCTTTGTGCAATCACGTTTAGTCCATACTGGGCCTGAGAACGGCTGGCGAGCTGTTAAGCAAGCTACAGCACCTGTGGTTTGCACACGTAAGTTTTTCATTTTTTCAGGAATGACGGTTAGGTCTAATTCCGGAACTGCGGTTGACCTGCACTTACTGGGAAATCATCGTTCACGGGTAATAATTGTAATCACAGATCTCCATCACTAGCGTTGTTCAGCGGGTTATCTGCACCTGTAAGCGACAAACACTGGCCTTTTCAGTGTAGTGCACATGCAGCCACGGACATGTAAGGGCATGACACACCAGTTATTGGCCAATCTCATGTGCCAGAGCCTCACGTGTCCCTCTAGTAAGCCGGACTCGGACCGCGGGGCATGACGGAGTCTCGTTCGTTAACGGAATTAAGCTTGCAATGTGTGCATCTGTTCTGTAGCTGGCATGGTTGAGGTTTCCCAGGTGGAGTCGAATTTAACCGTAGGCTCCACTCCTGGTGGTGCCCTTCTGGACATTCCTTTAAGGTTCAGCTTTGCAACAATACTGCCCACGTAAAACAAACACTTTGCCTTCATGAACGCTGTTTGGAGGGTCATGACTCATGGGAATAACGCCGCTCAATCAGTTAACCTGCTAGAGAGATCCTTCGTTGCTCCCAAGCATGACATCACACTCCCTAGGAGGAAGGTAATGCCACTGTGGCGACCATACTCCTGGGGGCGACACAAGTGCACTGATGCCCAGCCACTGCTCGATGAATCTGCTGCTACATTGACCCAGACCACTACATTCCCCTCGCACGCTACACGGCCTGAATCTGACCCTGATAAAACTCAGGTTACCCTTCCCATATACAGTTCCATCTTACACGGTGGCAAAGAGGAAGCTGCAGATGAAAGTGCAGGTTCGGCCCACCCGCCATCAGACACCCCACCATACTATCAGGGGCCCTGTGCCAGTGCCGTCGCCAACGAGTGGGGCCCCCCCTGCTTGCTCAGGATCACATCACTTGCAAGGTTGAAATACTGTGCAGTGAGATGGAAGATGGGAACGACGAGGAGTCCAGACTAGTACAGGGATTCCCTAGCGAGGAGACTTATTTCATTGTTTTCAATGTTGGGACAGCAATTTTTGGGGAGCACTATACTCTGGAGAATGATAGATGGGGCCCACCATACACTGGAACATTCCAAAGGTGAACATCAGACACTGGAGCAGCATTTACAGGGCCCATTATACACTAGAGCATTAGAAATGGGGCCCATTATGTTTGGAGCATTATTTGGGCCCATAAGACAGTAGAGCTTCATCCATGGGGACCAACATATACTGTAGCATTATGTGGAGCTCATCATATACTGTTTCAAACATTATATGGGACCAATGATTCTGTATGGAGAAATAGATGGGCCTCGTCATGAGGTGTAAAAAGTGAAGTATTTTTCATTGTACTATACCGCTATTTCTCTGCCGTATCGGAGCATGATGAGTTGTGGTATGTGTTAAAGGGGCGCTCTTTCGCCCAGGGCACATGAAAACCTGGAGCCAGCCCTACCCCCCCACAACTGTAGCCAAATAACCCCCATTTTTCAGTGCGTTACTTGTATTTTGAAGTTAATTAAGGTTGACAAGCTTAAGTAAGAAGAATTGATGCTTTTGGCATTCAAATGGGCACTGTTGGTGTGTTTCCTGTCCTCCTCTCACTGCCGACTTTTATTCCCCATTGAGTTACATTGGGTTTCGTGTTTCGGGACGACCCCGACTTTTCCCTATAATCGGACGATCTTGCTCGACCTGACTTTTGGAAAAGTCGGGTTTCACGAAACGAAACACGACCCTAAAAAACCAAAAGTCGCTCAACTCTACTGATAACATGTGCAGAAGTTGACACAAATGGGTTTGAATGGTTACTAAAGATAACTTCCTCACCTGTGACCTCTTTGCTTGTAATCAGTGTGTGTGCATAAAAGCTGAGTGAATTTCTGGGATCCAGACAGACTCTTGCATCCTTCATTCAGCCACTGATGTTTCTGGATTGTGAGTCATGGCGAAGGCAAAAGAATTGTCAACAGATCTATGGGAAAAGGTAGTTGAACTGTGTAAAACAGGAAAGGGATACAAAAATATATCCAAGGAATTGATAATACCAGCCAGCAGCATTCAAACTGTGATTAGCAAATGGAAAATCAGGGGTTCAGTAAAATCAAAACCACAGTCAGGTAGACCAACAAAAATTTTGTCCACAACTGCCAGGAAAATTGTTCAGGATGCAAAGAAAAACCCACAAATAACATCAACCGAAATACTGGTGTCATGCTACTGTAGTGCAGTATAGTGCAACCTCCACCAAGGGGTGCTGGTGAGGGAAGAGAGGTTGCAAACACAGCGTAGCATCCTGAGCAGCAGCACAAGTGCCACCAGGTGGTGAAAGAGTGGTCAGACAAGCCGATTCAGAAATAGTCAGGAGCAGAAGTACCAGAGGTCACAGCAGTACACGTGGTCACAAACAAGCCAGGGGATCAGCAATGGTCGGAAGCGGATAAGACAAAGACAAAAGACAGAAGCAGGTCTGAATGCAAGCCAAGTCAAAACTAGGGAGTCAAGAAACTTAGAGGAAAACACTGAGTCAGGACAGTAAGAGGGAATTAGCAGACACGGGGCAAGTCAGGGATCAAAGCAGTACAAATCAGGATATACTAAAGTCAGATACACACGCCGAAGGCAGAACTATAGCTGACACTGCCTGCAGGATGCAGCGGAGCTAAATAGCAAACCTGAAACCAGACTGAGGCTGAGAAAAGTTAACCCCTGAAATGACCAGACCAGGAACATGGAAAGACAGTACTCAAAACCCGGTCTGGATCATGACAACTGGTCTCTCTGAAAACTAGCGGTGTGGCTGTTTCAAGATGCACAATAAGGAGGCACTAGAAGAAAAATGGGCTGCATGGTCGAGTCGCCAAAAGAAAGCCATTACTGAACAAATGCCACAAAGTATCTCGCCTGCAATATGCAAAACAGCACAGAGACAAGCCTCAAAACTTCGGGAACAAGGTATTTAGAGTAATGAGACCATTTCTGAACTTTTTGGCTACAACCATAAACGTTACATTTGGAGAGAGGTCAACAAGGCCCATGATGAAAGGAACCCCATTCCTACTGTAAGGCATGGAGGTGGATCACTGGTGTTTTGGGGATGTGTGAGCTTCAAAGGCACAGGAAACATGGTCAAAGTTGAAGGAAAGATGAATGGAGCACATTACCAGCAAATACTGGAGGCAATTTTGCAATCATCAACCCAGAAGCTGCGCATGGGACGTACTTGGATGCTCCAACATGACAACAATCCAAAACACAAGGCCAAGTTGACCTGTCTTTGACTACAGGAGAGCAACGTGAAGGTTCTGGAGTGGCCATCTCAGTCTCATGTCCTCATTATCATTGAGCCACTCTGGGGAGATCTCAAGCGCACAGTTCATGCTAGACAGAAGAGTGGGCAAAATATTTCAAGCTGTCATTGATGTTAGCGGGGGCAATACACGGTGTTAAGAAATGGGGTATGTGAACTTTTGATCAGTGTCATTTGGATGGGTAGTCATTATGATTTTAGAAGAGAAAACACAGTGGTTTGATAATAATTGGCTTCACCCAACCACTAACTATGAAAAAGGCCAAGAAAGCAAAAATTCTGCCGGGGTATGTAAACTTTTGATCACAACTGTATATCCCCCCTCACTGGGAGCGACTCAATAACTCATACCTATAAGGGAAGGCTCTCCGGCATCTATTTGCCCTCGGTACAGTTCCCTGACTGACCAGAGGCAAGTGGTGGCACCAGAGAGACGATCCCTGCTGGGTCCTTCTCTCCCCTCCCTCGAGGTGAGCAAAGTCGACACCCCCTTCCCCTGTGCAATCCATCACCGTTCCTATTTATTAAATTGTGGCAGTTTACGTGCCAACTTCACCATTGTTACTAGTGCCTTTGTGTAGATGTGAAGGTCCCACATAATGCAGCTGTCGACAGCAACAGCAGTGATGATAAAAAAAAAAGTTTTTCTTTAAATGAATGAACATTTGTGCCAAATAAATGTCCTGGTGATTAAAAGCTGTTCTGACATTGCTTAACCTCAGTCACAATCTGATGTAGAAGATCTATTTGATTTTCTATTGATGGAAATACAAGAATAATAACAAAGGAAGAATGATATGGGAATGAAAACGTTGACATTGTACCACAATAAATATTTGATAATGTTTCTGATACACGGTATTCTCGCAAGGAAAACAACATTCCAGACAATGAATGGGATAAGGACGCCATCTCTATATAATGCTTCTTTTAGGGCAAATGTTTACTGGTCTTTGGGACAATATGTGAAGAACTAGCCACCAGTATCCTTGGTGAGGATTCTATCAAACTCAATCAGCAGCTTATTTTCCACAATGTTACCTCTAACCACAGAGGACAGATCTGTACAATGAGCAGATTTGAGATGATGCCTGCGAAATGCTGATAATTCCTTTCTTTAAAAATATTACATTTACACGTTCTCACGGGCTTACTTGTCCAGTGCTAATTTATATCTTGATACTTGCCACTCTGGTTGTCATGATGCATTTCTAATAATATAGAAAATAAATGAAACAATGTGTATATATATATATATATATATATATATATATATATATATATATATATGAACAACGACAAAGCAAAGTCCAGCAATAACGTGAGCAATCCAGGATGCTGTTAAAAATTTTTTTCTTTTTATTCATAAATCCATTAAAATGCAATGGTCCAAGCAGTTCAAAACAGCAATAAAGCAGGAAAGTCGTGCAGATAGGACTACGCGTTTCAGCGGTAGAACCCGCCTTCTTCACGGTCCAGAATCTAATCTGCTTTCCAAACATGGAACCTTATATACATCCCACTCCCATCAGGGTAATTATAAACATATGTGAGAGACTTAAAAACATGTGCTATAAAAGCAGATCAAACATATAAACTATCCACATATTGATCAGTATACAACATGCATAAAGATTATAAGGAAAGAATTCAACATATTGGAGAAAAGTACATTAGGAATGTCCGATAACCTGACCATAAGATTTAAGGCCCTGTGCACACAGTGCAGACTCCGTGCAGTTCCGCAGCAGATTTGGCCCTGCAGAACCGCAGCAGAAAAGCAACAGAACTGCACGTGATGCACAGTACCATTTAAGGCTATGTAAAACAAAAAAGGCTGTGCACATGCTGCAGATTTTTCTGCGCAGATCTGGTGCAGAATAAAAGAAGCAGCATATCGCTTCTCCTGTGCCAGGTGGTTCACAGGAGTGAGCTGGTCTACATTGTTGGATATATATATATATATATATATATATATATATATATATATGCTAAATTTCACACTTTGCATTTGTTATGGTGTTATATCCTAGGTTTTATAGATAAACCCAGTGTACTGTCTTAGAAGGGTTATCTAACCCAGGGTTCCCCAACTCCAGTCCTCAAGACCCACCAACAGGTCATGTTTTCAGGATTTCCTCAGTATTGCCCAGGTGATAATTTTTCACCTGTACAATACAAGGGAAATCCTGAAAACATGACCTGTTGGTGGGCCTTGAGGACTGGAGTTGGGGAACCCTGATCTTACCAACATAAGCTCTTTTCTTATGCTATATTAGAGGAGATCTATCAGTAGAATCAACCATCCTAAGCTGTCTATATTTGCCTGTATTTCATAAAAAGTTGAATAAAATGATACCTTGATATCTGTGATCCAATGTTTTATTCCTGGGAAATCCAAACATTCCCAGATCCTGTAACCGTTCCTCTTAGGACGTAGTTTTCAGTCTGCTCACCATCCTGGTAGCTCTTCTCTGAACTTGCTCAATTTTTTCAATGTCTTTTTTAAAATGTGGTGTCCAGAACTGGACACAGTATTCCAGATGAGGCCTGACCAAGGAGGAGTAGAGGAGGATAATTACAAAACAAAATCTAGACTCTATGCTTCTCTTAAAGGGAACCTGTCAGCAGGATTGGGCACAGTAACCTACACACAGTGTCAGGTCTGCTCCGTTATACTGATTAAAATGATACCCTGGTTGATGAAATCCATCTTGTGTTTGTTGTTTAAACTGTATTTTCAGTTTTCAGTTAATGATATGCTCGGACTCGGGGCGGCCTGTGGGTGGGCTTCATGTGGTGCTCTGCTTAGGTATTCATAATGCAGACTGCTGACAGGTCAATGATCCCTCAGTGACCTGCCCCCTAGTTTGCATAACAAATATATGTACATACTTAAAAAAATAAATAAATAAAACCCAGTTGCAGGCAGGTGCCGGCTTTGGCATAATCATATATTTAATGTGCAGTTAATAAATGTGCCTTATGTTTTCCTGAGGAGTATACATTTTTTTACCATATATACTTGAGTATAAGCCGAGGCCCCTAATTTTGCCACAAAAAACTGGGAAAACTTATTGACTCGAGTATAAGCCTAGGGTGGAAAATGCAGCAGCTACTGGTAAATTTCAAAAATAAAAATATATACCACTAAAAGTAAAATTAATTGAGACATCAGTAGGTTAAATGGTTTTGAATATCCATATTGAATCAGGAGCCCCACATAATGCTTCATACAGTTCATGATGGCCCCATAAGATGCTCCATACAAAATATGCTCCATATAATGCTCCATAAAGTTCATGATGGGCCCCATATGATGCTCAATACAAAATACGCCCCATATAATGCTGTACAAAGGTTAATAAGGGCTCCATAAGATGCTCCATAGAATTATAAGCCCCATATGCTGCTCCATAAAGGTTGCTGGCCCCATAAGATGCTCCATAGATATATATGCCCCTTATGCTGCTTCATAAAGGTTGATGGCCCCATAATATGCTCCATAGATATATATGCCCCATATGCTGCTACATAAAGGTTGATGGCCCCATAAGATGCCCCATATAATGCATAAAGGTTATGGCCCCATAAGATGCTCCATAGAATATGTCCCATAAGCTGCTCCATATATCTTGTTGGCCCCATTAGGTGCTCCATAGAATATGCCCCATATGCTGCTCCATAAAGTTTATGGCCCCATAAGATGCTCCATAGAATATGCCCCATAAGCTGCTCCATATATCTTGATGGCCCCATAAGATGCTCCATAGAATATGCCCCATATGCTGCTCCATAAAGGTTATGGCCCCATAAGATGCTCCATAGAATATGCCCCATATGCTTCTCCATAAAGGTTATGGCCCCATAAGATGCTCCATAGACTATGCCCCATATGCTGCTCCATAAAGGTTATGGCCACATAAGATGCTCCATAGAATATGCTCCATATGCTGCTCCATATTTCTTAATGGCCCCATAAGATGCTCCATAGAATATGCCCCATATGCTGCTCCATAAAGGTTATGGCCCCATAAGATGCTCCATAGAATGTGCCCCATATGCTGCTCCATAAAGGTTATGGCCGCATAAGATGCTCCATAGAATATGCCCCATATGCTGCTGCTGCAAATAAAAAAAATTACATACTCACCTCTCATCATTGGGGGCCAGGTGCCAGTGTCCTGAGCAGGTGGGGACACAGGCACGCTATGGGGGCCAGGTGCCAGTGTCGCCGCTGTCTCAGGGCCCTGGCACCTGCGATATTCACCTGTTCCCGTTCCACCACCACACGCATCTCTGTCTTCTGGGTCTCTGCAGTGACTGTTCAGGCAGAGGGCGTGCACTAACTACGTCATCGCGCCCTCTGACCTGAACGTCACAGCCAGAGGACGTGGAGGACAGAGTGGCACACGGCAGTGGAATAGGGACAGATGAATATCGCATATGCTCCCCCTGTCATACTCACCGCCTCCTGGTGCATCTCTGCAGTTCCTGCTTCTCCGATGCCGGCAGCTCCTTCCAGTGTTCAGCAGTCACGTGGTACCGCTCATTAAAGTAATGAATATGCTGCATATTCATGACTTCAATGAGCAGTACCACATGACCGCTGAACTCAGGAAGAGCTGCGGCGCCGGAGACAATCTGAGAAGCAGGGGCTGCAGAGACTGTGCCAGGAGGGGGTGAGTATGATCTGACAGCTGCACTCCCCCTCCCCCGCCGACCCCCTGGTCTATGACTCGAGTATAAGCCGAAAGGGGCACTTTCAGCCTTAAAAAACGAGCTGAAAATCTCAGCTTATATTCGAGTATATACTGTATTTTAAAATGGCGCCTGTGCAGTAGCAGCTATCGAGGTATATAGAGGTGATCGCTTATAGCTGCTATTGTGCAGGCGCGGAAGTTGCCATCTTACAGGAGGACTTTTTTTCTTCTTTAGCAAGATGGCGCCGCTGGCGCATGCGCAGTAGCAGCTATCGGATCACCTCTATATACACTGATAGCTACTACTGTGTAGGTGCAGTGGGTGCCATTTAAAAATGGATTTTTGTATGCTCCTCAGGAAAACATAAAGCACAATTATTAACTGCACATTAAACTTGCGATTATGTTGCAGTGCAGGTTCCATGGCTGGCATAATATTCATTTTGTAAACTAGGGGGCAGGTTACTGAGGGATGAGTGATCTGTCAGAAGCCATACTTATGAATACATAATCAGAGTACCTCATGAAGTCTCCCCACAGGCCGCCACATAGCATGAGCATATCATTAACACAAAACTGAAAATAAAGATTAAATAGCAACCAGAAGGCAGATTTCATCAACCAAGGTATCAGTATAATGGTGCCAACCTGACACTGTTTGTAGCTTACTGTGCACAATCCTGACAAGTTCCCTTTAAGGGACTTTCATGTGCAATCAACTGTTCTGCATTGAAGTTTTAAGATGTCAGACACAGTGGTCTACAAGAGATCACTGACAACAGAGCCTACAAGAGCTCAACAGATCGGCATCCCACGATCACTTTGTATGGGGGGAACGATGGCTATCAGAATTGACAGATGCCATGTCAAATGCTATTAAATGCTCCATTTAAGTGGATAGACCATTGCAATCGGAGCTGGGGGCTATGTAACGCAGCCAGCATCAGCTTGGCATGAGTTATGCATGATAAACATTGTTAATAGGCTAAGATGGCAGCCATGTTGGCCATGATTAAACACTGGCTTCCATAGGAATTTGTTGGCCCCTAGCAATCACATTATGAGAGAGAGTGTGGTGTGACAGAGGGTGCCTCTCCCTCTGTTAAACATATTTGATCCACAATCGCTTGTGGCAGGCAAAGGATTAAATGTCTAGGATTACAGCGGCATGTAAAAGTTTAGGCACTCCAGCTCAAAATTACTGTTATTGCAAACAGTTAAGCAACTTGAAGATGAAATGATCTCTAAAAGGCCTAAAGTTAAAAATGACTCATTACCTTTGTATTTTAGGCAAAACAGAATGTTGTCATCATTTACATTTCAAAAATTACAAAATGGAAAATGGGCCATTGCAAAAGGTTTGGCACCCTGCATGGTTAGTACCTAGTAGCACCCCTTTTTGAAAGTATCACGGCTTGTAAACACTTTTTGTAGTCAGCCAAGAGTCTTTCAATTCTTGTTTGCGGGATTTTCATCCATTTTTCCTTGGAAAATTCTTCCAGTTCTGTGAGATTCTTGGGTCGTCTTGTATGCACTGCACTGCATTCTGAGGTCTAGCCACAGATTTTTAATGTTCAGATCAGGGGACTGTGATGGCCTTTGGTAAACATTCAGCTTGAGCCTTTTGAGGTGGCCTGTTGTGAATTTTGATGTATGCTTAGGATCATTATCCATTTTTAGAAGCCATCCTCTTTTCAACTACAGCTTTTTTGCTGATGGTATTATGTTTACATCAATAATTTGTTGAAATTTCATTGAATCCTTTCTTCCGTCTACCCATGAAATGTTCCCTGTGCCATTGGCAGCAACACAACCCCAAACCATGATAAATCCACCTCCATGCTTAATGGTTGGTGACATGTTCTTTTCCTGAAATTCTGTGCTCTTTTTTGCCACACAAACCTTTGATCATTGTGGCCAAAGAGTTCAATTTTAGATTTAGATGTTCTTTTCCATACTTCTGATGCAGAATTTTATGGTGAGAACAAATGAGAGGTTTTCTTCTGATGACTCTTTCATGGAAGCCATATTTGTGCAGGTGTCTCTGAACAGTAGAACAATGTACCACAATGCCAGAGCCTGCTAAATATTCATGAAGGTCTTTTCTAGCCAAGCGGGGGTTCTGATTTGCTAGCAATCCTACGAGCAGCTCTCACTGAAATTTAGCTTGGTCTTCCAGACCTTATCTTGATCTCCACTGTTACTGTTAACTGCCATTTCCATTACATTTTGAACTGAGGAAAGGGTAACTTGAAAATTCTTTACTATCTTTTTATAGCCTTTTCCTGCTCTGTGGGCCTCTTCCATTTTCATTTTCAAATTGCTAGGCAACTACTTAGAAGAACCCCTGGCTGCAGTTTTTTGGCACAAGGTTAGAGGAAGTTGGTTTTTATAAAGCTGGGAAATTGGCATCACCTGCACAACTCTGTTGTCAGGTGTCCCTAACACTAGGGGTGCCCTAGCTCGCCCTGTTCCCCGGGTTACTTCTGATGGCAAAGACGCCGGGGCCACACACCTTGCCTTAGCTGATGAATCCGCCCTCAGTCTTTACCCTTCAACCACCCAGGGAAGATGGGAGTAATAATATACCATAGAACACCAACCAGACAAACAAGATAATCGTAACAGGAGTTACAAAAAATACTAAACATACAAATATACTAACACATATATCAGAGAAATGTACCAGTGAGTGGAGGATGAAGTTAAACCAAAGTAGGAGAAGGGAATTATAACACACTCAAAACCTAGCGACAGTCACAGATAAATCCACCAACTGCCTACTCCAATAACCACCAACAACCTCCAACCATGCAGCAAAAGCTACTCTGACAATGAGTACTAGCCAAGGCACAGATTATATAGAAGATAGGAGTGGCTAACTGTGCACAGCTGAGAGCCTAAGTGCTCCAGGAGCTCTCAACAGAGCAGATTAACTTCTGCACTACCAAAAGAAATTTAAACCATTTAATGAGAAGATGAAGTGCTTCTAATCAGTCATAAGTAGGAGAAATCAGATGCTGCGGTCTTCTGGCTCCTCTCTGTCATGGTAAACTTTGTGACACTGGCCTTTCCTAACTATGATCGCGATCAAGCCATAACCCTAACAGGTTAATTTGTTCTGAAACCTTGATCAAAGTTAATTGAGCACACAAATCTCCAAAGGTGGCTAAACTTTTCCATATGATTATTTTCCTTTTTTTGTAATTTTTAAAATGTAAAATATGACAATATGTATATTTTTTTTTCCTAAAATACAAACTAAATGTGCCATGTTTTACTTTCAGCCTTTTAGAGATCATTTCATTTTCAACTTATTTAACTGTTTACAATAAAAGTAATTTTGACCAGGGGTGCCCAAACTTTTACATGCCACTGTAGATATCTCAGATCTTGATAGTTGAAGAAGGAGCAGGGATGTGTAGTATGATTCCTCTCCTGCTGCTGATTGAATGAATGCGCTAACACCACCTGAGAGAACAGCATTATGAAATTGTAACTCACAGAACAGGAGTCATCACCCGACTGAAATGTATACTATTTACGTCTCTGGTCAGAAGCCAGTCACATGACAAGAACATCTAATGTATGGAAGTATCCAAATAATCTGCTGACATCAGAGGAAATATATGCATATGTTCATTCTGGTGCATGTGCCAGTAATTTTGAATTCCAAAAAAATCCAAAAAAAAAGTCAGGACTTTAAAAAAAGGAATAATACTGATACAGCTAAACACATTTTATGCTGAAGGTAAAAGATAAAACAAAAGTCAAATGAAAATGCTTTAATTTTTGTTGTGTTTCAAGTCCAAAATAAATGTAATGAGTAGAGTTGAGCGAAACGGGTCGAAAAATTTCAAAAGTCGCCAACTTTTGGCAAAGTCGGGTTTCATGGAACGAAACCCGACCCTAGGATGAGGTCGGCCACGAGGTCGGCGACTTACGCGCCAAAGTCGCGTTTCAAAAGTTTGTTTTGCGCTCTTTTTCAGCCAATCAGGATCCACGGACACTGTGGGCAACGTGATGACATAGGCAGGGCTCACCACCATCTTTCAGAAGGGCATGCAAGTAATTGGCTTGCTTTGGTGGGCGTCACAGGGGTTATAAAAGGGCGTGCACGCCGACCGCCATCTTACTTCTGCCGATCTTAGCATAGGGAGAGGTTGCTGATTCTGTAGGGAGAGCGATAGGCAGGGAAGAAGAAAAAAAAAACTGCTTCTGCTGCTAGCGATTTTGCCTGTACAACACACCAGTCACTGTGTGTGCAGTGCAAGGGGAGGCTATATTGTGGTGGATCAGCGGTGTTGGTTGTTAGGCTGCCTTCTAAGGCTTCCTGACAGCTGCATTGCTGTTTACCCACTGCTCTGCAAACTGCTTTTTTAAAAGCAATCCCAATTTTTTTTTTTGTCCTGCTGAGGTACTGAGCGTGCATTTTTTCACACCATACAGCGTCAGTGGGCCTCACACAATCCAAAAGTGTCCAGTGTCCACTAGTGTCTGCAGAAATTCAAAATCTCCCTTATCTTATAGTCACTTTTTTCACACCTGTGCCATCGAGCCTGTGACATAGCGTTCTGATATTCAGTGGGTCTCACACAATCCAAAAGTGTCCAGTGTCCAATAGTGTCTGCAGAAATTCAAAATCTCCCTTATCCTGTAGTCACTTTTTTCACACCTGTGCCATCGAGCCTGTGACATAGCGCTCTGATATTCAGTGGGCCTCACACAATCCAAAAGTGTCCAGTGTCCACTAGTGTCTGCAGAAATTCAAAATCTCCCTTATCCTGTAGTCACTTTTTTCACACCTGTGCCATCGAGCCTGTGACATAGCGCTCTGATATTCAGTGGGCCTCACACAATCCAAAAGTGTCCAGTGTCCACTAGTGTCTGCAGAAATTCAAAATCTCCCTTATCCTGTAGTCACTTTTTTCACACTTGTGCCATCGAGCCTGTGACATAGCGCTCTGATATTCAGTGGGCCTCACACAATCCAAAAGTGTCCAGTGTCCACTAGTGTCTGCAGAAATTCAAAATCTCCCTTATCCTGTAGTCACTTTTTTCACACCTGTGCCATCGAGCCTGTGACATAGCGCTCTGATATTCAGTGGGCCTCACACAATCCAAAAGTGTCCAGTGTCCACTAGTGTGTGCAGAAATTCAAAATCTCCCTTATCCTGTGGTCACTTTTTTCACACCTGTGCCATCGAGCCTGTGACATAGCGCTCTGATATTCAGTGGGCCTCACACAATCCAAAAGTGTCCAGTGTCCACTAGTGTCTGCAGAAATTCAAAATCTCCCTTATCCTGTAGTCACTTGTTTCACACCTGTGCTATCGAGCCTGTGACATAGCGCTCTGATATTCAGTGGGCCTCACACAATCCAAAAGTGTCCAGTGTCCACTAGTGTCTGCAGAAATTCAAAATCTCCCTTATCCTGTAGTCACTTTTTTCACACCTGTGCCATCGAGCCTGTGACATAGCGCTCTGATATTCAGTGGGCCTCACACAATCCAAAAGTGTCCAGTGTCCACTAGTGTCTGCAGAAATTCAAAATCTCCCTTATCCTGTAGTCACTTTTTTCACACCTGTGCCATCGAGCCTGTGACATAGCGCTCTGATATTCAGTGGGCCTCACACAATCCAAAAGTGTCCAGTGTCCACTAGTGTGTGCAGAAATTCAAAATCTCCCTTATCCTGTAGTCACTTTTTTCACACCTGTGCCATCGAGCCTGTGACATAGCGCTCTGATATTCAATGGGCCTCATACAATACAAAAGTGTCCAGTGTCCACAAGTGTGTGCAGAAATTCAAAATCTCCCCTGTCCTATAGACACCTTGTACCTTGTTTTACATTACTATATAGTTTGTTGGATTTTGTCTACATTTCTACAAAAAATGAGGAAGGCTGGTGGAAGAGGCCGTGGAATTGGGCGGGGGTTGGCAGCTGGTAATGATGGTGTTGGTGGTGGATCTGATGGTAGTGGCAAGAGCAAAATAGGACCGAATGCAGGAGGTGTTGAGCCTGCGTCATCATCTGGCTCCATAAGGCTTCGAAGGCTTAGTTTTCTAGGAGTTGGCAAACCGCTTTTAAAGCCAGAGCATCAGGAAAAAGTTTTGTCTTACATTGCTGACTCAGCCTCCAGCTCTATCGCCTCCTCTTCTGAAGTTGTAAAAAGTAAAAGCACTGAGTCGTCATTGGAGGCTCATGTTCATGAACCACACCTTTCCTTGTGTCCTTCACCCCAACCAAGATTGAAGGATGACGCAGGCCATACTACTGATTACTCCATGGAGCTGTTTTCACATACCATGCCTGGATTATCAAGTGAAATGGTGAATTACCCAGGCCAAGATGAATCTGACATGGAGTGCACTGATGCACAGCTGCTGATAGATGATTCTGCTGGTACATTCACTCAGAGCACTACATTGTCCTCGCAGTGTACAGAGCCAGATTCTGACCCTGATGAGACTCAGGTGCCCCTTCCCACACACTATACCACCTTACACGGTGACACAGAGGAAGGTGCACATGGCATTGAAGAGGAGGTGATGGATGACCCAGTTGTTGACCCAGATTGGCATCCATTGGGGGAAGAGGGTGCTGCTTCCAATAGCTCAGATGAGGAGCATCCACAGCAGACATCGACATCGCAACAGCTGTTATCTGGCAGGCCCGGAGCACTCCAAAGACAGGTTCCAAAAATCAAAAGAGTTGCTGGACAGCTTGTCCAGAGGGTCAAAAGATCACAGCATGCTAGGCCGCAAAATGTCTGCCAAAGTAGGAAGAGTGCAGTGTGGCACTTTTTTGAACAAAATCCTCATGATCAGGCCAAGGTTATCTGTAAGAAGTGCGCAAAGACCTTTAGCCGAGGGAAAAATCTGAAAAATTTGAATACCAGTTGCATGCTTAGACATTTAACCAGCATGCACTTGCAAGCGTGGACACAACACCAAACCTCAAGTGCCACATGTGCAACTGATCACAAAGAAGGTAGTCAGCAACGCTACATTGTTTCCCCCACTGTTAGCCCACCGGTTAGCACAGCAGCAAATGTTGAGGTGTCGTTGCAAGGCCACAGCAGTTAGGGAATCCCACTGTTATATCAACGAAATACTGAATCTAGGTCATCAGAAAGAACACCAACTCCATCACCATCATCAACCCTCTCTCAGTCCGCCCTGTCCACCGCTACTTCCACCATATGCAGCTCTCAAGTCCAGCTCACCCTCCCAGACACTATGAGTAGGTCAAGAAAGTACTCAGTCTCTCATCCGCGTACACTGGGTTTGAACGCCCACATTGCCAAACTAATCTCGTTTGAGATGATGCCCTATCGGTTGGTGGTAAGCGCAGCTTTCCGCGAACTCATGGCCTATGCAGTACCACGCTATGACCTACCCAGTCGCCACTTCTTCTCTCACAAAGCCATCCCAGCCCTCCACCATCATGTAAAAGACCGCATTGTCCATGCACTCAAGCAGTCAGTGAGTGGAAAGGTGCACCTCACAACTGATGCATGGTCCAGTCGGCATGGCCAGGGCCGTTACATGTCCATCACTGCGCACTGGGTTAATGTGGTGGATGCAGGGTCCACAGGGGACAGCGGTGGTGGAACAGTGCTGCCTAGCCCACGGTATAGGAAACAGTTGGCTGTAGGCGTTCGACCCTCCTCCTCCTCCTCCTCCTCCTCCAGAAGCGAAAACTCGTCCACAGAGCGCAGTCGTACGAGCACTCCATCTGCAGCTGCCACTGTTGCACACGAGGTGTCCCCCTATCGAGCAGCTAGTGGAAAGCGTCAGCTGGCTGTGTTGCAGATGATGTGTTTGGGCGACAGACACACCGCCGAGGTGCTGGCCGAGTACTTGAAGCGACAAACTGAGTCATGGCTGGGCAGTGTACATCTTGAGGCAGGCAAGGTAGTTAGTGATAACAGCCGTAATTTTGTGGCAGCCATAGCCCTTTCAAAACTCAGCCACATACCTTGCTTGGCTCACACCTTGAACCTGGTGGTGCAGTGCTTCCTCAAAAATTATCCGGAGTTAACAGCCCTGCTCCAGAAGGTGCGAAGACTGTGCGCGCACATCCGCCGGTCGCCTGTACACTCCGTTCGTATGCAGAAGCTGCAGCGATTGCTCCACCTTCCCAACCACCGCCTCATTATCGACATTGCAACAAGGTGGAACTCCACCCTGCACATGGTGGAGCGGCTGTGCGAGCAGAGGCAGGCCATAATGTATTTGTGGGAGGATACACGGCCAGGCACTTTGAGAGCAGACATGGAGTTGACAGGTGTGCAGTGGTCGAAGCTGAAAGACCTCTGTAAAGTCCTTCAGTGTTTTGAGGAATGCACACGGCTGGTAAGCGCAGACGACGCCATCCTAAGCATGAGCATCCCACTTATGCGTCTGCTCATGCAAACTTTGACGCACCTTAAGGAGCAGGAGTCTGCAGCCAATGTTGATGAGGAGGAAGAGGAGGAGGGAATCCTTGATGACATTCAGCCATTGTCTCCTCAGGGACCTCTCCTGGACGAGGTGGAGGAAGAAGAGGAGGAGGAGGATGATGATGGGGATGATTACTTAGGGGAGGAGGATGCATCTCGTGGGGCAAGTGAAAATGTTGGCGTGGCAAGGTCTGGTACAGGGTTTGTGCATGACTGGAGGGATGTGGATTTGCCAGAAATTGCTCCTCCAACCAGCACTCGCAGTGCATCATTGACACCGGGAACATTGGCCCACATGTCAGATTATGCCTTGCAGATCCTAAAAAGGGACCCCCGCATTGCCTAAATGATGAACGATGACGACTACTGGTTGGCCAGCATCCTGGATCCACGCTATAAAGGCAAATTACAAAACATCATGCCACAGGAGAACCTTGACCTAATATTGGCTAATAAACAAGCAACTCTGGTAAATCGGTTGCTTGAGGCATTCCCAGCACACAGCAGCGGTGATGGTTCTCACACGAGCCGTACGGGTCGGGGGCAGCTTGGCAGAGGTGTTCATCGTGCACACAGCAGAAGTGGCGTTGGAGACACGGGTTTCATGACAATGTTGTGGACTGATTTTTCAAGTACCGCTCACACAACTGGTAATACTGCATCGATGGAAAGTGACAGGAGACAGCAGTTGTCAACTATGGTTACAAACTACTTTTCCTCCCATATCGATGTTCTCCCACACAGGTCATTCCCCTTTGACTATTGGGCCGCTAAACTGGACACCTGGCCTGAAATGGCACAATATGCCTTACAGGAGCTCGCTTGCCCAGCTGCAAGTGTGCTATCGGAAAGAGTCTTCATTGCAGCTGGATCAATCCTGACAGAAAAAAGGACCCGTCTGTCAACCCAAAATGTTGATGATCTAACCTTCATTAAAATGAACCATGCATGGGTTTCCAAGGATTTTGTCCCACCTTCCCCTGATGACACATAGGGTGACAGAAAAATGGCTTGCTTTGGTCCACCTCTTCCTGGGACTTGACCTATTTCGCCTTTTGCATCAGCTGAATGTACAACATCAACATATGCCACTTTCTAAATCTCCCTAACTGTGCTGCCTCCCCCCCCCATGGCCGGGGTCACCACCTAGCGCACGACACCGTGCAACTGCCGTTGCCCTGGACAGGTGGGTAGGCTGACTCTTGGGCGCGGGCACTGGCACAGGGTCCCTCATAGTGCAATCAAGTGTCTCTGACAGTGGTGGTGCACACCCACCGTCAGACACACCGCCATACTATGAGGGGCCCAGTGCCAGTACCGACGCCCACGAGTGGGCCCCCCTTGCTTAGGCAGGGCCCCAGCATTTGCAATCTTTACCTCTCCCTGCTCCTCCGCTATGTAGTCTGGGCCGTCAAATCCATACTGTGCCTGACGCCGTCTGAGCCTGCCTCCTGATGTATAGACATATATTTTGAATGTGTACGCTATCCATACATGCTATCCGGGGATACGGTACCCTTTCTCACCTTTGTGCAATCACGTGCAATCCATACTGGGCCTAACACCGTCTGAGCCTGCCTTCTGATGTATAGACATATATTTTGAATGTGTACGCTATCCATACATGTTATCCGGGGATACGGTACCCTTTCTCACCTTTGTGCAATCACGTGCAATCCATACTGGGCCTAACACCGTCTGAGCCTGCCTCCTGATGTATAGACATATATTTTGAATGTGTACGCTATCCATACATGTTATCCGGGGATACGGGACCCTTTCTCACCTTTGTGCAATCACGTGCAAGCCATACTGGGCCTAACACCGTCTGAGCCTGCCTCCTGATGTATAGACATATATTTTGAATGTGTACGCTATCCATACATGTTATCCGGGGATACGGTACCCTTTCTCACCTTTGTGCAATCACGTGCAAGCCATACTGGGCCTAACACCGTCTGAGCCTGCCTCCTGATGTATAAGGTAATGTTTAAGGTTCAGCTGTGCAACCATACTGCCCACGTAAAACAAACACTTTGCCTTCATGAACACTGTTTGGAGGGTCATGACTTGTGGGAATAACGCCGCCCAATCAGTTAACCTGCTAGAGAGATCCTTTGTTGCTCCCAAGCATGACACACTCCCTAGGAGGAAGGTAATGCCACTGTGGCGACCGTACTCCTGGGGGCGACACAAGTGCACTGATGCCCAGCCACTGCTCGGTGAATCTGCTGCTACATTGACCCAGACCACTACATTTCCCTCGCATGCTACACGGCCTGAATCTGACCCTGATGAGACTCAGGTTACCCTTCCCATATACAGTTCCATCTTACACGGTGACAAAGAGGAAGCTGCAGATGAAAGTGCAGGTTCGGCCCACCTGCCATCAGACACACCACCGTACTATCAGGGGCCCTGTGCCAGTGCCGTCGCCAACGAGTGGGCCCCCCCTGCTTGCTCAGGATCACAGCACTTGCAAGGTTGAAATACTGTGCAGTGAGATGGAAGATGGGGACGACGAGGAGTCCAGACTAGTACAGGGATTCCCTAGCGAGGAGACTTATTTGATTGTTTTCAATGTTGGGACAGCAATTTTTGGGGAGCACTATACTCTGGAGAATGATAGATGGGGCCCACCATACACTGGAACATTCCAAAGGTGGACATCAGACACTGGAGCAGCATTTACAGGGCCCATTATACACTAGAGCATTAGAAATGGGGCCCATTATGTTTGGAGCATTATTTGGGCCCATAAGACAGTGGAGCTTCATCCATGGGGACCAACATATACTGTAGCATTATGTGGAGCTCATCATATACTGTTTCAAACATTATATGGGACCAATGATTCTGTATGGAGAAATAGATGGGCCTCGTCATGAGGTGTAAAAAGTGAAGTATTTTTCATTGTACTATACCGCTATTTCTCTGCCGTATCGGAGCATGATGAGTTGTGGTATGTTTTAAAGGGGCGCTCTTTCGCCCAGGGCACATGAAAACCTGAAGCCAGCCCTACCCCCCCACAACTTTAGTCAAATAACCCCCATTTTTCAGTGCGTAACTTGTATTATGAAGTTAATTAAGGTTGACAAGCTTAAGTAAGAAGAATTGATGCTTTTGGCATTCAAATGAGCACTGTAGGTGTGTTTCCTGTACTCCTCTCACTGCCGACTTTTATTCCCCATTGACTTACATTGGGTTTCGTGTTTCGGGACGACCCCGACTTTTCCCTATAATCGGCCGATCTTGCTCGACCCGACTTTTGGAAAAGTCAGGTTTCACAAAACGAAACTCGACCCTAAAAAACCAAAAGTCGCTCAACTCTAGTAATGAGAATGAAACAGAACTAACACATCTGTTGTTGTTAAATGTTAAGCAATCAATGTAGATTTGTTTTGTGAGTCTTGGGAATTGTGCTGGGCAAAGTACCAGGTGAACAATTGAAGTAAAGTATTCTGTCTTCAATTTATTCAATTAGATGTGGCATAAAACAAATGAAGCATGTCAGGGAATAAAACTATCAGGATCCTGTCAGCGCCGGCGAACTGCCACGGCTGAGCAGGGTGACTCACCCCCACTGCAGGAGGGCCCGGGGTCCGATACTGCAGGGAAAGTTCAGGCAGACGGGACCTGTGATGCTGAAGGTAGTAAGAGTACAAGGACCTACGATCATGTGACCACAGGGGGCAGGGCTTAGCGTCCCACTGCTGGAGATGATTGTAGGATTCTACTACAGGAATCCTGGAGTAGAGGCGAGGGGAACTCAGGTCAGACAAACGGGGGGTCATACACGGAGAGGGTGGTGCGGTACCAGAGGGGCGAGCAGAGAGTAGTCAGAACATAAGCAATGAGTCATACACGGAGATAGCTGCACAGTACAAGAGGGGCAATCAGAGAAAAGTGAGGTCATAGGCAATGAGTCATACAGAGAGATAGCAACGCAGTACAAGAGGGACAGACAGAACTCATAGCAGGGACAGAACTGGATCAAAACCAAACAAGCATAAAGTATCACAGTCACAAAGCACACCAGTGTCACACACACTCGGCCAAGGGTCTGAGTATAAGCGACGAGGAATGAGCCCACAATGAGGCTATAAAAATCTCAGAGTGAGGTCGTACACATTAACCTCTGAACTACCTAATCCTCCAAGCTGAGCAAACCATGACAAAAACCAGCAATGCTTGGCCCCAGAATGATAGGACTTATTCATCAAATAGTTGAAATATTAGGGAAGAGAAGGCAATACGGAAACTTTAGTCACTTGACCTATACTATTGAGATTACAATTCTGTTTGTGATTTTTGATCAATTCTCTCTTAATAAGAAATTGTAAAGATAAGAGATAACCCTGTTCTGTGATGTGCATACTATACCAATACAGGCATCACTCTGCCCTACTGTGTGACTTTTATTAGTTTTATAACATTTGTTATCCCAGTCTTATGACTTTACACAGAACCTACAGTCAAATATAGTGGAGGTATAAAGATGTTTTGGTGTTGTTTTGATGCCTCTGGCACTGGTTGTCTTGACTGTGTACAAGGCATCATAAAATATGAAGATTACCAAAGAATTTTGGGTCACAATGTAGTGTCCAGTGTCAGAAAGATGGGTTTGCGTCCTAGTTCATGGGTCTTCCAGCAGGACAATGACCCCAAAGATACTTCAAGAAGAACCCAGAAATGGATGGAAACAAAGCTCTGGATTGTTCTGAAGTGACCAGCAATGAGTCCGGATCTAAATCCCATTGAACACCTATGGAGAGATCTTAAAATTGCTGTTGGGAGAAGGCACCCTTCAAAAATGCGTGACCTGGAGCAGTTTGCAAAGAAAGAGTGGTCCAAAATTACAGTTGAGAGGTGTAAGTAGCTTGTTGGTAGTTATAGGAAGTGACTAATTTCAGTTATTTATTCCAGACAGTGTGCAACCAAATATTAAGTTGAGGCTGCCAACAATTTAGTCTGGCCCAATTTTGGGGTTTTGTGTGAAATTATGTCCAATTTGACCTTTTTCTCTCTGTTTTTGTGTTGTTTCAATACACAGAGGAAGTAAACGTGTATAACAAAATGTGTATTTGCAATTATTTTCAGGATAAATACTTCATTTTCTGGAAGAATTTCAAGCGTGCTAACACTTTCAGCCAGGACTGTATTACTAGAATGAAGTGGTAATTGCACTAAAAAAAGACCAGTCCCAACACGGTGTATCTTTTTGGGTTTTTTTCATAGCTGAATGGAGCTCATAGTAGTCAAAAAGAGATAGATATTTTCTACAAAGTTTGTCACTTCATTCCAAAAATAAGTGATGAGATAAAGTTACTGGCAAAGTACTGGAGGGGAAATATGTATCACTGAGGTTCAGTGATATGAACCTAGAAAAATGCTCCAGCACACTGAGAGTGCTGAGAGGGGTCAATTGGCCATGTTAAGGCCTAGGTTTAGCGAACAGCTGTACAGTGGGTGGGAGACTGTTCACCATATCTCCACCCCAGGGTGTGGTTTAGGGAGTAAATCATTAACTGTCTGAGTCATTCAGTGATGAGTGTGCTTAGAGATGTGATCCCCAAAGCTGTGTGTGAAGATAAATGAAGTGGAATCTTTTTTTGTGTTTGTTTCTTAAATGGGTGGATCCCTGCAGCACCAAGGACTGTGCCATTTATTTTTGTTTCGTTTTCCCGTTAGGCCAGAAATGCCATATTTATGTTGCTAATTCTGCACTGGTTTATGCTGTGCCTTAATAAACCAATGAAAAATTTAATTGGACAGCGTTCCTGTGTCTACCTTGATGAGCAGCCAAGTGAGTCGATCTACCACAATGAGAATCACAGCAGTTAAACTCCTACTAATTGGACATTGATGACATGTACAGTAGTACTTGAAAATTTGTGAAACTTTCACAACTTTCCATATTTCTGCATACATTTTACCTAAAACAACATCAGACTTTCCCAGAAATACTAAAAGTAGATAAAGAGAACCATTGTCATTTATATAAATAAAGAAAATGGTCTAATATCACATGTCTATGAGTTGCAAAAGTATGTGAACCTTTTGGGTTAGCAGATAGCTTGATTTTCAAATTACCGTATTTTTCGGACTATAAGACGCACCGGACCATAAGACGCACCCCAATTTTTAGAAGGAAAATAGGGAAAAAAATAAT
This sequence comes from Dendrobates tinctorius, assembly GCF_039654945.1. Classification (NCBI taxonomy): domain Eukaryota; kingdom Metazoa; phylum Chordata; class Amphibia; order Anura; family Dendrobatidae; genus Dendrobates; species Dendrobates tinctorius. The sequence continues at coordinate 41,888,338 of NW_027361679.1, read as the reverse complement.
AATGTGTCAAATGGGGGTCCGTCTTACAGTCCGAATTCAGCTTACCCGGGAAGGGATCCGGCACAGGTGGAGAAGTAGTCACAGGGTCATTCAGTGGTCCAGGCTCGTGCAGTGGCGGCGGCTCTGTGCTGGGGCAGCTGCGCTGGGGCTGGGGCGGGTGGGCTGTGCTGGGGCAGCTGTGCTGGGGTAGGGGCAGCTGTGCTGGGGCAGCTGGGCTGGGGCAGGTGGGCTGGGGCAGGAGCAGCTGTGCTGGGGTAGCTGGACTGTGGCAGGGGCAGGTGGGCTGGGGCAGCTGTGGCAGGGGCAGCTGTGGCAGGGGCAGCTGTGCTGGGGCAGGTGGGCTGGGGCAGGGGCAGCTGTGCTGGGGCAGGGGCAGCTGTGCTGGGGCAGGAGCAGCTGTGCTGGGGCAGCTGGGCTGTGGCAGGGGCAGCTGTGCTGGGGCAGGGGCAGCAGTGGCAGGGGCAGCTGGGGCAGCTGTGCTGGGGCAGGTGGGCTGGGGCAGCTGTGGCAGGGGCAGGTGGGCTGGGGCAGCTGGGGCAGCTGTGGCAGGGGCAGCTGTGCTGGGGCAGGGGCAGGTGGGCTGGGGCAGCTGTGGCAGGGGCAGGTGGGCTGGGGCAGGTGGGCTGGGGCAGGTGGGCTCTGCGATGGTGGCAGCGGGCGGCGCTCTGCGGTGCGGTGGTGGCAGCGGGCTGTGCTCCGGTGCAGGGGCGGCGGCTCCGCCGGCGTTTCTTCGCAGCCCGGAGGCCCCCGCACACCCCTTGCTGGGCGCCGCCATGTTGCGGTGGCCTCCGGGAGCATGGATGCCGGCAAGATGGCCGCCGGTCCGGGGACAGCGCATGCGCAGCTTCAGATCTCGTCCCCCGAGATCTCGGGACGAGATCTGAAGCTGCGCATGCGCCGTCCCCGGACCGGCGGCCATCTTGCCGGCGTCCATGCTCCCGGAGGCCACCGCAACATGGCGGCGCCCAGCAAGGGGTGTGCGGGGGCCTCCGGGCTGCGAAGAAACGCCGGCGGAGCCGCCGCCCCTGCACCGGAGCACGGCCCGCTGCCACCACCGCACCGCAGAGCGCCGCCCGCTGCCACCACCGCACCAGGTACCGTGCATTGCGACCATAAGACGCACCCCCCACTTTCCTCCAAAATTTTGGGGGAAAAAAGTGCGTCTTATGGTCCGAAAAATACGGTAAGTCAGTTGTTTTCGATCAATGGGATAACAATCAGGTGTGAGTGGGCAATCTTTTTTATTTAAAGATCAGAGATTTACCAAAGTCTGTTCAGATGTTTGGGGAAACTTATCATGGCATGAACAAAGGTGATTTTTGTAGACCCCTGAGGAAGTGTTGTTGGTGTTCATAAGGCTGGAAAAGGTTACAAAACCATATCTTAAGAGTTTGGATTCCACCAATCCATGGTCAAACAGATTGTGCTCAAACGGAGGAAATTGAAGATCATTATTACTCTCCCCATATGGGATTAACTAAGAAATATCATTCCAAGAGCTGGACACATCATAGTCCATGTGGCCTATGTCACATTAGCTAATATTAATGTTCATGTGTCCATCATCAGGAGGACACTGAACAACAATGGTGTTCATGGCAAGATTGCAAGTAAAAAGCTACTGCTCCCCAAAAAGAACATTGCTTTCCATCTGCAATTTGCTGAATATTACATGGACAAGCCAGAAGGCTATTGGAGCAATGAAATGTGTACAGATGAGACCAAAAGCAAGTTTTCTGCTTTAAATGAGAAATGTTAAGATGAGAGAAAGAAAACACTGCATTGCAGCATTGATAATTCATGACGAGAAACACAGTGTTGGTATTATTTTTTCGGCATGTTTTGCTGCATCATGGTAGGATGGCTTGCCATCATAGATGGAACAATAAATGCCACGACATCTATCCATTTGCTGAATCTTGAAAGAGCATGGGTCATGCAGTAAGACAACGACCTAATGCACACAAGTCATTCTACAAAAAAAATGGTCAAAGGGGTTGTCCAGTCTAAATTGATAAGTCTGCAGTCATTTTGTGTGACTGCAGACTTATGAATCTCCCCGGTGCATGTAGTGTGCGCTGTGAAGATTCACCGGTTTCTGAGCAGGGACCGGTGGTTATGTATGTAGTATGCATACTCCTAGCCAGAGTCCAACCAGTGGGCGCGGCCTCGCTCCATACGCTTGTATAGAGTGAGGCCTTGCCCCGTCTAGTGACAAGGCCGTCCAGTGAACATGGGCATCTAGTGGACGTGACCTTACTCAATACAAGTGTATGGAGGGAGGCCACGCCCACTAGTTGGGAGAGTATCCACAACGCATATGTATCCGCCGGTCCCAGCTCAGACATGTCAAAGCCTCGTAGCACACAGTGCATGCACTGGGGGAATTAATAAGTGTGCAGTCACACTAAGTGACAGCAGATATCAATTTAGACCAGTCTACCGATTTAAAGAATAATAGAAGCATAAAGTTAATGTTTTGGAATGGCCAAGAAATAGTCCTGACCTTTGTCATAAAGAAATGTTATGTAAGGACTAGTGTTGAGCATTCCAATACCGCAAATATCGGGTATCGGACGATATTCGCGGTATCGGAATTCCGATACTGAGTTCCGATACTTTTTGCATATCGAAGTTCCCATAATGCTATGAGCCAGTTTGATTTGATTCAGCCAATGAGGAATCCTCAGAAGTGTGGGCACATCCTGTTAGGCATGTAGGCATGTTAACTAATGGCATGGCTGTGATTGGCTGCTGAAATGATGCCATGATGCACTATAAAAGCCGCTGCCGCCGCGATTTAGGGTTCACTCTGCTGTGAATTCAGTTAGGGACAGGACGCTGCTGTTCAAGACTCTGAGGGACAGTTAGAGATAGCGATTTGCTATATAATATTGTGCTTTACCCAGGCTACATTATCAATCACTGTAGCTTTCTTTTGCCTTGCAGCGCTGTTCACAGCTGTCTGCAAGGTCTGTGTGAGTGCAGCTCACGCTGTAGTGTGTCCTGCAGCCACCTCTGGTTGTAGGCCGCTCAGCGTGTGTCACTGCCTCATACATATTTATTTTTGTTTTATTGCTGCTCATTTTTCATTAATTCTCCTATTAGTGTGCATCCATCCGTATCCATCTACATTGGTTTCACTATAGGAGTAGACAGCGGAGCCTTTCTGCAGCCTTTCAGTGCTAGTGCCCAGTTCTCTGCACTGTTCACGGCTGTCTGTAAGGTCTCTGTGTGTGAGTGCAGCTCACATTGTAGTGTGTTCTGCAGCCACCTCTGGTTGTTGTCCGCTCAGCGTGCATCACTGCCTCATACATAGTCCTTTTTTTGTTTTATTGCAGCTCATTTTTCCTGATTTTTTTTCTCCTATTAGTGTGCTTTCACCCATATCCATCGACATTGGTTGGTTGCAAACACTATATAGGAGTAGATAGAGGAGCCTTTTTTCTGGCATGTGCCCTGCAGCCGCAGCCAGATTAGCATTAGCCTATTTTTTGGAGCCTCATCTATTGCATTGTAGGTTACCTTCCTGCATTGTAATAGCTCCAAAAAGTTTGTGATACTATCGCTTTCACATCTTTGGTCACATCCTTTTTGTTTTTTTGAAAAAAAAAACACATAAATAAAGTTCACCAAACACTCCACTTGACAGTTGTGTAGGCCACATTAGCTCACATTAAAGTGTAGTCCACACACTTTATAAAATTAGTGTTTCTTATACCTGTTAGCAGCTGTTCAGGAATAAGCACACTAAGCCCCCCTTTGTACTTTTCTGTCTATCTTTATCAGTCTACCAAGATGAAGAAGGCAGGGAGTAAGGCACGTTGTCGTGGGCGTGGAGTTTCAGCAGGGAGAGGATGTGGGGATTCTGTGCCTGCATCCCCCAGTTTTACCAGGCAGCAGTCCTTAATGCGCAGCTTTATAGGACCTCGCCGTACCCCACTGCTGTGGGACGAACAAATTGAAGCCGTTGTCGGATGGATGGCAGCTAACGCATCGACTTAAATTACTTCCACATCCTCTCAGGTCCAGAGCACTGAAGAGCAACCATCTGTCTCTTCACCACCTGCCAAATTGCCCAGGCAGTCAGAGAGCCCTTGACAGGAGCCATCTCTTCTTCTGTTCTCTGAATCTCTTGGCTTGGAAAGAGGGGGCCAGCCAAGCAGCATTCTAGAATGTGAAGAAGAGGGAGTATGCAGTGATGTGCAACTGCTTTGTCCCTCTGAATCTAAAGAGGCGGGTGGGCCAGTGCCTATGGTCAGCACACCTCAGTACGCATCAGATGATGGGACTCAGGTGCCACTTTCTGGTGTGTACTGTGCTGGCTAGACTACCCAGGAGAAGCAGGTGTTTGAAGAGGGGAGTGTAGATGATGAGGTCCTTGACCCATCATGGCGTGAGGAACAGGAAGGTGGTGGGAGTAGCTCTGAGGAAGAGATTCCCCGAAAGGCTAAAACAGGAGGGAGAGGGAGGGGGCACACTTGGTTGCCTGTAGCCTCCACTTCGGCACCCGTTAGGAGCATTCCTCTTCCAAAACCCAAAACGGGCGCTCCCAGGACTTGGAGTGCGTGGTCCTTTTTTGACACAGTTGCAGATGACATTTGCTTTGTCAAAGGCAAGCTGTGTAACCATAAAGTCAAAAGAGGGAAAAGTGTCAGCAACCTCAATACCACAAATATGTGGAAACATGTGCGGACCAAGCACGTGGTGGAGTTACAAAGACACACTGAAGACGTAGGCCAACCTACAGCACCACCTACCACCTCTTCAGCTTGTGTTGTAGCCTCTTCCTCCAGCTCACACACAGCTGGTTCGGCTTCCTCACAGGATCGCCATGGAAGAACCTCTGGCACTGTTGTCCAGAGACCCAGTGACATTCCACCAACAGCACTACGTTCCCTGTCATCCTCACACTCCCAGGCCACTCTACAGCCATCGGTAGCACAGGCATGGCATAAAAGGCGGCCATACTCGGCAAACCATCCCCGAGCACAGGCTCTGAATGCTGACATTGCCAAACTACTGGCCCTTGAAATGCTCTCATTCAGGCTGGTGTAGACTGACACCTTCCGTAACTTCATGGCATTGGCAGTCCCACAATACACCGTGCCCAGCCACTTTTATTTCAGCAGGCAAGCCGTCCCTGCCCTGCAAAAGCATGTGGAGGGAAAAATTAAACATGCGCTATTAAACGCCGTCAATAGCAAGGTCCACCTGACCACCGATGCGTGGACCACTAACCATGGACAGGGACGATACCTTTCCCTCACTGCCCATTGGGTCAATGTTGTGGAGCCGTGTACAGATCTTGAGAGTGGCGCTGTACGTGTTCTGCCAATTCCAAGGATTGCAGGAATCCAGTGTGTACACATTGACTCCTCCTCATACTCCAGTTCCTCAGAATCAGCGCTGCAGGAGCCGTCACGGTCTACCTCCACATGGACCCATGAACGCTTACCCGATATGAGCACAGCCGTGGCCAAACGTCAACAGACCGTACTGAAATTAATTTCTTTGGGGAATCGAGGCCACGCAGCGCAGGAGCTCTGGAATGCCATCAAGCAGGAGAGCGACATGTGGTTTGTGCCAGCAAATCTCCAGCCAGGCTTGGTAGTGTGTGACAATGGCCGAAATCTGGTGGCAGCTCTGGGCCTAGGCAACCTCACTCACATCCCATGTCTGGCACATGTGCTCAACTTGGTCGTGCAGAGCTTTCTGAGGGACTATCCGGATCTTGTTGCACTGCTGCACAAGGTCCGCAAAGAGTGCGCTCACATGCGGCGTTTCAGCATGGCAAGATCACGCATTGCAGCTCTGCAGCGCCGATTCCGCCTTCCGGAACATTGCATCATATGTGACCTACCCACCAGGTGGAATTCAACGTTACATATGTTGGAGCGGTTGTGTGAGCAGCAGGCAGCAGTAATGGAGTACCAGCTGCATCAGGCGCAAACAAGTCTCACTGTGCGCCGGTCACACTTCAGCACCACTGAGTGGGCCTCTATGAAGGACATCTGCCACCTTTTGCGTGCCTTCGATGATTCCACATGGATGGCGAGTGCAGATGATGCACTAGTCAGCATGACTGTCCCCCTTATCTGCCTGCTTCAAAAAACACTGCAGGCACTAAGGGAGGAGGTTTTGGAAGTGGTGGAGGATGAGGAGTCCCAAATGCCATCTGCTTCTGGACAGTCTGCGCAACATGGTTCCTCACAAAGGCCTAGGCAGGGGACACTTTGTGAGGAGGATGAGGAGGAGTCAGTGGAGGAGGAAGACATCTCTCCAGAGGAGGGTGGTACACAATGCTCTAGTAGTCAGTATGTAGAGCGAGGGTGGGGTGATGCAGAGCAGGAAGAGATGACGCCTCAAGCAGGGGACAGCGTTTCTTGGGCAGTTGGGAGTCTGCAGCACATGGTTGATTTTATGCTGCAGTGCCTGAGAAACGACCGCCGCATCGCCCACATTCTCAACACGGCTGATTATTGGGTGTGCACCCTCCTAGATCCTCGCTACCGGGACAACTTACAAAGCCTCATAACTAGTGCTGAGCGATACCATCTGATATTGATGGATCGGATTGGACCGATACCCAAAAGGTATCGGGTATCGCCGATTCCGATACCGGAAGTCCCAGTCAAGTCTATGGGACAGAAATATTGGAAGTAAAAAAACCCTTTCTTTCCTTGCACATCCAGTTCGGGAGGGGGGAAGAGTGTGGGCGGTGCGTGGGCGGACACTATGCGTGTCTGTGTGTGCGGGGCGGGGTCTGTACGGGCCTCTCGGGGGTCTGTGCGGGCTTGCCGGGGGTCTGCACGGGCCTGCCGGGCCCCAGGAATACAATGACGGGAGGTAGGTATCCTTCTGCACTGTATTCCTCCGCCACTGTAAAAAAAAAAGTCCCTAGTCTCACTTTTGGCATTGATGTGTGAGAAAGTAGCCACGCAGCTTTTGCCATAAAGTGAGACTAGGGACTATTTTTTTACAGTGGCGGAGGAATAGAGTGCGGAAGGATACCTACCTCCCGTCATTGTATTCCTGGGGCCCCTAGAGAGCGGTGGCATCAGCTGATGCTGCTGTTCTCCACGGGAGATCGTCGTGGGACACTCGTGGATTTCTGCGGATCAGGGAGTATATCGGTTATTTGTTATTTTAATATTTTTTAAAGATGACACTGGCTTCGGGGAACAAAGTGACAAGTGATGGTGAGTATGTACTCTATGTTATATGTACTGTGTGTCTATATGTATGTATTGTATGAATGTATGAATGTATTGTATGTAGTATGTATGTAGTATGTATGTAGTATGTATGTAGTATGTATGTTGTATGTATGCTGTATGTATGTAGCATGTTGTATGTATGTTGAATGAATGTAGTATATATGTAGTATGTATGTAGTATGTATGCATGTTGTATGAATGTAGTATGTATGTAGTATGTATGTTGTATGAATGTAGTATATATGTAGTATGTATGTAGTATTTATGTATGTTGTATGAATGTAGTATATGTGTAGTATGTATGTATGTTGTATGAATGTAGCATATATGTAATATGCAGTATGTATGTATGTTGTATGAATGTAGTATATATGTAGTATGTATGTATGTATGTTGTATGAATGTAGTATATATGTTGTATGTATGTTGTATGAATGTAGTATATATGAAGTATGTATGTAGTATGTATGTATGTTGTATGAATGCAGCATATATGAAGTATGTATATAGTATGTATGTATGTATGTTGTATGAATGTAGTATGGATGTAGTATGTATGTACAGTTGAGGCCAAAAGTATTGACACCCCTGCAATTCTGTCAGATAATACTCAGTTTCTTCCTGAAAATGATTGCAAACACAAATTCTTTGGTATTATTATCTTCATTTAATTTGTCTTAAATGAAAAAACATAAAAAGAATTGTCCTAAAGCCAAATTGGATATAATTCCACACCAAACATAAAAAAGAGGGTGGACAAAAGTATTGGCACTGTTCGAAAAATCATGTGATGCTTCTCTAATTTGTGTAATTAACAGCACCTGTAACTTACCTGTGGCACCTAGTATGTGTTGGCAATAACTAAATCACACTTGCAGCCAGTTGACATGGATTAAAGTTTGACTCAACCTCTGTCCTGTGTCCTTGTGTGTACCACATTGAGCATGGAGAAAAGAAAGAATACCAAAGAACTGTCTGAGGACTTGAGAAATCAAATTGTGAGGAAGCATGAGCAATCTCAAGGCTACAAGTCAAACTCCAAAGACCTGAATGTTCCTGTGTCTACCGTGCACAGTGTCATCAAGAAGTTTAAAGCCCATGGCACTGTGGCTAACCTCCCTAGATGTGGACGGAAAAGAAAAATTGACAAGAGATTTCAACGCAAGATTGTGCGGATGTTGGATAAAGAACCTCGACTAACATCCAAACAAGTTCAAGCTGCCCTGCAATCCGAGGGTACAACAGTGTCAACCCGTACTATCCGTCGGCATCTGAATGAAAAGGGACTGTATGGTAGGAGACCCAGGAAGACCCCACTTCTTACCCCGAGACATAAAAAAGCCAGGCTGGAGTTTGCCAAAACTTACCTGAAAAAGCCTAAAACGTTTTGGAAGAATGTTCTCTGGTCAGATGAGACAAAAGTAGAGCTTTTTGGGCAAAGGCATCAACATAGAGTTTACAGGAGAAAAAAGAGGCATTCAAAGAAAAGAACATGGTCCCTACAGTCAAACATGGCGGAGGTTGCCTGATGTTTTGGGGTTGCTTTGCTGCCTCTGGCACTGGACTGCTTGACCGTGTGCATGGCATTATGAAGTCTGAAGACTACCAACAAATTTTGCAGCATAATGTAGGGCCCAGTGTGAGAAAGCTGGGTCTGCCTCAGAGGTCATGGGTCTTCCAGGAGGACAATGACCCAAAACACACTTCAAAAAGCACTAGAAAATGGTTTGAGAGAAAGCACTGGAGACTTCTAAGGTGGCCAGCAATGAGTCCAGACCTGAATCCTATAGAACACCTGTGGAGAGATCTAAAAATGGCAGTTTGGAGAAGGCACCCTTCAAATATCAGGGACCTGGAGCAGTTTGCCAAAGAAGAATGGTCTAAAATTCCAGCAGAGCATTGTAAGAAACTCATTGATGGTTACCGGAAGCGGTTGGTCACAGTTATTTTGGCTAAAGGTTGTGCAACCACATATTAGGCTGAGGGTGCCAATACTTTTGTCTGGCCTATTTTTGGAGTTTTGTGTGAAATGATCAATGTTTTGCTTTTTGCTTCATTCTCTTTTGTGTTTTTTCATTTAAGACAAATTAAATGAAGATAATAATACCAAAGAATTTGTGTTTGCAATCATTTTCAGGAAGAAACTGAGTATTATCTGACAGAATTGCAGGGGTGTCAATACTTTTGGCAACAACTGTATGTAGTATGTATGTTTGTTTGGGTTTTTTTTTTACCATTCAACACATTAGCCAGATGATGGGACTACTACTGTCCCATCATTGGCTAATGTGTCAATCACTGTCATTGTAGCAGGCATCGCCTGATGGGACTTATAGTTCCATCGGATGATACCTGCACACACACACAGACCCCCGGCAGGTGGCCCACATAGACCCCCGAGAGGCCTGTACAGGCCCCGGCAGGCCCGCACAGACCCCCGGCAGGCCCACACAGACCGCGCATCATGATGACATCATTTCAGCAGCCAATCACAGCCACAACACTGGCTCGTTGCATTATGGGAACTTCCGATTCCGGTATCCGATATTGTAAAAATATCGGTACTCGGTATCGGAATTCCGATACAGCGAATATCGTCTGATACCCGATATTTGCAGTATCGGAATGCTCAACACTACTCATAACACCGTTGAACCGGGAGCGTAAAATGCGGGAGTACCAAGACACACTGGTGCATTCTATCATGTTCTCCATTCCACCCGAGAGCAGTGCTGCTAGTGCTTTACAAAGCAGCTCTGTGCGTCGAGGCAGTGGAGGAAGCTCTGCACAAAGAGGGAGCAGAGGCAGCGCCTCAGCACAAGGCAAGACCAGTATGGCCCAAATGTGGCAAAGTTTTGTGTGCCCGCCACAAATGTCTACACCATCACAGATGGCTCCAGTCAGCAGGAGGCAACGTTTCCTGTTGTGAGTTCTTTTTCTGGTCCACCTGATAATGAGGATGATGATTGGACCTCAGGAATCTCAGACTGGATTTAAGACAGCCGACGCCCTATTCTGGTGCTGGTGATTCCTTCTGGCTAGTTAGGTCTTGGTTTTCGGCTCTGTTCCAGTCATCTAAAGCTAAGTTTTTCTGCTAATGTTCACACTTGATTTTGTTGGTCTATTCAGTTTTTTGTGTGGTCAGCCAGCCCCGGCTGGGGCTGCGCTAAATTTCCACTCTTATTTATCTGTATTTGCCAATTTGCTTTTTGTCCCTTATTAGATTGGCCTCTTTTTGCTCTGTCTCAGAATATTTCTGAGTGCTGATATAGTGGGAGAAGTCTTGTGACTTCAGGGTTAATTTTGCTAACAGAAGTGTTGGACTTTATTTTGTAGGGTTTTTTGCAGATTGCAGACAGTGTCTTTCCTTTCCTATCCTTTCTAGTTAGTTTGGGCCCCATCGTTTGCTCAGCCTATTTTCCTGCCTGTGTTTGTGCTTTCATCTTGTTTCACTGTTAATACATGTGTGGGGGCTGTCTTTCCTTTGGGGTCTGCTCTGGGGCAGTTAGATTTCCCCTTTTCAGGCTTATTTAGTCCTCCGGCTGAGACGAAGCGTCTAGGATCATTGTAGGTACGCTCCACGGCTGCTGCTAGTTGTCTGGTTAGGATCAGGGATCTGCAATCTGCATAGTTACCAACCTCTCTGGTTTTCTGTGACTTAGCTTGTTTTGTTTTTTTTCTCCTCGGTGACCCATTCATAACAGTTTCCGTCAGATGATGACAGACTTCATGTCTTGCCCTCTCAGTGTACTCCAAGACGGCTCTTCCCCCTAAAAGTTTTGGGTCTCTAAGCTGGATACATGGCCAGAGCTTAGCCAGTATGCATTGGAGGTGCTGGCTTGCCCTGCTGCTAGTGTATTATCGGAACGCATCTTTAGTGCCGCAGGTGGTGTACTAACAGACCGTCGCACGCGACTATCCTCCGATAACATTGACCGGCTTACTTTTCTGAAAATTAATAAGGCCTGGATCTCGCCAGAATTTGCCAGTCCTCTTCCAGAATAAATAATTGGTTGGCAACAGTATCCAGGTCTCCTGTTGTGTTCATGTTTTTACCACCTGAACTGTAATCTCTGGGCTTCAACACCGCCAGTTGTTGCTCAGAAGTGCCCTCTGCACAGAGAAAAACACTAGCTCCTGTGTTACTGGGGTTCAGTAACGTCAGCTGCTCCCCTGCTGTGTGTCCAGCAAAGTCTCCTGCTGCCTCCACATTCAAACTACATCAGATATAAAACTTGCTCTGTTACGAATGAGTCACCGAAGGAAGAAAACACAAAAATACAAGCTAAGTCCAGAAAACCGGAGAGGTTGGTAGCTATCGGATTGCAGACACCTGATCCTATTCACACAACTAACAGTAGCCGTGGGGGGTTCCTACGTTGCCCTAGACCCCTCGTTCACAGCCGGAGAACTAAATAAGCCTAAAGAAAGAAAGGGGAAATCTAAACTGCCCCAGAGCAGACCCCAAAGCAATAGACAGCCCCCAACATGTATTGTCGGTGAAAAGCAGATGAAAACACAAACACAGACAGAAAGACAGGTTGAGCAAACGATGGGGCCCAACTAACTAAATAGGAAAGGACAGAAAAGATGCTGGCTGCAATCCGTCAAAATTCTGCCAAAAATAATGTCCAACACGTCTGATAGAAAAAAGGCCCTGAAGTCTCTAGACTTCAAAATCACTATATCAGCACTCAGGTATATTCTGAAGACTGAGCAAAAGATCAACTTGACCAGAGACAAAAATGGAGCTCAGCCTGTACCAACAAGGGCAGGCAGAACACAAACACTAAGTAAACAGACACAATCTCATGGAAAAATAAGAGAGCAAAAACTTAGCTTTCAGAAGACAGGTACTGAACTGGTTTGCAAGAGCTCAGAGCAGAAAGGATCACCAGCAACCCTGCAGGGCATCAGCTGCCTTATATCCACTCAGTGATTCCGGGTGTCCAATCACGCTCCGCCTGTTCAGATGACAGGTTTTTCCCATCCCAATCAATTTCACTACCTCTCTTAACCAGCAGAGGGAGTTCACCGGACATCAACGGTGAAGGGGAAAATGAATTCACAACATTGCTCCAATTAGGCCTCAACCTAAACCCTGATTGAACCTGGGCTCCAACACCGCCAGTTGTTGCTCAGAAGTGTTGTCTGCACAGAGAAAAACACATGCTCCAGTGTTAGTGGGGATCAGTAACGCCAGCTGCTCCCCTGCTGTTTGTCCGGCAAAGTCTCCTGCTGCCTCCACATTCAAACTACATCAGATATAAAACTTGCTCCAATTAGGCCTCAGCCTAAACCCTGATTGAACCTGGGCTCCAACACCGCCAGTTGTTGCTCAGAAGTGCCGTCTGCACAGAGAAAAACACATGCTCCAGTGTTAGTGGGGATCAGTAACGCCAGCTGCTCCCCTGCTGTGTGTCCGGCAAAGTCTCCTGCTGCCTCCACATTCAAACTACATCAGATATAAAACTTGCTCCAATTAGGCCTCAGCCTAAAGCCTGATTGAACCTGGGCTCCAACACCGCCAGTTGTTGCTCAGAAGTTCCGTCTGCACAGAGAAAAACACATGCTCCAGTGTTAGTGGGGTTCAGTAACGCCAGCTGCTCCCCTGCTGTGTGTCCGGCAAAGTCTCCTGCTGCCTCCACATTCAAACTACATCAGATATAAAACTTACTCCAATTAGGCCTCAGCCTAAACCCTGATTGAACCTGGGCTCCAACACCGCCAGTTGCTGCTCAGAAGTGCTATCTGCAGAGAGAAAAACACTAGCTCCTGTGTTACTGGGGTTCAGTAACGCCAGCTGCTCACCTGCTGTGTGCCCGGCAATGTCTACTGCTGCCTCCACATTCACACTGCTACTGATTTCAAACTTCCTCTAATTAGGCCTCTGGCTCCACTCTGTCCCTAGTATTTACCCTGGCCTCCAACACCGCCAGTTGCTGCTCAGAAGTGCCGTCTGCACAATCAACACTTGTTCCTGTGTTACTGGGGTTCAGTAACGTCAGCTGATCCCCTGATGTGTGTCCAGCAATGTCTCCTGCTCTGTCCACATTCCCACTACTAGTACTGTTCCTTCTGCTACCCATCCGGGTTCCAGTACCGTCAGCTGGTTCTCGGCAATTCCTCAACCTTCTTGTACCTTCTGCTACATTTCCAAGTTCAATCTTTTGGAAATGGTTTTTGGTTATCACTCTGGATCTCCCTGACGACGACCCTGAAGACCACCCCGAAGAAGACGACGACCACAAAAACGATGACCCTGAAGATGACGACCCTGAAGACCACCTCGAAGAAGACCAAAAAGATGACCCTGAAGAAGATGACCAAGAGGACAAAGAACATGAAGACAACCACCAAGATACAGAAGACCAAGAAGCAGAAGACCAAGAAGCAGAAGACCAAGAAGCAGAAGAACAAAAAGCAGAAGAACCAAAAGCAGAAGAACATTAAGCATAAGACTAAAAATCAGAGCAAAACGTATTATCTAAATTATAAGCAGAAGAAGACTAAGCAGTGTATGGGGGTGAGTCCGTTCCTCCTCGTGGTGCCCCTGGAAAATGCCTGCTGCTGCAGGCCAAACTGAACGCGGACAAATCCTGTTGTAAATCTTTTGTGACAGGCAGAATGGAAGGTGTAATCTTCAAACTTTTATAGATAACAACTACAGGAATGCCTGTCACAAATAAGAATATGATGAAGAAGAAGAATAGGAAGAAGATGAAGAAGTAGAATATGAGGAAGAATAATAGTTGAATAAGAAGAATATGAAGAATGTAAAAAAAAGAATAATGGGAAGAAGGTGAAGAAGAAGATGAATAAGGTGAAGAAGAAGTAAAAAAGAAGGTCAAGAGCATGGAAGTAGTGAAACATACATATCTGACAAAATATAAAAAAGTTTAACATAGTCAATATCTTTGTAACTCCGAACGTCTTTAAAATTAAAAATTTATTCCTGCTATTCCATTTGATTGGGCTAAATACCTCTATGCCTTTAATGTCTCCTCCACCTCCCCCCAATACATTCTACATTATTATTAGTTGTTTTTCTTCATGTAGAATTAACCTACAAGGAAAGAAAGGGTTTATTTTAATTCCGATATTTCTGTCCCATTGATCTGCATTGGTTTCCGGTATCGGAATTGGCGATATCCGATACTTTTTGGGTATCGGTCCGATCCAATCCGATCCGATATTTCACGATATCGGATGGTATCGCTCAACTAGTTAGGACCTGAAGTGAGCAGTACATGTCAGAAAACCCATCAACATAACAGAGGAGAAGCTTTTTTGTAGGGAGAAATGGGCTAAAATTTATCCAAGCCGATGTACAGGACTAATCAACAAATCAACAATTACCAGAAATGATTAAGCTGTGGTTACTACTGCACAAAAGGTGATAATAATAATAACTAATAATACATTTTATTTTTATAGCGCCGACATATTCCGCAGCACTTTGCATTTCAGAGGGGATTTGTACAGACAATAGACATTACAGCATAACAATAATCACATACAGTAGATTATAAAAAATACCAAGAGGAAAGAGGGCCCTGCTTGCTAGCTTACAGTCTATGAGGAAAGAGGTAGACACGAAAGGTGGGTGGTGACAGTTGCCCTGATTGTATGGACCATCCATAATGTTAAGTGTGTAACAGTACAAACACAGAGGGCTAATGGATGCATAAAGCATGTGGGAACATGATGCGGGAAATCTGGTTATGGTAAAACTTTTGGCTGTGTCACACAGGGATAGATTAGGTTAATGTGTTGAGGCGATAGGCCAGTCTGAATAAATGCGTTTTCAGGGCACGCTTAAAATTGTGGGGATTGGGGACTAATCGTATTGACCTGGGAAGTGCATTCCAAAGAATTGGCGCGGCACGTGTAAAGTCTTGGAGACGGGAGTGGGAGGTTCTGATTATTGAGGATGCTAACCTCAGGACATCAGCAGAACATAGGGCGCGGGTAGGGTGGTATACTGAAACAAGGGAGGAGATGTAAGGTGGTGCTGAGCTATGGAGGGCTTTGTGGGTGAGGGTAATAAGTTTATACTGAATTCTGGAGTGGATGGGTAGCCAGTGTAACGACTGGCACAAGGTGGAGGCATTGGTGAAACGATTGGTGAGGATTCTGCAGCATTCAAGACAGATTGGAGAGGGGAGAGTTTGGTAAGAGGGAGACCGATTAGAAGAGAGTTACAATAGTCGAGACGAGAATGAATAAGAGAAACAGTAAGAGTTTTTGCAGAGTCAAAAGTAAGAAAAGGTCGAATTCTAGAAATGTTTTTGAGGTGCAGATGACAAGAGCGAGCCAGTGATCGAATGTGGGGGGCAAAGGAAAGCTCGGAATCAAGTATGACCCCAAGACAGCAGGCCTGTTGCTGGGGAGTAATAGTGGAACCACACACAGAAATGGCAATGTCGGGTATAGGTACACTAGTAGAGGGAGGAAACACCAGAAGTTCAGTCTTTGACAGGTTCAGTTTCAGATATAGTGAGGACATGATATTAGACACAGCGTTTAGACAATCGCCGGTGTTTTCGAGAAAGGCTGGCGTCATGTCAGGAGAAGAAGCGTATAATTGGGTGTCATCAGCATAGAGATGGTACTGGAAACCAAATCTCCTGATTGTTTGACCAATAGGGGCAGTGTACAAGGAGAAGAGGAGGGGGCCTAGAACCAATCCTTGAGGGACCCCAACAGTAAGGGGAAGGTGAGAGGAGGAGGAACCGGCAAAAGGTACAGTAAAGGAGCGGTCGGAGAGATAGGAGGAGAACCAGGAGAGAACGGTGTCCTTGAGGCCAATGGAATGGAGCATAGTGAGGAGGAGCTGATGATCCACAGTGTTGAATGCTGCAGAGAGATCCAAGAGAATTAGCATGGAGTAATGACCATTTAATTTAGCTGTTAGCAGATCATTAGAGACTTTAGTGAGGGCAGTTTCAGTGGAGTGTAAAGAGCGGAAACCGGATTGGAGAGGGTCGAGAACAGAGTTTTCTGAGAGATAGCGGATAAGACGGGAGTGGACCAGGCGTTCCAGGAGTTTAGAGATGAAGGGAAGATTAGAGACAGGTCTATAGTTAGCGGCACAGTTTTGGTCGAGGGATGGTTTTTTAAGTAGTGGATGTATGATGGCATACTTAAATGAGGAGGGAAAAATACCAGAAGAGAGAGAGAGGTTAAATATTTTAGTTAGGTGAGGGGTGACAGCAGGGGAAAGGGACTGGAGGAGATGTGACGGAAATGGGTCACTGGTGCAAGTGGTTGGGCGAGAAGATGCAAGGAGCCTGTTTACTTCTTCTTCTGTGACTGGTTCAAAATCAGAGAGTAAGTTAGATGCAGTGGGGGAGGGAGGACAGTGCATGGTATGAGGTGATTGGGAGATAATTTCCTGTTGAATCTGGTCAATTTTTTCTTTGAAGTAATTGACCAGATCGTTAGCTCGGAGCTCCGTGGTTGGGGCCTGTACTCTTGGGTTGAGTAGAGAATGAAAAGTGTCAAGGAGACGTTTTGGGTTATTGGACAGTGAGGTGATGAGGGTGTTGAAATAGGCTTGTTTGGAGAGGTGAAGGGCAGTGTTGTATGTTCTAAGCATAAACTAAAAATGGATGAAATCTTCGTGTAGATTGGATTTTCTCCACAGACGTTCGGCGCACCTGGAGCACCGCTTCAAGAAACGTGTTTGCACCGTGTGCCAGGGTTGTCGCCATCTGCATTGTGGTGTTCTATTTATAGGGGGTGCAAATTCATCCAGGGCACTTTGAAGTGTTTCATTGTAATGCTTCAATGCAGAATCAGGACATGAGAGGGAGGAGATAGGGGCCAATGAAGACTGCAAGTTCTTCATAAGTTTCTGGGTGTTAATGGCCTGTATGTTTCTATAAGTCTGGACAGTGGGGGTGACCTGAGCAGCCTGGCAGTTCTTGATAGAGAATGAAAGAAGATTGTGGTCAGAGAGCGGGAGAGGGGAGTTTGCAAAATCATCCACTGCACAAAGCCGAGAGAAGACCAAGTCGAGGGAGTTTCCATCTTCATGCGTTGGAGAATTGGTAAGCTGCGAAAAGCCAAATGAGGAGGTTAGAGATAAAAGGTGAGTAGCAGATGGTGAGAGGGGAAGAGCAATGGGGATGTTGAAATCTCCCATGATGAGGGTTGGGATGTCACAGGAGAGAAAATGTGGAAGCCAAGTGGCAAAATGATCCAGGAACTGATGGGAGGGGCCGGGATGACGATATACCACTGCCACTCGCATGGAGAAGGGGGTGTAGAGTCTGACAGCATGGACCACAAAAGAAGGGAAGACTAGTGAGGGTAGTTGAGGGATAACCTGAAATGTACATTTTGGTGATAGGAGCAGACCAACGCCTCCACCTGCTCTATTGTCTGATCTTGGGGTATGAGAGAAGTGTAGCCCCCCGTATGAAAGAGCAGCAGCAGCGTTAGTGTCTGACTGCTGGATCCAGGTTTCAGTAATAGCCAGGAGGTTAAGAGAATTAGAAAGGAAGAAGTTATGGATGAAGGAGAGTTTGTTACACACTGAGCGAGAATTCCAAAGTGCACAATTAAGAGAGACAGATGGCATGCAGGGAATATTAATAAGATTAGAGGGGTTTCTGAGTGTAGCAGTCGGGGGGTTTGACTTTCTATAACATGGGGGACCAGGGTTGGGAGCAATGTCTCCTGCAACTAGGAGAAGGAGGATAGAAAGAGTGAGCAGAGGGTTAAGTGATTTGTGAGAGCGTCTCTTATGTTGAATGGTGGGACTGACTGGATCTGTGCAATTTAACAATGTGAAAAGAGCGTGAGTGCTATACATAGGAGAGGAAAGGAACGAGGGGCCGATATGGATGGAGTGTAGAGACTTAATGCCAGGGCGGTGGATGTGTGTGAATGCAGCGGCAAGGATATAAATTCCACAAATGCATATGGTATATATTTGATGTACTCCAAATGTACAGGGAGTAGATGTATATAAATGTCTTACCTGTCTCCTGCCCTGTCTGACTGCCATGTTATAACTGCCAGTAGTACTTTGATACATGTACTTCGATTACATGTGCATAAATGCCCCCTGCATAAATGCTCCCCCTAGCTATGTCTGAATATATAGGAGGTTAAGGCTAAGATTTTTTTTTTTTTTTTTTTTCCTCTCTCTCTTCTCGTTAATCAATCACACTAAATTGAGCCACCAGGACCCAATAAAATGTTGTGGTCAAACAAACACATGTCAAATAAACACATGATACAATCAGATGCTGAAAGCAGAGGTTCCTATACAAACATAATATTGGATAACTTTTCTCATTTACATATTTTTCTACTTATTTTATTTTTATTTGGTTCTCTTTCAATCACCATTGTACAAATGATATGGCTTTAACATTTTAAGTGAGAAAACCTTTTTAACTGAAACAAACAAAAAAATGGTAGATCACAGGCAAAGTGATTCTTTAGCTTATTATCCAGTTTTGCATTTTATAATCTTGATAACCATTATTTACTATGCGGCAAAAATGTATACTGTTTATTTTATCTCATCCTACCTAATCACAATAGAGATAAAGCTGTAGGTTCATTATGTCCAGACTTTGATTTGTTAACTTTCTTCATAATGGCTCACATTGTTCCTTTTCCCCAGACTCATTACTCTTTTACTGCTCGACACCATGATAAGATTAACCACTTGCCTAGAATATGGATGAGGATAAAATACATACTCATAGGAAATGTCTCATAAATACAAATAATTATACTATATATCATCTTACTTCATTGAAGTGCTTCTTTCCTTTGCAGCAAGATGCAATTTATATTAAGTACATTTAAAATAAATATGTGCAATATACCGTAATTTGTGACACATCTAACATTTTATGACACCGCAAAATTAATGTGAAATATTAGTTTATTATAATCACAGTAAAGAGCAGAAATATTTTAGTAGCGGCTTATAAAAATTGTAGTTCAGTAGACAATTATTCAGCAAGCAAGCAATATCGTGCTTACATCGAAATGATGTTACCCCCACCAATGACTGCATAAAGAGGTTGGTTAAAAACTCTTTTTGAGATATGTTATTATTAAGAAATTCTATGTGAATAGAGAGAAATCACATAACACATCCTTCAACTATTAGCCATAGAGAACAGAGAGTGTTTTTCCCTGGAGAAACAGGCAAACCATGCATTACATAGACAGCCCATTGATTTGGCAATTCAGGATAACTGAAACATCATGTGACCAAGCCAGATATGTATCTATTGGAAATAAACAAGGTTTTTGTTAAAGTGGCTGAAACTAAAATACCTCTTTAAATCTCAGATTTTTATTGGCTAAACCAGCTATACCAGGCTAATGCAAATATCTCTATATATAAATCTGAATGTGTGTGTGTATCACCAACCAATTACGAAGCAGCAGAGTGGGACACCAACCAATCATGAAGCAGCAGAGTGGGATGCGGATGGAGAGCGGGGCTGAGTACGGATACAGCAGGACAGTGCATGGAGAGCAGGGCTGTGGAGGAAGACAGTCTTCAGGACAGGGGCCGAATAGTGCCGGCACCCTCCCAGCCCTGTCCCGGCTCAGTCGGCGCTCCCTGTTGCCAACTGCGCTATCCCCCCTCTCCACTGCAGCTTCCCGGCCTAACTTTAGTCCCCAGCTTCTACTGCGGCCTACTACAGCGCTAGGCCATGCCCCTGCAATTACACGCGCTGCAGCTCCGCTCTAGCTCTGCCCACTCCATCCAGCTCCGCCCACTCTGGCCAAACGAAAAATCTGTGCACCTCTCTCTCCTGGTCCCGGCGTCACCGCGTGTGGTGCATGGAGAGCGGGGCTGTGGAGGAAGGAAGAAAGCGGGGCTGTAGAGGGGGAGAGCGGGAGAGCAGGGCTGTGAAGGAAGAGAATGGGGCTGTGGACGGAGAGAGTGGGAGAGCAGGGCTGTGAAGGAAGAGAATGGGGCTGTGGATGGGAAGAGCAGGAGAGCAGGGCTGTGAAGGAAGAGAACGGGGCTGTGGAGGGAGAGAGTGGGAGAGCAGGGCTGTGGACGAAGAGACCGGGGCTGTGCAGGGAGAGAGCGGGACAGCAGGGCTGTGGGCGAAGAGACGGGGCTGTGCAGGGAGAGAGCGGGACAGCAGGGCTGTGGACGAAGAGAGCGCGGCTGTGGAGGGAGAGAGCGGGACAGCAGGGCTGTGGATGAAGAGACTGGGGCTGTGGAGGGAGAGAGCGGGACAGCAGGGCTGTGGAAGAAGAGAGCGGGGCTGTGGAGGGACACCGGGACACGGATGTAGAGCATGGCTGCGGAGGGATAGAACGGGACGGTGGGTGGAGAGCAGGGCTAAGGATGGAGAGAGCGTGATGGCAGGTGGAGAGCGGGGCTGTTAAGGAAGACAGAGGGACCCATAGTTAGGTACTATGCCCGGGCAACGCCAGGCTATTCAGCTAGTAATATATATTCACATGAGATTACTGAGTGACATGCTGTTACAGAAGGGAAGAAGGTACTGCCCATAAGGCCTTCCCTCTAATATGAGAAAGGGGTAACAAGTATCTGTCCCTCTACTGCAACAAACCAATGCTCACTAGATCATCTCACTGGGTCCTTTAATCTGCTTAAGGTAGCAGAATTCCACCTGAGTATTCAGGTAGTTGGCAATCTGCCACAATAGTGATTGTTACACCCTGCTACATCATGGTTACAGCGCTGCTACTCTATGGCTTTATATTTAGTACGTATTTATTACAGCATAGTTATTCAGCTCTGCTACATCAGTCAACATTAGGCCTGTTCTGCTAGATTCACCATTTCTTGGTCAGCTCTGCTAAATCAGCCATCCCCGGGCCAGCTCTGCCACTGCAGTAATAATTGTTCCAGCACTGCTACCTCATCCACCGCTGCCTCATCTTTGCTGTTCCAGCTGTACCAGAACTTTTACATCAGCCACCACTGCCACTGTTCTGTATTCCAGTTATCATAGCACTACTATATAAGCCACCGCTGCTACAACTCGACTATTCCTGTCAATGTTTTTCCAGCGCTGCTACATTAGTCATCACAGTTCCAGCTCATTTATTGTACTTCAGTAATCACTGTCTTATCTCTGCCACACCAGTTCAGTATGTCCTCTATAGGCCATTACATCTTCAACACCACTTAACCACATCTTTAACATCTATTGCACCAGCACCTCTAGTCCGTAGTGCTCAAGTGCTGCTCATCTGTGCCACCTCACCACGCGAGACATAACAGGATTCTAGCTTTTCTAAAAGGTAAGTTTTCAGATTCTTTTGGTTTGATGGTTGGTGAAAGCTTGTTGCGCTTGTGAAAGAACAAAATGTAGAGATAATAGGAGTAATAACCTCAACTATTTGGATAGAGTGGATACTCGTATATATCCAGCTGTGGCGGATGACTTACAAACGTCATAGTTGACATCATTCAAAATGAATTGAGCATCAGCATCCTGAGATATGGTAAGAGGATTCAATGTTGTATATTCCAATCACCATAATTTGCAGGGTGTGAGCACTTTGTACCGTACTTTAATATACAGTATAATGTTGAAGAGAGAGCCGCTATAGAAAGCATTGGGAAATACTGACTATGCTTTGTTGAAATATCTTAAAAGAACTGCATTATTGCTTCCAACTTGTTATGATCATTTATGTGTAGAAAGATTGGCATGCATTTAATTAGTCTTCCAAATAAATGGTGCTTTGTACAGTGCTTGCTGTTCTGAATCAGCAAAGATCCGAACCTACATTTTAAATTCTATTGAGGAAGACAACTTAAATATGTATAATGTATGCCAATCGTAAAGATTTATTAGCGAGATGGAAATAACAGCCTGCTGGTTCAGTCACATTTAGTTCATGCTTCATATGTGCTGGGTTCAATGGATATCACTAAACGAAAGGTGATGTGATTAAAGTTATTAATTCCATTACTCTGTCATTACAAAGCACAACTATTACACATAATATTAAGAAAAAACCCTCCGGAAAGGAACCAAACCCAATTAGAGTTATTTGTTTAAAGGGATTGAACATTTTTACTATTTTAAAAGTATGACATGTTTAGTCCTGTCAAATACAGGGCCAGCATTAGGGGCAGGCACACTAAGCAGCTGCCTAGGGCCCTCGCTCCCACAGGGGCCTCCAGCCAGTGGCATGTCACTAATAGCGGCAGACCACATGGCCACTATGGGGCCCATGAGTCAGGGGAGCCTGCTCAGCGCCAGTGTCACCCCCCCGTGCCTGCACGCCTCATTCAACTGTATCGGCATCATAGATTGAAAGCAATGAAGTTGAAAGCAATAATGGAGGAGAGAGCATCAGATGACGCTCCCTCCCCCATCATTCCCCTCTGCTTCTAATACTGTGGGTGCGTGATGAAGTGATGTCATCGCACATCATGCTATGTTCCGGGCAGTACAGCTGCTGAGACCAGAGCAGAGCCTGGAGCAGCGGGGGAACGAGGAGGAGAAGTGAGTATTGTTTTTTTAAAATATATATCAGTGAGTGAGCATGTGGTGGATATAATACTGTGGGGCTGGATTATATTCTATGGGGGGCTGCATTATACTATATGAGGGGAGCTACATTATGCCCTATGAGGGGGCTGCCTTATATTCTATAGGGGGCTACATTATATTCAATGGGGTGCTGCATTATATTCTATTAGGGAGGCAGCATTAAACTCTATGAGGGGACTACATTATATTCTATGGGGGGGCTGCATTATATTCTATGAGGGGGCTTCATCATATTCTGTGGGGGGCTGCATTATAGTATATGAAGGGGGCTGTGTTATTTTCTATGGGGGGCTACATTATATTCTGTGTGGGGCTCATTATACTCTAAGAGTGGGTTACAAAAAATTCTATTGGATGCTGCATTATACTATATGAGTGGGGCTACATTATATTCTATGGAAGAGGCTGCATTATACCCTATGAGGGGGCTGCATTACAATCTTTGGGGGGCTGTATTATACTCCATGAGGGTGATACATTATATTCTGTGGTGTGATGTGGTTGCATTACACTATATGGGGGTTGTATTATATTCTATGGGGGCTACATTATGTTCTATAGGTTGACTGCATTATACTCTATGGGAGGCTGTATTATACTCTGAGAGGGGCTGCATTCTACTATGCATTTGGACTATGGGCAGTGCATTATACTATATGTAATATATGGGACTTGCATTATACTGTAACGATGACTATGGGGAATGCATTACACTATATGAAGAACTGTGGGGTGCATTATACTATGGGTAGTGCATTGTACTACATGGAGGACTATGAGGGTGCATTTTACTATATGGAGGACTATGAGAAGTGAATTATACTATATGGAGGACTGAGTAGTGCATTATGCTATATGGAGGACTGAGTAGTGTATTAATATATGGAGGACAATGAGGAGTGTATTATACTATATAGAGGACTAAGGGGAGTGTATTAAACTATTTGGATTGCTATAGGGCCTGCATTATACTATATGTAGAACTATGAAGAGTGTATTATACTATAGGGAGGACTATGGGTATGCATTATACAATATAGAGGACTGTGGTGCACATTATCCTGTATTATGTACCATGTGGAATGCATTATACTATATTTAGAATTATGGGGTGTAATATACTATGGGGAGTGCATTGTACTACTTGGAGGGACTATGGGGGGTGCATTATATTATATAGAAGACAGAGGAGTATATTATAGTATATGGAGGACTGAGGAGTGTATTTTAATATATGGAGGACTATAAGGAGTTCATTTTAATATATGGAAGACTATGAGGAGTGTATTATATTATATGGAGGACTATGGGGTGTGCATTACACAATATGTAGGACTGTGGTGCACATTATCGTGTATGTAGGACTGTGGGGTGCAATATCTTATATGTACTATATGAGACAGGCATTATACTGTATCAAGGACTATGGGGAATGCATTATACTATATGAAGAATTATGGGGTGCATTATACTATAGGGAGTGCATCATACTACATGGAGGGACTATGGGGAGTGTATTATACTATATGGAGGAGTATAGGGAGTGTATTATACTATATGGATCACTATGGGGTGTGCATTACACAATATGGAAGACTATGGAGCACATTATCCTGTATGGAGGACTGTGGGGTGCATTATGCTATATGTACTATATAGGACCTGCATTATACTGTATCGGGGACTATGGGCAATGTATTATACTATATGATGAATTATGGGGTGCATTACACTATGGGGAATGCATTGTACTACATGTAGAGGCTATGAGGGGTGCATTATACTATATGGAAGACTGTGGAGTGTATTATACTATATAGTGGGCTGAGAAGTGTATTTTAATATATGGAGGGCTATTAGGAGTGCATTTTAATATATGGAGGACTATGAGGAGTGTATTTTAATATATGAAGTCCTATGAGGAGTGTATTATATTATATGAAGGTCTATGGGGAGTGTATTATACTATATGGAGGACTATGGGGAGTTTATTTTACTATGTGGAGGACTATGGGGAGTGTATTGTAGTATATGAAGGACTAGGGGAGTATATTATACTATATGGAGGACTATGAGCAGTGTATTATACTTTATGGAGGACTATGGGGCACATTATATCATATGGAGGACTATAGGGTGTTCACTATACAATATGGAGGACTGTGGGATGCATTATACTATGTGGAGGATTATGGGGTGTATTATACTAAACAAGCAAAATGTTGCCTGTTCCTCGAGTGATTGGATTGTTTATGCTGGAACAAAAATTATTGTTCTCAGCAGCACATCGCTTGGGGAAAACTGCAGATATGCTGCTGATAACATGATACTGTATGGGGACAGATTGATCTATTAGTAATCATTCTGTCCTCATTATTCTTCCTTGGCCAGAGGAAAGAGGCAGGGAACCAATTGTAGAAAGATTTCAATATTGTTAATCACACTCATTTAGTGGCCTGGACTCAGCGAATGTAAATAGAACCAAAATGCTTCTGTGTGATGGTGCGATATGTGAGCAGTTGGGCCTCATTTTAAACTTTTGCCCAGGGCCCCACTTTGCCTAAAACCTCCCTGTTCAAATGCTGTTATTTTGTATACAGTCATATGTTAAAGTTTGGGCACCCCTATTAATGTTAACCTTTTTTCTTTATAACAATTTTGGTTTTTGCAACAGATATTTCAGTTTCATATATCTAATAACTGATGGACTCAGTTATATTTCTGGATTCAAATGAGGTTTATTGTACTAACAGAAAATGTGCAATCTGCATTTAAAAAAAACGACCGGTGCAAAAGTATGGGCACCTCAACATAAAAGTGATATTAATATTTCGTAGATCCTCCTTTTGCAAAAATAACAGCCTCTAGTTGCTTCCTGTAGCTATTAATGAGTTCCTGGATCCTGGATGAAGGTATTTGTGACCATTCCTGTTTACAAAACAATTCCAGTTCAGTTAAGTTTGATGGTCGCCGAGCATGGACAGCCCGCTTCAAATCATCCCACAGATGTTCAATGATATTCAGGTCTGGGGACTGGGAAACATTGTAATTGTTCCTCTGCATGAATGCCTGAGTAGATTTGGAGCAGTGTTTTGGATCATTGTCTTGCTGAAATATCCATCTCCTGCGTAACTTCAACTTCGTCACTGATTCTTGCACATTATTGTCAAGAATCTGCTGATACTGAGTTGAATCCATGCGACCCTCAACTTTAACAAGATTCCCGGTGCCGGCATTGGCCACACAGCCCCAAAGCATGATGGAACCTCCACCAAATTTTACTGTTTAACTGGCTTGTCCAAATGTGCTTTTGCATACCTCAGGCGACTCTGTTTGTGGCATGCTTGCAGAAAAGGCTTCTTTCGCATCACTCTCCCATACAGCTTCTCCTTGTGCAAAGTGCGCTGTATTGTTGACCGATGCACAGTGACACCATCTGCAGCAAGATAATGCTGCAGGTCTTTGGAGGTGGTCTGTGGATTGTCCTTGACTGTTCTCACCATTCTTCTTCTCTGCCTTTCTGATATTTTTCTTGGCCTGCCACTTCTGGGCTTAACAAGAACTGTACCTTTGTTCTTCCATTTCCTTACTATGTTCCTCACAGTGGAAACTGACAGGTTAAATCTCTGAGGCAACTTTTTGTATCCTACCCCTGAAAAGCTATGTTGAATAATCTTTGTTTTCAGATCATTTGAGAGTTGTTTTGAGGAGCCCATGATGCCACTGTTCATAGGAGAATCAAATAGAACTACTTGCAAGTGGCCACCTTAAATACCTTTTCTCATGATTTGATACATGAAGTTCAAAGCTGAATGAGGTTCCAAAACCAATTTAGTGCTTCAGGAAGTCAGTAAAAAGTAGTTAGGAGTGTTCAAATCAAGAAAATGATAAGGGTGCCCATACTTTTGCACCGGTCAAATTTTGTTTAAATGCAGATTGCACATTTTCGTTAGTACAATAAACCTCATTTGAATCCAGAAATATAACTGAGTCCATCAGTTATTAGATATATGAAACTGAAATAGCTGTTGCAAAAACCAAAATTGTTATAAATTTGTTAGAATTGTTATAAATTGTTAGAAAAAAGGTTAACATTAATAGGGGTGCCCATACTTTAACATATGACTGTAACTGGGTCAGACATACACTATGCTAAATATACCCTGATCTGTCATGTTGACTACTGAATGTTGGAGAATGTTACTCAATAATAAAACATGTTAAATATGCAAACTCGTGCCGGATCCTAACTCTGAATGCAGTGAAAAGCTGTCAAAGGGTAGCTGGGACTTTGTAAAGAAAAATAAAAGTGCCTAAGCACTAACAGGCAGTTACTTGCTACCTACCTGCCTGCTGTGCCTGGTGCCATTCTTTGCCTGCGCACATCAATCACATTCAACTGCCTCTGCTGATGTCACGTCAATAGAGCTGAGGCTTCTTTTCCGCTCTGCTATGTTGACAGGGTGGGACTGCTGACATCATTCTGATTGACAATCGGATCCTCACTGCCTAATTGGAGTTGCCGGCTGTCAATTAGCATGATGTCACCAGTCCCGCACAGTCAACAGAGCATTCAAGAAAATAAGCCACTGCTCTGTCAACATGACGTCAGCAGAGGCTGCTAAATTGCAGGCAGAAGCAGTCTGTGCCGGTGTTCCTGTTAGTACTTAGTCAATTTTTTTTTTTTACAAATCCCTGGTATCCACTTTAACTTTGGGACAGACTGAAGAGAAGTGTGTGGCTTGCAATGACACAAAACTCTGAGTGACTAGCCATTCTCTAAAGAAGATATGAAAAGGCATTTTTTCAGTCAAGAGGAGTATGACAAAAGAAGAAAAGTAGAGTCTGGCACCCTAGAGATGTAAAGTTAAGTCATGCTGAAATACCATCAGTAGGCCAGAGTCCCACCATCACCATAAGTTCGGGATCACACATGAGAGAAACTCGGACGAGTCTCGTATCTTAATTCCCGACACTGCGTTTCGACTGCACTAAACAGTCTTGCTCATGAGTTGAAACGCATTGACTGGGTCATGTCCACCATGTCCATTTTTCTTTTGTATGCACTGTAGTTTCATTTGAAGGATAGAAAGAAAAGGAAAATCCAGTCCTGTTGAGCCAATTTTTTCTATTGTCCTTGATATGAGGCCAGGGCGAGGCCGGTGTCTGGGCCCCAGGTAGATGAGCATGGAGCAATTGGTGAGCTGGAATTAATATGTCCTAATTAAATTAATATGCTTTGGATATTGCAGTCACACAGCTCAAGAGTTGTGAACAGCTATCCAGGCCAAAGCAATGGCTGGTTGTGACGGACTCCAATTGTTTTTATATTAAATTAAACACTGCCTGATTGCATTGAGCCCTGGCTGTGCAATACAGAGGGGGGAAGGATTTTCTCTGCACTGTTGGACTGTGTGTCTCATTAAGGGAGTTGTTTAGGGCACAGGCGGAGGTCCTAGAGGAGGTGGAGGAGGAAGAAACAGTGGAGATAATGTTACATATAAAGGTTTGTCCTGAAAGCCTTAGTGATTCCAAAACTTGTGGAGCCTGTCTGGCCCACAGCCGCCAGAGTCACACAGTTCCCAGTCAGCAATATGTAATGCCCTTGGCCATTTTGTTCATCCAGGTGACAGTGGTGAAATGCACCCTGGCAGACATAGATTTTTTTCAAGAAATGGGTGATGTTGTCTTTGACATGTTGCACTGTCACAGCTTTCTTAGAGAAGTAATGTCAACTGGTACTGGGGATCTGCGATGACCATCAGCTTTCAGAAACCATCTGTATTCACCAGGCGGAAGGTAGCATTTCCGTTGCCAACAGATTGGAGATGGTGGAATTCAAGGTCTTATCTTTGCCATGTGTAGGAGGAAACATTGTGTTATGTGACCACAACTGTGGGACTGAGAGCTGGCTGCTATGCTGAGAGAGGGTGGAATAGGGTGAACAGGACAAACTGCTGGACTATGATTAAGGTACAGGCGGAGATTTTATGGTGGATTGAGAAAGATGTGGTGAGCTCAGTGAAACAAAAATAGCAGGCATATCTGCTTCCATAACTGCTGATGGGCTGTCACTCACCCTGACTGTAGAGGTAAACAAGTGGAGATTCTGCTGCCGGAGACCTGTGTAAGAACACTTGGCACTGTGATAACAGAGCAAGAAACAGCAGATGTGGTTTATTGGACGGGTGGTGGATGATAAGGTCCGCTAGTCCACATTTTAGCGCAGTGAGATTCCAAGACTAAAGCATGTTTATCGGCCGTTTGCCGTTTCATGCATGTAGTAGTCAAATTATTGCAATTTTTGCCTCTACTAAGTCATTTTTTGGAACGTTGGCAAAAACGGAGTTGGGTCATCTTTTCCAGTCTAAAGAAAGGCCAAGACTAGACAAGCCTTGCCCCCCTGCAAACTGCACACTCATGACCACTGATGACCACAGCCAGAGTTGTGGCTGAGGATGCAGTGCTTGTCGTGGTTGCATCACTCCGTGTCTTTGTGGCAAGTCGCAACGTGACCTCCTCTTCTTCCTTCTCCTACACCATCTCTGCTGAGTTACTCAGCTGCGTGCCTCTGGGTTCACACCAAGTGGGATCTACAACCTCATCATCATCCTCTCTGTTCTCCCACTCCTCACCCTGAGAGTCAACCTTCTCCTCTTTCTGCCCTGACAGCACTGTATAGTCCGTGTGTGCCTCAGGTACAGTGGGGAAAAAAGTATTTAGTAGCCACCAATTGTGTAAGTTCTCCCACTTATAAAGATGAGAGAGGCCTGTAATTGACATCATAGGTAAACCCCAACTATGAGAGTCAAAATGAGAAAACAAATCCAGAAATTCACCTTGGCTGATTTGGCAAGATGTATTTAGCAAACTATGGTGGAAAATAAGTATTTGGTCATTAACAAAAGTTCATCTCAATATTTTCTTATATATCCTTTGTTGGCAATGACAGAGGTCAAACGTTTTCTGTATGGTTAGCACACACTATGACTGACTAAATCCTTTTTTTCTCCACTGTATCTAAGTCTCATCAAGATCACCACCACCTCCACCTTCTGCTTGGACCCTACTTCATCTTGTCCCGGATCCAACAGAAAAAAAATTTGAGGCATCTGTGCAGATGCTTTCCTCCTCTGGATTCTGTAAATCTTTGGAACAGACCTCTGATGCCCATGTAATATACTGTGTGAACAGCTCTGCATAATCGCTCATCTGTGGTTCCCCACAGTCAGCTGGGCGGTTGAAAAGTTGTGACGTGGGGGGAAAGAAGGGTAATTGGGGTGCCACCACTGAGAATTGTACTGTGTGTGAACTAAACGTGGAGGAAGAGGAGGAGAGGCCACTTGATGCAGTGCTTGCCATCCACAGGAGCACATGCTCTTTCTGGCCCTCATCTACAAGGCATACCACTGTGCAGCTGCCAAAGTAAGGGAGTCCAGTAACAGATGATGTCAGTTCTCTTTGGATAGGACGAGACGGTGTTTGTTCAGTAGATCTTTCAGTAACATTACCACTTAACCAGCATATATTTTGAACACCAAGCCTATTCCCCCTTCCACGACAACTTTGCTTTTTCTCAGTCATGTTGGATGTATCCTTCTCCCCTTTCAACTAGCTGTTTCACAACCTAGGCCCAGACCTATCAGTCACCTGTACCTCAATTAACAATCAGTATTTATTTCCTGAGATAGTATGCCTGCACAGCAATATTAGCCCAAATGATTTTGATTAGGAAATGGGGCCTGGGGCCTGCACAACAATATTAGCCCAAAAGATTATGAAATGGGGTTTGGTGCCTGCACCCCAACATTACCCCAAACTATTTTGATTAGGATATGGGCCTGGTGCCTGCACCCCAATATTAGCCCTAACGATTTTGATTAGGAAATGGGGCCTCCAGCCCGCACCCCAGTATTATTCCTAATGATTTTGATTAGGAAATGGGGTCTCCTGAATCCTGACTGCAACACAGTATTAGCCCAAACAATTTGGATTAGGAAATGAGGCCTGGTGCCTGCACTGCAATATTAGCCTAAACAATTTGGATTAGTAAGTGTGATCTACTGGGTCTTGACTGCAACACAGTATTAGCCGAAAGCAATTATGAAATGTGGACTCCTGCCTGCACAACACAATTAGCACAAACTAGTTAGTTGCTGGAAGATCGATTTCACACAGGACAGTATCCTCTCTAACTATATGACAACTTGCAGCAGGAGTAGCCTCTCTACACTGTTACACTGACAGAATGGCACCAGCAAAACAACATGTCCGATTCTTAAATGAAGAGGAACAGGAGACTTCAGCAGAATGTTCCGAAATGTACAAAAATTAAGTTAATTAAAAAAAAGAAAATTACAGGCAGGACAGCATGGGAACAGCTGCTACTTTTTGTGAGGTAGAACATTTCTATGTCTGTTTAGAAACAATGTTTTACCTCACAGTAAGAATCAGCTGTGATCTCATGCTGTCCTGTCTGTATCCTCTCTTTTGCCTACTCCTCTGGCCAGGAATCGTGGTAAGTTCAGACCATATTCCTGCATGGTCAGACACAGTCTTTACATAGTAAATAGCTGTCACGAATGTGCCGCATCCTGCTGAGACCTTTGGGGTATCTGGGATCAGAAAGTCACAGCGATTGGCAGATCGCAGGACTTCTTTGGATTCTGCTCAGCGATTAACTTGAATGGAGCAGATTGCTTTTCACTTGATGTGGAAGACGTTAAGAGTACCTTTTTAATCTTTCCTCTGAGTAGGAGGAGACAGAGATTAGATATTAGGCTGAAGTCACACACAAGCTATAAAAAATGTGTCCGTTTTTAAGGGCCAGAATCGCACAAATGTTTCATGAACAGTGATCCGTATGTCATCCGATTGGAATGCGCGGATGTGATTTTCTCACATCTGAGCATCCGTGTGACATCCGTATGGCATCCGTATGACGACATTTTCTCGCCGGCTTGCAAAATGGACACATAATGGAGCCCAATGACAGGTTAAAACACAAACAAAAGAATAGATATAGACACATAGAATACATATATATTTACATGTCATGGAGACATATATATATATATATATATATCTATATTTCATAGAGTTCTACATAGCAGAATAGCCGCTAAATCAATTGTCGGCTTTTGTAAAATCATTACAAAACCCGACATGAAATTGCACATGGTTTACATACAGTAAGCCATTTTATTTCATTTAATTTTTTATATGTCTTTGACTAATAATTAGAGTAGGATATGAGTGTAAAATTTTGGACATGTAGGTGTTAAATTAAGGTGTTAATTCTTTGAAAAAAATTGTGTGGGCTCCCCACGGTAATTTCTCCGCCAGAGAGGGAAAGCCAGTGAGTGAGAGCAGATATTTAGAGACTGACCATTGTTTTTGCCCCCCCTGGCAAAAAAAAATCTGCTCCCAGCCTCCCCAGAAAAGGCGCATCTATAAGATGTGCCTTTTCTGGCACTTAGCCTCTCTATTCCCATTGCCTTTAGTGGTGGCTAATGAGTTAATAATAATGAGTTATTGTCACCTTGCTATTGAAAGGTGACATTAAGCCGGGTTAATAATGGAGAGGTGTAATGGAGAATAATGGAGAACTGACATCAGGCTATTGCGCCTGCATGTTGCGGACGCCCCAGCCCTGCAGTGTGAATACATCATAACACACTGCGGGGCGGGATCTGGGGCCTCCACAACACGCAGGCGCAGGGCTGACACTTGGAATTTCAGGGCCCCATACTGGCAAAATTTTCGGGGCCCCTCAACAGGGCAGATAAAGTACACCTGCGCCAGAGCTGCAACAGGAGCAAAGAAGAGGACGTCATCACTACAAAATGGGAGGCGCTGGACCGGTCCGCGACACCCTCCGGACCCGAACTGGACCCAGACCGCCCCTGGTTGAGTATAATATAACTCATTTTTCTTCTCTTTCAGGTTACATCGGGGACTTATCTACAGCATTACAGAATGCTGCAGATAAGCCCCTGAGGGCGGTGCCGGTAGCTGATAGTCCAAAAATGGAGTGACAGATTCACTTTAACTGTAAAGCCTCGAGACAGAAATAATGTGACAACTTTTTGTCTCATCATCGAATTAATCTATCTCTCTGCTCCCTTCCCATGCTTTGCACTGCAGCTTTGCTTAATAGATTGGCTGCTTTGTACAAGCACAAGGACAAAATGTTTTTTATTCCAAGAAGGGAATACAGCAATTATAATAAAATACTACCAACTAAAACAATAGTGAAGTATAGATAGGTTTCAAGGAAATTGTTGATAAAAAAACAGCACAAGAGAGGGAAATTTGCTTTTATCAAACACCATACACTAATATGTGCATCTTGTAACCTCAACAGAGCGGACTGCAATAGTATGTGCATGCTGGTATCCATGGTAAACAGAGGGTATCTAAGAGCCATGCGGCTCTTAGTTACTCGCTGTTTACCCTGGATACCAGCTCCCAGCATCGCTGATTGTTGGTCTCTCGCTGTCACACGAAGCGATGTGTGCTGCCCAGTGGGAGACCAATGATAGAATTATGGTACAGACCAGTAGGCAACGATTAACGATCAGCCAACTGATCACTGATCGTTGCTACATGTCACACGCAACAATGTCGTTTCGACATCGCTGTAACATCACCAAACTGGTGACGTTGCAACGATATCATTCACAATATCGTTGTGTGTAATGGGGCCTTAAGTTAACAGTGCAGGCACTGCATCCCATTCAGAAGAGCAATGTTTTAGTAAGTGCTGAGTAGCTTCCATTAATGAATAACAGGCTAATGTCAATGCATTTTGAAGAGAAAATTGGTTGATTCAGTGCAGATTAGCAAGTAAATATTCTTGTAAACCCAACACTTTGTTTTCCTCCAAAGACATTCACTATCAGTAATTGCAAAAGTGCACAGAGAAGTAATAGGGTGATTAATCATAGAATACTGCGCGTTGCCTCCAGTAGGTATTATTGCAGGGCTTCTGTATAGATTTTTGCATTGTTAGTATAAATAACCTTACACCAAGATAATTGTTCCGCTTTTTCTGAAAATGCCTGCCTATGTATCATAAAGGTTCAATATTCTTTCACGCAATTTATTAAATATAGGTATACTGTGAGTCAAATTGTCTGTATTCTTCATGAATCCGCTAATTCTGTGTGAAAGGTGTACGTCTATCTCATGAACTATATGAGATAGTGTATATGTCTGATTACTGGTTATGCTGCAATGAATGGGGAGAAAGGTACCTGCTTGTACTTTTTGGGGATTTCTGTAAATGGCACTGAACTAGTAATAATACAGTGTATTTGATTTTTCCAATGTCCTCCTTTAAGTGAAAGCATCTGTAAAGAAAAAAAAATGCTGGAAGAGAGATACAGTTCTGCTCAAAAGTTTACATACCCCTGAAAATTTTTTGCCTTCTTGGCCTCTTTTCAGAGAATATGAATGATAACACCAAAACTTTTTCTCCACTCATGGTTAGTGGTTGGGTGGAGCCATTTATTGTCAAACTACTGTGTTTTCTCTTTTTCAATCATAATG
The DNA here is from genome assembly GCF_039654945.1 of Dendrobates tinctorius. Classification (NCBI taxonomy): domain Eukaryota; kingdom Metazoa; phylum Chordata; class Amphibia; order Anura; family Dendrobatidae; genus Dendrobates; species Dendrobates tinctorius. The sequence continues at coordinate 41,854,026 of NW_027361679.1, read as the reverse complement.
ACAACCCAAAATATCCAAATGACCCTGATCAAAAGTTTACATACCCTGGTGATTTTGACCTGATAACATGCATTTGACACAAATGGGTTTGAATGGCTACTAAAGGTAACATCCTCACATGTGACCTGATTGCTTGTAATCAGTGTGTGTGTATAAAAACTGAGTGAGTTTCTGGGATCCAGACAGACTCTTGCATCCTTCATCCAGCCACTGACGTTTCTTGATTGTGAGTCATGGGGAAAGCAAAAGAATTGTCAACAGATTTACGGGAAAAGGTAGCTGAACTGTAAAAAACAGGAAAGGGATACAAAAAGATATCCAAGGAATTAATAATGCCAGTCAGCAAACTGTGATTAACAAATGAAAAATCAGGGGCTCAGTAGCAACAAAACCACTGTCAGGTAGACCAACAAAAATTTTGTCCACAACTACCAGGAAAATGATTCAGGATGCATAGAAAAACCCACAAATAACATCAGCTGAAATACTGGACTCTCTGAAAACTAGCGATGTAGCGGTTTCAAGATGCATAAAAAGGAGGCACTTGAAGACAAATGCATTGCCGCATGGGATTCCCCGTAATGCCCTGCAATTATTACATCTTATGAATAACACTGGTATACAGTGATTTTGGTGCCAACGACGCCTGAATGGTTTTATTTTAAATTTATGGTGCTGATTAAGAACATGACTTTAATTTTGCCAGATTGGCTCTAGTTTCTGAGATATTTAATAATTAATTAATTACAGTAAAATACTGGCTCCAAAAAGTTGCTTTTATAGCATTGTAAGCTTACAAATTGAAATACAAAATAATTATATGGGATATTTCATTACTTAAGACACTGTTAAAGAGTCAAAAGACAGACAAAAAGACCAAAAGCTATTGCATTTGTTATCACACACAAGTCCCATTGAAGGAATGCATTATTTTCATAGATGAATAATCTCAAAAACTAGCAGCAGTTCAGCAAAAGTATGGGATTTTTTAATTCATCACCTGCAAAATACCCTAAATCCATTCCAAAAACCTTGGCACATGAAAATTTTTTTTTTGTAGAATTGTGTTATCATACCTTATACAGTGGAGGCCAGTACCTGGGCCACCATAGATCAGTAGTTGCCACTGGAGCACAATTTGTATGGCATTTTCATCTCCAGAGTCACTAGGGAAGTCATTCTCTTCTGTAGAGCATAAGCTGTTATGGTCATCAGGGTCCTCTGTCTCCTATAGAGTGTAAGCTCTTATGGTCAGCAGAGTTCTCTGTCTCCTATAGAGTGTAAGCTGTTATAGTCAGCAGAGTTCTCTCTCTCTTATAGAGTGTAAGCTCTTATGGTCAGCAGGGTCGGCTCTCTCCTATAGAGTGTAAGCTCTTATGGTCAGCGGTGTACTCTCTCTCTGTTTCTCACCTGTGAAATGGAAGCTCTTATGGTGAGTGGGGTCCTCTCTCTTTCACCTGTAAAATGTAAGCTCTTAGGCTCGGCAGGGTTCTCTCTCTTTCAGAGTGTAAGCTCTTGTGGCAAGCGGAGTTTTTTATCTCTCTTTCCTATAGAGCATAAGCTTTTATGGTCAGTAGGGTCCGCTATCTTCTGTAAAGTGTGAATTCTTATGGCTGGCTGGCATGGTCCACTCTCTCTCTTACCTATAAATTGTAAGCTTTTATGGTCAGTGAGATCCTCTCTTTCTTGTATGTGAAGTGTAAGCTCTTATAGTCAGTGAGGTTCTCTCATCTCTGCCCTACGTGTGTTTTCGAAGCAATTGCAGTTTTCCAGTATTGAAATTTGCACAAAAATAATCTCTTTAATTTATACCATTTCTAATTATTTATTTAAATCAATTTTGTGCTATTTTAAAATTTTTAAATATTCAACTTTTTTTTACATGATTTTAATCTTACTAGGTGACTTGATTTGTCACATGTATATTACCCTGCTATACAGAGAATCAGAGGCAGGGTATAGGTGTACAAAGATAGAAGGCCTTCATTAGGCTCCTGGCTTCCATGACAAGCTATCGGCACGCCGGGATTTAGGGTTGCGAACATTAATAGGATTTGTATAAATCCATGCTCATGCCGCTGAAGCATCTCTTTTCTTGTATCTATAAAATCAATTTTTCAGTAACAAAAAAAAACAATTAAAATTGAATTTACTGCCCGTTACTATATTCTATGAATTTTGTTCAAAGAATTTTGTTTTGTACAATTTTTTTAATTGCAGATATTTGTGTATTAGCAATGTTTCTTATATTTTGTGCACTAGCCTCTTCTTACTATCATTCTACTGTTATTTCACCATGCTACAATTCATTTACTGCAATTATTTCTCCACAGGTGTTTGCAGAAATAGGATGAGAAACATAATTAAATCTTCTTGATTAGTAATCTACAAAGAACTTTATAGACTTTTTAATGTGGTCTTCCTGAGATCATAAAATATGCCTGATTTCCTTTGTAGTTTGTAATTGTAATTAATATACTACTTGGGGATCACGAGGGTTCTGCAATTCACGCATATATTTCTTTAATTTACGATGTGTTCTTAGTTAAATAATAGAGAAATATGAATGCAGTATATAAAGAGGCAGCTATAGCACAGAATAACTCCTCTGACTTATCCCTATTTGCAGCATATGCATGAGCTTGCATATTCCTTATATAAAGTAGTACCAACATATTTCGCAGCTTTAAAACTATAAGAAATTTTTCCACAATTCACGAATCCATGTTGCTCTGCCCTCTGAATACAGAGCAAATATGTTTGCATTATGTGCTGGTTTAGGCTGGTTTCACACAAGCGTTTTTTAGCGTAGCGCATCGTGCGCTTACATGCGAATGCGTCCTGAGCCTTTAATATGGGGGCGCATGGTCTAGCGTTTTCACACGTTCGTATGCGTTTTTGTGCGCATGCATTTTTTGTAGTGTGCGCCCAGGCGCGCCGGACGCAACCTGTTGCATTTTTGGTCCATCCGACCTGTCTCAAAAAAATGCATGCGCACGGAATGCGCAAAAAACACATTACAGTCTATGGGAACGCAGGCGTTTAAAATCACATGCGTTTTAAGAGTCAATATGACTGCAAACTGGTTAAAACGCATGCACATAAAATAAGCAAATGCATGCAAAATGCTTGATGCGTTTTTGTATGTGTTTGGACTGCGTACGCAGCACAGCGCAAAAAAAAACGCTAGTGTGAAAGTAGCCTTAGTTAGCACCATCTAGTGGTGGCTGAATTTAAAGCTGTGTCTTAAATAGCTTTAAAGTCTGTGTCTTTAACAGAGTGTTGCATGTGGGATTGAAGCATTGTATTCTGGGATGAGGGAGATGCCATTTTATTCTGTGTATTTCATAAGGACACATGTGTTTATCTGTCCTTCTGTAACTCCCTACTTGAGTTTCTGTCCACAAATTGAGAAAATAGATATCCGGCAGCGTTGTGTGGAAAAATACCTTGGATGTCTGCACATATATTTTTCACATTAATAAAAAATCACCTTAATCCCACTTGGAACAGGTGCTCAATCCCATGTTGAAAAAACAGAACATTTCATTGTGAAGAGAAAGAAAAAATAGGATGGCACTCACCGTTCATGTGAATCAAATCATTTTATTTCACATACACAAGTCATCGGCATAGGCACGGGAGCAATGTGCTGGAAGGCGGACAACAGCCGTTTCGCGCTCAATACAAGAAGCGTATTGAGCGTGAAACGGCAGTTGTCCGTCTTCCAGCACATTGCTCCCGTGCCTATGCCGATGCCTTTTGTATCTGAAATAAAGTGATTTGATTCACATGAACGGTGAGTGCCATCCAATTTTTTTCTTCCCTACTTGAGTTTGTTATCTGGGTAAAGCATATCTGGTAAGATTACCATCTTTTCTTGCAATGCAGTGTTGTTCAGAGAGGTTATTAACTGTATGGCAACCAGAGCTCAGCAGATGTAATTAGACACCTGTGTGTTTCTAGGTAAAGTTTGCATCACACTGAATACTTCCTGTAATTGTGTTAGCTGTGTGATCATCTGCCCAATACTTACCCATGTCGTTTGTATTCCTTATAGTTTTTCCGCATGTGCTATACTCTTCACCAATAAACAAGTTAGACTACAGAGAACAATCTGCTTATTTTGGAAGATAGAAGGTGATTTATGCTGTATGCTGGATTGCACACCATGTCAGCATGTATGAAGGCAGAATACATGTGCCTAATGGGGCTCAGAAACCAATTTTACCTCTTTGAAATGGAGTAAACTACTGCATGTTGCGTTTTATTGCACGCACAGATTTGAAACAAAAATCACTGATTTCCACTGCTCCAATTGTGCAACTTTTCAAAACTTTTACACCAGAATTCTGATGAATCAGGCCCCATTTATTGTATAATACACTGTTCTATACAGATACTGTATATCCAAAGGCCAATATATTAAGGGCAAAATAAGCTGAAAAGTAAAAGCCAGGGATTTTTGTCAACAGTTATCAAAACTATAATGATGCAAAAACAATTATCATATTTTTGCAATACCCATTGTTTTAACCCCTTAGTGAATGAGCTAATTTTAACTTTAATGGCGATGCAAATTTTTGAAAATCTGACCAGTGTCACTTTACGTGGTAAAAACTCTGGAATGCTTCAATGTATCCCAGTGATATTGAGATTGTTTTTTCATGACACATTGTACTTTATGCATGAATTTTGTGAAAAATTTGCAATTTTCAAACCAGTTAGGCATGCTGTATAAAATAATTACCAGTAATAAACAACATTTACCATATGTCTACTTTACCTTTGCATCATTCTTTAAACTCCATTTCATTTTGTTAGGATGTTATAAAGGTTAAAAGTTTAGCAGTGCTTTCTAATTTTTTCAAGGCATGTACAAAACCCCTCCCTTTAGTGACCAATTCAGATTTAAATGGACTTTGAGGGGCCTATATATTGGAAACTCCCCAAAAGTGATAACATTTTAGAGAAACTGCCCCTTTCAAATGCTACAAAACTGCTGTCAGGAATTGTTTTAACACTTCCAGTTCAGGTGTTACACAGAAATTAATGCAAAGTTGAATGAAAAAATTAATAATTTGTCTTTAAAATCTTGCTTTAGCCCCAATTTATTCACTTTTGAAAAAAGGCTATCATGACAAAATGAGCCAAACAATGTCTTACCCAGTTTCTTCTGAGCTCACTTATACCCCACATGTTGTCAGAAATCTGTTTGAAAAAATGGCAGAGCGTGGAAGGGAAGGACCACTATTTTAATTTTTTAACACAAATTTGGCTGAAATACCATACATTTTGGGCACCATTTCACATCTGCAGGGCCCCTAAGGTGCCTAAATAGCAGAAACCACCCACAAGTGACCCCATTTTGGAAACTTCACCTCTCAAGGATTTTATCCATGGGTATACTGAGCAATTTGAACCCACATGTACGACACAGAATTTGATAATATTAGGTCGACATATTGAATGTTTTCATTTCTTTCACAAAAATGTTACTTTAGCCCCAAAGGTTTCACTTTTGCAAGAGATCACCAAAACGTGGACCCCACAATTTTTTACTCTTTTTTTATGAGCCCAGCGATATCCCACGTGTAATCAAAAAGTTCTGCTTGGACAAATAGCATGACTCAGAACGGAAGGATCGCTATTTGAATTTGCAACAGAAAATTTGCTGAAATAGATTGCGGTCTCCGTGTTGCAATTGCGAGACCACTAAGGCACGTAAAAAGCAAGCACACAAGTAGCCTAGTTTTGGAAACTACACCCTTTAAGTATTTTATCCAGGTGTAAAGTTAGCACTTTGAATTCACTGATGCTACACAGAATTTGATAACGTTAGGTCGTCATGTTGAAAATTATGTTTTTTCACATGTTGCTTTAGCCCAAAATCTTTCACTTTTTCAAGCGGTGACAGCAAAAAAGTGTACACCACAATTTGTTACCCACTTTCTTCTGAGTGTAGCAATACCCAACATGAAGTCAAAAAGCTCTGTTTAAGTATACTCAGGGGTGAACCTAGCCTCTCTGCTGCCTTAGGCAAACAGCAAAATGATGCCCCCCCCCGCACACAAGGTAAACTTTTATATCTATCCTGTAAAACTGAGTACAATAGTGGACATTTTGATTTAGATAAATAGAAAAAAAAAGGTGTCCAAATGCAAGCATGTCAGCGCCATCACACGCACATACAAGAACAACACAGAAGTATCCAGAACATGGATCATTAATGGCAATAATAGGCCTGACACAGGGCTAGAATGGGACAAAAATGCAGCCCTGCCACACAAGTCCCACCAGCCCACAAACTATAACACTCATCAGCCCCGATCAGTGAATTTTTGCTATACTTTGTCATCCCCTCATCACTTTCTTATAGGAATTATTTGAAGAGCCACATGGTAATGGCACCACAGTGCGTATGACTGACCACAGCTCCATTTACATGGTGCTCTTCAAAGCTACGATTCCCAGGATCATGGGGGTCCCAGCGGTCAGATCCACAACAAACAGAAAGTCATCCCCTAACCCCACATAATGCTCCATACAGTATTATGGGCCCCATATAATGCTCCATACAGTATAATGGGCTGCATATCCTACTTCATACAGTACAATGGGCACCATATATTACTTCATACAGCATAATGGGCACCACATATTACTTCATACAGTATAACGGGCACCATATATTGCTTCATACAGTATAATGGGCCCCATATATTACTTCATACAGTATAATGGGCCCCATATCTTACTTCTTACAGTATAATGGGCACCATATAGAGTTGAGCGAAACGGGTCGAAAAAATTCAAATGTCGCCGACTTTTGGCAAAGTCGGGTTTCATGAAACGAAACCCGACCCTAGGATGAGGTCGGCCACGAGGTCGGCGACTTACGCGCCAAAGTCGCGTTTCAAAAGTTTGTTCTGCGCTCTTTTTCAGCCAATCAGGATCCACGGACACAGTGGGCAACGTGATGACATAGGCATGGGTCACCACCATCTTTCAGAAGGGCATGCAAGTGATTGGCTTGCTTTGGTGGGCGTCACAGGGGGTAAAAAAGGGCGTGCACGCCGACCGCCATCTTACTTCTGCCGATCTTAGTATAGGGAGAGGTTGCTGCTGATTCTGTAGGGAGAGCGTTAGGCAGGGAAGAAGACAAAAAAACTGCTTCTGCTGCTAGCGATTTGGCCTGCACAACACACAAGTCACTGTGTGTGCAGTGCAAGGGGAGGCTATATTGTGGTGTATCAGTGGTGTTGGTTGTTGGGCTTCCTTCTAAGGCTTCCTGACACGCTGGCATTGCTGTTTACCCACTGCTCCGCAAAGCAATCCAATCTCCCTTATCCTCTCGTCACTTTGGTCACAGGCAGCTGTGCCATCGAGCGTGTCACATAGAGCTCAGATATCAGTGGGCCGCACACAATCCACAAGTGTCCAGTGTCCAAAAGTGTACGCAGAGATTCAAAATCTCCATTATCCTCTCGTCACTTTGGTCACAGGCAGCTGTGCCATCGAGCGTGTCACATAGCGCTCAGATATCAGTGGGCCGCACACAATCCACAAGTGTCCAGTGTCCAAAAGTGTACGCAGAGATTCAAAATCTCCATTATCCTCTCGTCACTTTGGTCACAGGCAGCTGTGCCATCGAGCGTGTCACATAGCGCTCAGATATCAGTGGGCTGCACACAATCCACAAGTGTCCAGTGTCCAAAAGTGTACGCAGAGATTCAAAATCTCCATTATCCTCTCGTCACTTTGGTCACAGGCAGCTGTGCCATCGAGCGTGTCACATAGCGCTCAGATATCAGTGGGCCGCACACAATCCACAAGTGTCCAGTGTCCAAAAGTGTACGCAGAGATTCAAAATCTCCATTATCCTCTCGTCACTTTGGTCACAGGCAGCTGTGCCATCGAGCGTGTCACATAGCGCTCAGATATCAGTGGGCCGCACACAATCCACAAGTGTCCACTGTCCACAAGTGTACGCAGAGATTCAAAATCTCCATTATCCTCTCGTCACTTTGGTCACAGGCAGCTGTGCCATCGAGCGTGTCACATAGCGCTCAGATATCAGTGGGCCGCACACAATCCACAAGTGTCCAGTGTCCAAAAGTGTACGCAGAGATTCAAAATCTCCATTATCCTCTCGTCACTTTGGTCACAGGCAGCTGTGCCATCGAGCGTGTCACATAGCGCTCAGATATCAGTGGGCTGCACACAATCCACAAGTGTCCAGTGTCCAAAAGTGTACGCAGAGATTCAAAATCTCCATTATCCTCTCGTCACTTTGGTCACAGGCAGCTGTGCCATCGAGCGTGTCACATAGCGCTCAGATATCAGTGGGCCGCACACAATCCACAAGTGTCCAGTGTCCAAAAGTGTACGCAGAGATTCAAAATCTCCATTATCCTCTCGTCACTTTGGTCACAGGCAGCTGTGCCATCGAGCGTGTCACATAGCGCTCAGATATCAGTGGGCCGCACACAATCCACAAGTGTCCACTGTCCACAAGTGTACGCAGAGATTCAAAATCTCCATTATCCTCTAGTCACTTTGGTCACAGGCAGCTGTGCCATCGAGCGTGTCACAGAGCGCTCAGATATCAGTGGGCCGCACACAATCCACAAGTGTCCACTGTCCAAAAGTGTACGCAGAGATTCAAAATCTCCATTATCCTCTCGTCACTTTGGTCACAGGCAGCTGTGCCATCGAGCGTGTCACATAGCGCTCAGATATCAGTGGGCCGCACACAATCCACAAGTGTCCAGTGTCCAAAAGTGTACGCAGAGATTCAAAATCTCCATTATCCTCTCGTCACTTTGGTCACAGGCAGCTGTGCCATCGAGCGTGTCACATAGCGCTCAGATATCAGTGGGCCGCACACAATCCACAAGTTTCCAGTGTCCAAAAGTGTACGCAGAGATTCAAAATCTCCATTATCCTCTCGTCACTTTGGTCACAGGCAGCTGTGCCATCGAGCGTGTCACATAGCGCTCAGATATCAGTGGGCCGCACACAATCCACAAGTGTCCACTGTCCACAAGTGTACGCAGAGATTCAAAATCTCCATTATCCTCTCGTCACTTTGGTCACAGGCAGCTGTGCCATCGAGCGTGTCACATAGCGCTCAGATATCAGTGGGCCGCACACAATCCACAAGTGTCCAGTGTCCAAAAGTGTACGCAGAGATTCAAAATCTCCATTATCCTCTCGTCACTTTGGTCACAGGCAGCTGTGCCATCGAGCGTGTCACATAGCGCTCAGATATCAGTGGGCCGCACACAATCCACAAGTGTCCACTGTCCACAAGTGTGTGCAGAAATTCTAAAACTCCCCTGTCCTATAGACACCTTGTACCTTGTTTTACATTACTATATAGTTTGTTGGATTTTGTCTACATTTCTACCAAAAATGAGGAAGGCTGGTGGAAGAGGCCGTGGAATTGGGCGGGGGTTGGCAGCTGGTAATGATGGTGTTGGTGGTGGATCTGATGGTAGTGGCAACAGCAAAATAGGACCAAATGCAGGAGGTGCTGACCCTGCGTCATCGTCTGTCTACATAAGGCCTCGAACGCTTAGTTTTCTAGGAGTTGGCAAACCGCTTTTAAAGGCAGAGCATCAGGAAAAAGTTTTGTCTTACATTGCTGACTCAGCCTCCAGCTCTATCGCCTCCTCTTCTTCAGTTGTAAAAAGTAAAAGCACTGAGTCGTCATTGGAGGCTCATGTTCATGAACCACACCTTTCCTTGTGTCCTTCACCCCAACCAAGATTGAAGGATGACGCAGGCCATACTACTGATTACTCCATGGAGCTGTTTTCACATACCATGCCTGGATTATCAAGTCAAATGGTGAATTACCCAGGCCAAGATGAATCTGACATGGAGTGCACTGATGCACAGCCGCTGATGGATGATTCTGCTGGTACATTCACTCAGAGCACTACATTGTCCTCGCAGTGTACAGAGCCAGATTTTGACCCTGATGAGACTCAGGTGCCCCTTCCAGCACACTATACCACCATACACGGTGACACAGAGAAAGGTGCACATGACATAGAAGAGGAGGTGATGGATGACCCAGTTGTTGACCCAGATTGGCATCCATTGGGGGAAGAGGGTGCTGCTTCCAATAGCTCAGATGAGGAGCATCCACAGCAGACATCGACATCGCAACAGCTGTTATCTGGCAGGCCCGGAGCACTCCAAAGACAGGCTCCAAACATCAAAAGAGTTGCTGGACAGCTTGTCCAGAGGGTCAAAAGATCACAGCGTGCTAGGCCGCAAAATGTCTGCCAAAGTAGGAAGAGTGCAGTGTGGCACTTTTTTGAACAAAATCCTCATGATCAGGCCAAGGTTATCTGTAAGAAGTGCGCAAAGACCTTTAGCCGAGGGAAAAATCTGAAAAATTTGAATACCAGTTGCATGCTTAGACATTTAACCAGCATGCACTTGCAAGCGTGGACACAACACCAAACCTCAAGTGCCACATGTGCAACTGATCACAACGAAGGTAGTCAGCAATGCTACATTGTTTCCCCCACTGTAAGCACACCGGTTAGCACAGCAGCAAATGTTGAGGTGTCGTTGCAAGGCCACAGCAGTCAGGGAATCCCACTGTTATATCAACGAAAGACTGATTCTAGGCCATCAGAAAGAACACCAACTCCATCACCATCATCAACCCTCTCTCAGTCCGCCCTGTCCACCGCTACTTCCACCATATGCAGCTCTCAAGTCCAGCTCACCCTCCCAGACACTATGAGTAGGTCAAGAAAGTACTCAGTCTCTCATCCGCGTACACTGGGTTTGAACGCCCACATTGCCAAACTAATCTCGTTTGAGATGATGCCCTTTCGGTTGGTGGAAAGCACAGCTTTCCGCGAACTCATGGCCTATGCAGTACCACGCTATGACCTACCCAGTCGCCACTTCTTCTCTCGCAAAGCCATCCCAGCCCTCCACCATCATGTGAAAGACCGCATTGTCCATGCACTCAAGCAGTCAGTGAGCGGAAAGGTGCACCTCACAACTGATGCATGGTCCAGTCGGCATGGCCAGGGCCGTTACGTGTCCATCACTGCGCACTGGGTTAATGTGGTGGATGCAGGGTCCACAGGGGACAGCGGTGGTGGGACAGTGCTGCCTAGCCCACGGTCTAGGAAACAGTTGGCTGTAGGCGTTCGACCCTCCTCCTCCTCCTCCTCCTCCAGAAGCGACAGCTCGTCCACAGAGCGCAGTCGTACGAGCACTCCATCTGCAGCTGCCACTGTTGCACACGATGTGTCCCCCTATCGAGCAGCTAGTGGAAAGCGTCAGCAGGCTGTGTTGCAGATGATGTGTTTGGGCGACAGACACACCGCCGAGGTGCTGGCCGAGTACTTGAAGCGACAAACTGAGTCATGGCTGGGCAGTGTACATCTTGAGGCAGGCAAGGTAGTTAGTGATAACGGCCATAATTTTGTGGCAGCCATAGCCCTTTCAAAACTCAGCCACATACCTTGCTTGGCTCACACCTTGAACCTGGTGGTGCAGTGCTTCCTCAAAAATTATCCGGAGTTAACAGCCCTGCTCCAGAAGGTGCGAAGACTGTGCGCGCACATCCGCCGGTCGCCTGTACACTCCGTTCGTATGCAGAAGCTGCAGCGATTGCTCCACCTTCCCAACCACCGCCTCATTATCGACATTGCAACAAGGTGGAACTCCACCCTGCACATGGTGGAGTGGCTGTGCGAGCAGAGGCAGGCCATAATGCATTTGTGGGAGGATACACGGCCAGGCACTTTGAGAGCAGACATGGAGTTGACAGGCGTGCAGTGGTCGAAGCTGAAAGACCTTTGTAAAGTCCTTCAGTGTTTTGAGGAATGCACACGGATGGTAAGCGCAGACGACGCCATCCTAAGCATGAGCATCCCACTTATGCGTCTGCTCATGCAAACTTTGACGCACCTTAAGGAGCAGGCGTCTGCAGCCAATGTTGATGAGGAGGAAGAGGAGGAGGGAATCCTTGATGACATTCAGCCATTGTCTGCTCAAGGACCTCTCCTGGACGAGGTGGAGGAAGAAGAGGAGGAGGAGGAGGAGGATGATGGGGATGATTACTTAGGGGAGGAGGATGCATCTCGTGGGGCAAGTGAAAATGTTGGCGTGGCAAGGTCTGGTACAGGGTTAGTGCGTGACTGGAGGGATGTGGATTTGCCAGAAAGTGCTCCTCCACCCAGCACTCGCAGTGCATCATTGACACCGGGAACTGGCCCACATGTCAGATTATGCCTTGCGGATCCTAAAAAGGGACCCCCACATTGCCAAAATAATGAACGATGACGACTACTGGTTGGCCAGCATCCTGGATCCACGCTATAAAGGCAAATTACAAAACATCATGCCACAGGAGAAGCTTGACCTAATATTGGCTAATAAACAAGCAACTCTGGTAAATCGGTTGCTTGAGGCATTCCCAGCACACAGCAGCGGTGATGGTTCTCACACGAGCCGTACGGGCCGGGGGCAGCTTGGCAGAGGTGTTCGTGGTGCACACAGCAGAAGTGGCGTTGGAGACAGGGGTTTCATGACAATGTTGTGGACTGATTTTTCAAATACCGCTCACACAACTGGTAATACTGCATCGATGGAAAGTGACAGGAGACAGCAGTTGTCAACTATGGTTACAAACTACTTTTCCTCCCATATCGATGTTCTCCCACACAGGTCATTCCCCTTTGACTATTGGGCCGCTAAACTGGACACCTGGCCTGAATTGGCCCAATATGCCTTACAGGAGCTCGCTTGCCCAGCTGCAAGTGAGCTATCGGAAAGAGTCTTCAGTGCAGCTGGATCAATCCTGACAGAAAAAAGGACCCGTCTGTCAACCCAAAATGTGGATGATCTAACCTTCGTTAAAATGAACCACGCATGGGTTTCCAAGGATTTTGTCCCACCTTCCCCTGATGACACATAGGGTGACAGAAAAATGGCTTGCTTTGGTCCACCTCTTCCTGGTACTTCACCTATTTCGCCTTTTGCATCAGTTGAATGTCCAACATCAACATATGCCACTTTCTAAAACTCCCTAACTGTGCTGCCTCCCCCCCCATGGCCGGGGTCACCACCTAGCGCACGACACCGTGCGAGTGCCGTTGCCCTGGACAGGTGGGTAGGCCGACTCTTGGGCGCGGGCACTGGCACAGGGTCCCTCATAGTGCAATCAAGTGTCTCTGACGGTGGTGGTGCACACCCGCCGTCAGACACACCGCTGTACTATGAGGGGCCCAGTGCCAGTACCGACGCCCACGAGTGTGCCCCCCTTGCTTGGCCAGGGCCCCAGCATTTGCAATCTTTACCTCTCCCTGCTCCTCCGCTGTGTAATCTGGGCCGTCAAATCCATACTGTGCCTGACACCGTCTGAGCCTGCCTCCTGATGTATAGACATATATTTTGAATGTGTACGCTATCCATACATGTTATCCGGGGATACGGTACCCCTTCTAACCTTTGTGCAATGACGTGCAATCCATACTGGGCATAACACCGTCTGAGCCTGCCTCATGCTGTATAGACATATATTTTGAATGTGTACGCTATCCATACATGTTATCCAGGGATACGGTACCCTTTCTAACCTTTGTGCAATGACGTGCAATCCATACTGGGCCTAACACCGTCTGAGCCTGCCTCATGCTGTATAGACATATATTTTGAATGTGTACGCTATCCATACATGTTATCCGGGGATACGGTACCCCTTCTAACCTTTGTGCAATGACGTGCAATCCATACTGGGCCTAACACCGTCTGAGCCTGCCTCATGCTGTATAGACATATATTTTGAATGTGTACGCTATCCATACATGTTATCAAGGGATACGGTACCCTTTCTAACCTTTGTGCAATGACGTGCAATCCATACTGGGCCTAACACCGTCTGAGCCTGCCTCATGCTGTATAGACATATATTTTGAATGTGTACGCTATCCATACATGTTATCCGGGGATACGGTACCCTTTCTAACCTTTGTGCAATGACGTGCAATCCATACTGGGCCTAACACCGTCTGAGCCTGCCTCATGCTGTATAGACATATATTTTGAATGTGTACGCTATCCATACATGTTATCCGGGGATACGGTACGCCTTCTAACCTTTGTGCAATGACGTGCAATCCATACTGGGCCTAACACCGTCTGAGCCTGCCTCATGCTGTATAGACATATATTTTGAATGTGTACGCTATCCATACATGTTATCCAGGGATACGGTACCCCTTCTAACCTTTGTGCAATGACGTGCAATCCATACTGGGCCTAACACCGTCTGAGCCTGCCTCATGCTGTATAGACATATATTTTGAATGTGTACGCTATCCATACATGTTATCCGGGGATACGGTACCCCTTCTAACCTTTCTGCAATGACGTGCAATCCATACTGGGCCTAACACCGTCTGAGCCTGCCTCATGCTGTATAGACATATATTTTGAATGTGTTCGCTATCCATACATGTTATCCGGGGATACGGTACCCCTTCTAACCTTTGTGCAATGATGTGCAATCCATATTGGGCCTAACACCGTCTGAGCCTGCCTCATGCTGTATAGACATATATTTTGAATGTGTACGCTATCCATACATGTTATCCGGGGATACGGTACCCCTTCTAACCTTTGTGCAATGACGTGCAATCCATACTGGGCCTAACACCGTCTGAGCCTGCCTCATGCTGTATAGACATATATTTTGAATGTGTACGCTATCCATACATGTTATCCAGGGATACGGTACCCTTTCTAACCTTTGTGCAATGACGTGCAATCCATACTGGGCCTAACACCGTCTGAGCCTGCCTCATGCTGTATAGACATATATTTTGAATGTGTACGCTATCCATACATGTTATCCGGGGATACGGTACCCTTTCTAACCTTTGTGCAATGACGTGCAATCCATACTGGGCCTAACACCGTCTGAGCCTGCCTCATGCTGTATAGACATATATTTTGAATGTGTACGCTATCCATACATGTTATCCGGGGATACGGTACCCCTTCTAACCTTTGTGCAATGACGTGCAATCCATACTGGGCCTAACACCGTCTGAGCCTGCCTCATGCTGTATAGACATATATTTTGAATGTGTACGCTATCCATACATGTTATCCGGGGATACGGTACCCCTTCTAACCTTTGTGCAATGACGTGCAATCCATACTGGGCCTAACACCGTCTGAGCCTGCCTCATGCTGTATAGACATATATTTTGAATGTGTACGCTATCCATACATGTTATCCGGGGATACGGTACCCCTTCTAACCTTTGTGCAATGACGTGCAATCCATACTGGGCCTAACACCGTCTGAGCCTGCCTCATGCTGTATAGACATATATTTTGAATGTGTACGCTATCCATACATGTTATCCGGGGATACAGTACCCCTTCTAACCTTTGTGCAATGACGTGCAATCCATACTGGGCCTAACACCGTCTGAGCCTGCCTCATGCTGTATAGACATATATTTTGAATGTGTACGCTATCCATACATGTTATCCAGGGATACGGTACCCTTTCTAACCTTTGTGCAATGACGTGCAATCCATACTGGGCCTAACACCGTCTGAGCCTGCCTCATGCTGTATAGACATATATTTTGAATGTGTACGCTATCCATACATGTTATCCGGGGATACGGTACCCTTTCTAACCTTTGTGCAATGACGTGCAATCCATACTGGGCCTAACACCGTCTGAGCCTGCCTCATGCTGTATAGACATATATTTTGAATGTGTACGCTATCCATACATGTTATCCGGGGATACGGTACCCCTTCTAACCTTTGTGCAATGACGTGCAATCCATACTGGGCCTAACACCGTCTGAGCCTGCCTCATGCTGTATAGACATATATTTTGAATGTGTACGCTATCCATACATGTTATCCGGGGATACGGTACCCCTTCTAACCTTTCTGCAATGACGTGCAATCCATACTGGGCCTAACACCGTCTGAGCCTGCCTCATGCTGTATAGACATATATTTTGAATGTGTTCGCTATCCATACATGTTATCCGGGGATACGGTACCCCTTCTAACCTTTGTGCAATGATGTGCAATCCATATTGGGCCTAACACCGTCTGAGCCTGCCTCATGCTGTATAGACATATATTTTGAATGTGTACGCTATCCATACATGTTATCCGGGGATACGGTACCCCTTCTAACCTTTGTGCAATGACGTGCAATCCATACTGGGCCTAACACCGTCTGAGCCTGCCTCATGCTGTATAGACATATATTTTGAATGTGTACGCTATCCATACATGTTATCCAGGGATACGGTACCCTTTCTAACCTTTGTGCAATGACGTGCAATCCATACTGGGCCTAACACCGTCTGAGCCTGCCTCATGCTGTATAGACATATATTTTGAATGTGTACGCTATCCATACATGTTATCCGGGGATACGGTACCCTTTCTAACCTTTGTGCAATGACGTGCAATCCATACTGGGCCTAACACCGTCTGAGCCTGCCTCATGCTGTATAGACATATATTTTGAATGTGTACGCTATCCATACATGTTATCCGGGGATACGGTACCCCTTCTAACCTTTGTGCAATGACGTGCAATCCATACTGGGCCTAACACCGTCTGAGCCTGCCTCATGCTGTATAGACATATATTTTGAATGTGTACGCTATCCATACATGTTATCCGGGGATACGGTACCCCTTCTAACCTTTGTGCAATGACGTGCAATCCATACTGGGCCTAACACCGTCTGAGCCTGCCTCATGCTGTATAGACATATATTTTGAATGTGTACGCTATCCATACATGTTATCCGGGGATACAGTACCCCTTCTAACCTTTGTGCAATGACGTGCAATCCATACTGGGCCTAACACCGTCTGAGCCTGCCTCATGCTGTATAGACATATATTTTGAATGTGTACGCTATCCATACATGTTATCCGGGGATACAGTACCCCTTCTAACCTTTGTGCAATGACGTGCAATCCATACTGGGCCTAACACCGTCTGAGCCTGCCTCATGCTGTATAGACATATATTTTGAATGTGTACGCTATCCATACATGTTATCCAGGGATACGGTACCCTTTCTAACCTTTGTGCAATGACGTGCAATCCATACTGGGCCTAACACCGTCTGAGCCTGCCTCATGCTGTATAGACATATATTTTGAATGTGTACGCTATCCATACATGTTATCCGGGGATACGGTACCCTTTCTAACCTTTGTGCAATGACGTGCAATCCATACTGGGCCTAACACCGTCTGAGCCTGCCTCATGCTGTATAGACATATATTTTGAATGTGTACGCTATCCATACATGTTATCCGGGGATACGGTACCCCTTCTAACCTTTGTGCAATGACGTGCAATCCATACTGGGCCTAACACCGTCTGAGCCTGCCTCATGCTGTATAGACATATATTTTGAATGTGTACGCTATCCATACATGTTATCCGGGGATACGGTACCCCTTCTAACCTTTGTGCAATGAAGTGCAATCCATACTGGGCCTAACACGTCTGAGCCTGCCTCATGCTGTATAGACATATATTTTGAATGTGTACGCTATCCATACATGTTATCCAGGGATACGGTACCCTTTCTAACCTTTGTGCAATGACGTGCAATCCATACTGGGCCTAACACCGTCTGAGCCTGCCTCATGCTGTATAGACATATATTTTGAATGTGTACGCTATCCATACATGTTATCCAGGGATACGGTACCCTTTCTAACCTTTGTGCAATGACGTGCAATCCATACTGGGCCTAACACCGTCTGAGCCTGCCTCATGCTGTATAGACATATATTTTGAATGTGTACGCTATCCATACATGTTATCCGGGGATACGGTACCCCTTCTAACCTTTGTGCAATGACGTGCAATCCATACTGGGCCTAACACCGTCTGAGCCTGCCTCATGCTGTATAGACATATATTTTGAATGTGTATGCTATCCATACATGTTATCCGGGGATACGGTACCCCTTCTAACCTTTGTGCAATGACGTGCAATCCATACTGGGCCTAACACCGTCTGAGCCTGCCTCATGCTGTATAGACATATATTTTGAATGTGTACGCTATCCATACATGTTATCCGGGGATACGGTACCCCTTCTAACCTTTGTGCAATGACGTGCAATCCATACTGGGCCTAACACCGTCTGAGCCTGCCTCATGCTGTATAGACATATATTTTGAATGTGTACGCTATCCATACATGTTATCCAGGGATACGGTACCCTTTCTAACCTTTGTGCAATGACGTGCAATCCATACTGGGCCTAACACCGTCTGAGCCTGCCTCATGCTGTATAGACATATATTTTGAATGTGTACACTATCCATACATGTTATCCGGGGATACGGTACCCCTTCTAACCTTTGTGCAATGACGTGCAATCCATACTGGGCCTAACACCGTCTGAGCCTGCCTCATGCTGTATAGACATATATTTTGAATGTGTACGCTATCCATACATGTTATCCGGGGATACGGTACCCTTTCTAACCTTTGTGCAATGACGTGCAATCCATACTGGGCCTAACACCGTCTGAGCCTGCCTCATGCTGTATAGACATATATTTTGAATGTGTACGCTATCCATACATGTTATCCAGGGATACGGTACCCTTTCTAACCTTTGTGCAATCACGTGCAATCCATACTGGGCGTGAGAACGGCTGGCGAGCTGTTAAGCAAGCTACAGCACCTGTCCAGACAAGTACAGGGATTCCCTAGCGAGGAGACTTATTTGATTGTTTTCTATGTTGGAACAGCAATTTTTGGGTAGCACTATACTCTGGAGAATGATAGATGGGTCCCACCATACACTGGAACATTCCAAAGGTGGACATCAGACACTGGAGCAGCATTTACAGGGCCCATTATACACTAGAGCATTAGAAATGGGGCCCATTATGTTTGGAGCATTATTTGGGCCCATAAGACAGTGGAGCTTCATCCATGGGGACCAACATATACTGTAGCATTATGTGGAGCTCATCATATACTCTTTCAAACATTATATGGGACCAATGATTTTGTATGGAGAAATAGATGGGCCTCGTCATGAGATGTAAAAAGTGAGGTATTTTTCATTGTACTATACCGCTATTTCTCTGCCGTATCGGAGCATGATGAGTTGTGGTATGTGTTAAAGGGGCGCTCTTTCGCCCAGGGCACATGAAAACCTGCAGCCAGCCCTCCCCCCCCACAAATTTAGCCAAATAACCCCCATTTTTCAGTGCGTAACTTGTATTATGAAGTTAATTAAGGTTGACAAGCTTAAGTAAGAAGAATTGATGCTTTTGGCGTTCAAATGGGCACTGTAGGTGTGTTTCCTGTCCTCCTCTCACTGCCGACTTTTATTCCCCATTGACTTACATTGGGTTTCGTGTTTCGGGACGACTCCGACTTTTCCCTATAATCGGACGACCTTGCTCGACCCGACTTTTGGAAAAGTCGGGTTTCACGAAACGAAACGCGACCCTTAAAAAGCAAAAGTCGCTCAACTCTAGCACCATATATTACTTCATACAGTATAACGGGCCCCATATATTACTTAATACAGTACAATGGGCACCATTTATTACTTCATGCAGTATAATGGGCCCAAAATATTACTTCATACAGTAGAATGGGCCCCATATATTACTTCATACAGTATAATGGGCCCAATATATTTCTTCATACAGTATAATGGGCCCCATATATTACTTCATACAGTATAATGGGCCCCATATATTACTTCATACAGTATAATGGGCACCATATATTACTTTATACAGCATAATGAGCACCATATATTACTTCATACAGTTTAATGGGCCCCCATATAGTTCTCCCCATACCCAGCTGCTCTGGTCTCCTCAGTGTGTTCTGATCCTTCGCACTGCTTGGCACAGGGACATCATTACCTTTACGTATATAATTGTCCACTTGGAGTGATAGTAGTAGTGATTTGTTTGTACCCTGTTGTCTGGGACTAGCCCACTCTATGGGGGTGCTCAGGGCATATGATTGTACACCAGTAAAAAGTATGAGAGGCTCAATGTGACCAGTGCCACATAGTTTCCTATTCTACTGGTACTGTAGTTACATTGACTGGTACTGAGGAAAAGAAAGAAAGAACAGAGAGAAAAAAGAAAACAGAGAGAAAGAAGGAAAGAGAGAAAGAAAGAAAGAAAGAAAGAAAGGAGAGAGAAAGAAAGAAGGGAAAGAAAGAAGAAAGGGAAAGAAACAAAGAAAGAAAGAAAGGAGAGAGAGAGAAAGAGAGGAGAGAAAGAACAGAGAGAGAGAGAAAGAAAAAAGAAAGATTAGAGAGAGAGAGAAAGAAATAAAGAACAGAGAGAAAGAAAGATTCTATAAAGATACTATAGCAGCCCAGCTCCCGTTGTAATGCCCACCTGAGGACATATCATGATCCGCTCACATGGCCGGCATCCCCGAGTACAAGGTGATCCTGCTGTCCGCGCTGTTGGAGGAGGACATGGTGATGGGTCTGAAGCATTCCCTGAAGTGCCTCCATGGGTCTGTCACAATCTCCTCCCAAAATTACCTAATTTTTAGCACATCACTTCCGGTGGAACGTCACGTGCGAATTTTAAAGTGCTCCTCTGGGCTCTGCCGTGTAGTCCTGTGTCCGTCGGAAAAGTAATCTCCCGGCTGGGGCAGACTCTCTCTCAAAATCGGGACTGTCCTGCTGGGAGGTTTGAATGCTCCCCATCATACACCTTGTACACGTATGGCTCCGCACACCTCATACACACACGGTTCCGCTTTTTATGCCTCGTACACACATGGCTCCGCTCTATACACCTCGCACACACACGGCTCCACTCAGTACACACATGGCTCCACTCCACAAACCTCGTACACATGCGGCTCTGCTCCGCACACCTTTTATTCACGTGGCCATGCTCTGTACACCTTGCACACACATGGCTCCACTCCATAAACCTTGTACACATGCAGCTTTGCTCAATACACCTCGTACACATGCGGCTCCACTCTGTACACACACGGCTCCATTTTGTACGCCCCATACACACGCGGCTCCGTGCACATCTCTGCTCCGCACATCTCGTACACGCGCGGCTCTGCTCCGTACACCTCGTACACGTGTGGCTCCGCTCTGTACACCTCACACACACGCGGCACGGCTTCACACACCTTGTACACACATGGCTCTGCTCCGTATACCTCGCACTCGCGTGGCTCCGCTCCATACACCATGAACACACATGGCTCCGCTCCGTACACCTCACACACAAGCGGCTCTGCTCTGTACACCTTGTACACACATGGCTCTGCTCCGTACACCCTGTACACACATGGCTCCACTCCTTTCACCTCACACACAAGCGGCTCTGCGCCGTACACCTTGTACACACATGGCTCCGCTCCGTACACCTCACACACAAGCGGCTCTGCTCTGTACACCTTGTACACACATGGCTCCGCTTCGTACACCTCACACACAAGAGGCTCTGCTCTGTGCACCTTGTACACACATGGCTCTGCTCCGTACACCTTGCACATGTGGCTCTGCTCCGTACACCTCGCACACACGGCTCTGCTACATCCACCCTGTAAACCCCCCTGACCCCACACATAAACTTACTGATCCAGCACCATGACAACCAGCACAGCAGAGTCCTGCACACACTGAGGGCTGTGCCACAGGACCTGTGATGAGGTCACAGGAGGGGAGGAGTCAGGGGTCACAGGATCAGGGTGCCCTGACTCCTTCCCTCCTGTGACCTCATCAATTACAAGAATTACAAGGCTCTGCACACTACCGCAGCACCAGCGTGCAGAGGCTAAATTGTAGGTGCTGCAGGTAGCAGCGCGCATAATGCCGCCCCTGCTGCCTGCCGCTTCAGCAGCTGGCTCAAATCGCCTCATTATAGGTGCGGCCCTGGGCATACTTAGTTTAGTATACTACTTAGTTTGATACACTAATAGATTACAGACTGCACATGAGTCAACAGTATAAAGCAGCAGCATAAAAGGCAAACACAATCCTGGGATGTATTAAGGGAAGCATCGAACCTAGATAATGCGAAATAATTATTCCCCTCTACTCCTCCTTGGTCAGACCTCATCTGGAATACTGTGTCCAGTTCTGGGCAACACAATTAAAAAAAGACATTGAAAAACTGGAGCAAGTTAAGAGAAGAGTGACCAGGATGGTGAGCGGACTGTAAATTATGTCCTACAAGGAACGATTAAAGGATCTGGGAATGTTTAGCTTGCAAAAAGGAAGGCTAAGAGTAGACTTAATAGTTGTCTTCAAATATCTGAAGGGATGTCACAGTGTAGAAGGATCATCAATATTTTCATGTGCACATGGCAACAGAAGATGCATGGAAAGAAACTGAAAGAGAGAATATTAGAAAAAGCTTTTTGACTGTGAGGGTGATCAATGAGTGGAAGAGGCTGCCACGAGAGGTGGTGAGTTCTCCCTAAATGGAAATTTTCAAACAGAGGCTGGACAGACATCTGCCTTAGATGATTCAGTGATTCTTGAAAGAGGAGGAGGTTGTACAGGATGACCCTGGAAGATCCTTCCAATTCTAACATTCAATGATTCTACTACAATTGGCAAAGCTGGGAAGGGAAGGAGCCCTATTTGAATTTTGGAACACAAATTTGGCTTGATTTGGAATAGATTGTCATATTTGCAGAGCCCATGTGGTTCAAATGTAAGGAGATGTTATTTCACATGTTCCTCCTTGAAGAATTTCTGTATTGTGGATGTGTAATGTGAACTGTGAAATGCATTACAGTATGTTGGTATTGTATTCTGTCCCGCAAGAGGTAAGGCTAAGTTTGCAAGAAGTGTGGATGAAATGTGCGTCGAGGCAGAGGTACTCAGGCAGGACTCATCCAGCCTGACTATAAGACTAGTAAGTGGTAGCTATTGATTTGGGTACTCTACCACTTTTATTTAATGACTTTCACAGCTGTTATAGTTGTTTTTCACTTCATATAGCAGTCCCCATCCCTATAGCCACCCAAGCTAGTTATTTGTTTATAGCACCTGAATATCATGACTTTAAATATACGTAGTATATCTGTATATAGATTGACTTCTTTTTTCCCATGCTCACTGGCTCCTATAATTACCCTATTATAGGACAGAAAACACTGGGGTAAATTAGCAAATCTGGTTTATGCACAATGCACTCTATATCTCTGTGTAGATAAACTTATATACTTGTATCATTCTTTTACGTAGTTACGCTATTAACTCTTTCCACTGGAAATCCTCTCTCGTTTGTATCATTGCATTTAAAGATATGTAAGGAGATATTTCATGTTATGTACAGTACATAGGGTGTATTTTGCTCATGTGTGCTGTGTAGTCTGTTCCTGCATCTCTCACATAAGAGGCATCTGTTTCTATTGATTTCTATTGTCATTTTTTCTACAAATAAATTAATATATTTGTGTACATGTTCTCAATGTTTGCTGTGCGAACTTAGTCCCTCGGGTGAGGAATTACACAGATCAATTCTGTCATGGTCACGTGTGTCAGGACGCAGATGTTTCCGCAAGGCGAACCCATAACACACGTGACCCTGGATACACCGCCTCCAGTGGGGCGCATTTAAATAATAAAACGTGCCGGTGGATACGCCGCCTCCACCTGGCGAATTTAGGTATTACACGTTAATATAAATTCTGGAAACCCCGCCTCCAGTACGGCGAATTTAAATAATAAGGGGGACCTGGGAAACATTAACAATGGTGGGCCCTGCGATAGGGAAAAGGAAGTGGAGACCTCCTGAGCTCCCCTGAGCCAGTGTCCCTGCGCTCCTAACGTTCCCTATGCCGGTTCCGCACCGGGCGCCGCACGCGTACCTCAACGCCCTTGCTCACCCTGACCCTAAACCCTCACTAGGGAATGGGTCGGTGCGGAAACTAATCCCACCACTGCACTAACAACACATATGAGGGAAAGAGACAATACAGGGGGACACCACTTAGCTTTATGCTCTGTGCTTATGCTCCTGCAACAGAGCCCTCCACCTGGGTGCGTCTTCTCCTCCACCCGGATCCATCACCATAACAGGATCCTTCACCATTTTGCAGCCTTGGAGCAGAGTCCACCACCAGTTGCTGCTGCTTAGTAACAGAGTCCCAAAGATGAGTTCAGCTTCTGACACGAAGTCAAGCATGCTTGAGTCCAGCTCAGCAGCCAAGTCCCACATGGTGAGTGCCACTCTCCATAGTCGCCACTCCACCAGTCCATGCAGACACTTCCCGCTGACACCATCACTGCGACCCCACCACGCCATGCCAGCCCTTCGTCCAGACACCATCGCTGACACTCTTCCCCCCTGGCTAAGCTGCGCAGGACTCCTCTCCAGCTCCATCCTTCCACCAGGCTCTCCAACTCAGAGTGAACACAATCTCACAATATCACAGGCAGTGATTGCACACCCCTAGCACACCTTTATAGGGTGTCACACCTGATACATAATTAAGTGCACAAAAACCTAAAGTGCAATACCACTAACCACCACCGGGGACAGTCAAGACACATTGGAACTTTCCAAAGTAAAAAAAGTTCACCCAGTGCAATTTAAAACTGTCAGATCATGACAGTACCCCTTCCTTAATGAGGGGCCTCTGGACCCTCAAGACCACTCCTCATTAGGGAAACACCTACAGCGGGGACGCCCAGACCCTGAGTTCACCCCACCATTACCTGACACTTCAGGTTTATGACAAACGCACCGCTGGTATTGGCAATAAAGTTCATTTTGGAGGCACCACTCATCTCCACAGCGCCGACCTGGGGAACGAGTTTATGTATGTGTATGTTTGTTTGTTATGAGCTGATCAGGCTCCACAACACATTTCCACAGGATGTTTTTTGGTGGCACACATACATGCTCGTTCACACACAGGTCCGGACCTGAACATTTAATGCACACATTCGTTTGTCATAAATTTGGTGAACTCATTCTGGACTCTAACAGAGGCGTCCCCCTGAGTCACCACACTCACACCCCCGCTATTCACCACGGGACACCACCCTCCAACCCTCATTACCATGAGGTCTACGCCTCCCAGGGTTGGTTAATGGCGAGGGTAGAGACTTGTCCCTACTCCCCCACAGCGCACCTGCTGCACACACCTGGAGGAGAAGGGGACAGGAATATGGATGAAATATACACTCGCTGGTCGCCTTCCTCCAAGCGACCAGGAGGGTGGCTTCTTCGGTGGTATAGAAGATTTGGCGTAAACCCCGCGGACTATCACACCAGTCAGCTCACCACAGGGGCGTACCCCTTCACCTCGGGTAATACCAGGCAGCTCCGTGGGGCACCATTCCTCCCACCTGCCTGGGTGTGCCCGCATGCATGAACCAGTCCCGCTCCCCAGCAGCAACTCTAGGGGGCTTTTAGCCAGACCGCAGCCGCCATTTTTTTTTTTTTTTTTTATTTTCTGGTTAGCTGAGCAGAAGCCCCAGACCCTGATAACTGCTGCTGCAGCGGCACTAACTAACACACCTTGCCGCTCCCCACACCTCAGTGAGGCCCGGCAGCAAATACCATAGGTCTCCACATGGCCAAGGCTCACCAGAAAAAAAAACTGTATGGCCTGTGATAATGTCATGGTCACGTGTGTCAGGACGCAGATGTTTCCGCAAGGCGAACCCATAACACACGTGACCCTGGATACACCGCCTCCAGTGGGGCGCATTTAAATAATAAAACGTGCCGGTGGATACGCCGCCTCCACCTGGCGAATTTAGGTATTACACGTTAATATAAATTCTGGAAACCCCGCCTCCAGTACGGCAAATTTAAATAAAAAGGGGGACCTGGGAAACATTAACAATGGTGGGTCCTACGATAGGGAAAAGGAAGTGGAGACCTCCTGAGCTCCCCTGAGCCAGTGTCCCTGCACTCCTAACGTTCCCTATGCCGGTTCCGCACCGGGCGCCGCACGTGTACCTCAATGCCCTTGCTCGCCCTGACCCTAAACCCTCACTAGGGAATGGGTCGGTGCGGAAACTAATCCCACCACTGCACTAACAACACACATGAGGGAAAGAGACAATACAGGGGGACACCACTTAGCTTTATGCTCTGTGCTTATGCTCCTGCAACAGAGCCCTCCACCTGGGTGCGTCTTCTCCTCCACCCGTATCCATCACCATAACAGGATCCTTCACCATAGTGCAGCCTTGGAGCAGAGTCCACCACCAGTTGCTGCTGCTTAGTAACAGAGTCCCAAAGATGAGTTCAGCTTCTGACACGAAGTCAAGCATGCTTGAGTCCAGCTCAGCAGCCAAGTCCCACATGGTGAGTGCCACTCTCCATAGTCGCCACTCCACCAGTCCATGCAGACACTTCCCGCTGACACCATCACTGCGACCCCACCACGCCATGCCAGCCCTTCGTCCAGACACCATCGCTGACACTCTTCCCCCCTGGCTAAGCTGCGCAGGACTCCTCTCCAGCTCCATCCTTCCACCAGGCTCTCCAACTCAGAGTGAACACAATCTCACAATATCACAGGCAGTGATTGCACACCCCTAGCACACCTTTATAGGGTGTCACACCTGGTACATAATTAAGTGCACAAAAACCTAAAGTGCAATACCACTAACCACCACCGGGGACAGTCAAGACACCTTGGAACTTTCCAAAGTAAAAAAAAGTTCACCCAGTGCAATTTAAAACTGTCAGATCATGACAAATTCCTTGAATTCATTGTCAGATGACCAGACTTCATAAGACAACATAACGACAGCTTCATAACGACAACATGGTAAATACATGGCTACTGTGGACAGATTTCTTAACCCCAAGGGAGCAAAGAGTGAGTTTTTTTTTTTTTTACTAAACCTATGTTGAGGATAATACCTTAAAAAAATATTTTAGGGACATTTGTGGGGATCCGTGAAAAGGGAATGAAAAGCTGTGGGGTTTTGGGAGATATATTGTCAGGCATATAAATTTGTTTGGTGGACAATTAACTGTAGGACTTCTTGGATGACAAAACTTTGAAAATGAAAGGAGATAAAATTGTTAACATCAACTTTTATTCCAGGGGTTGCTAAAAAAGGAGGCATTTGCAGGAAAATGAATTGTTGGGATACCACAATGGAGGGCTGACTGCAGAACTTGGCCCTGCCTCTGATGTTGCAACAGTGACTCTGCAACCATCAGGCTGTGGAATCCAGTAGAGTAATAAAAGTTGTCACTAGCCAAAGACAGTTCTGCTCCCAGAGTGAACATAATATAACACTAGTAAACCTAAACCTAATCTAACATTAGTAATTTTTCTTTTATTTTTTTTTTACTTTTCAAAAAACTATCCCTATCTCTAGCTAAAGGCAAAGAAGGAAAGAAAAATAGTGAACAATAAAACATTATAAAAAAAAAATAATCTGATTTAGGGGATGACATGGGGGGATTATCAGGAGATTGGGGAAGGATTTATCAAAATTGATCTTGAAATTTGATTCATCTTTCACTGACAAGACAGCATGTTGGATGTAGTGTAGCTCCCTTCTCCCCAAGATCAACAACAAGTCGAGAAGAGAGGCTCAGCCCAAGTGCTGTCTTGTTTTATAAAGATTTTTGGTTTTGATCACTGTGGTAGGCTACATCAAACATCAGAAACAAATGAAATTGGTTCCTGATGTTGCCAGGTGCAGGCCAGCAGATCTCAGTGGGCTCACAGCGCATGCGCCTACCATTTTACATCGGGAACAAGAGAAGGGGGGCAAGGGCATGGCCTTACCTGTACCGAGGTACTTGGGGACGCTACTTGGGGACACTATTTCTCTTTCCTCTGATGTATCAGATCATGTCAGAGGAGAAAGAAATTATTTTTCTACTGGATCTCACTTTTTTTTTTACTTGACAGACTTAATTCATGTTCCCCAGGCTCTCAGCTATCCCTAGTAGCTGAAACCCCATTTATTTTCAGACTCTGTGGGAGCTAAACACTTATTTACAATAACCATTTTAAAATGGCAAGGAGGGAATAGGGCCCTTCAGTGATTGCTGTTTTAATGCGTATTGGCAATCGTTTAGGCTACTTTCACACATCAGTTTTTTGCCGTCAGGCAGGATCCGGCTATTTTTAGAAAAAACGGATCCGGCATAAATTTTGGAGAACTGTAGAAATGGATCCGTTTTTTTGCTGGATCCGTCTAGCAGGTTATATCTGTTCCTGGGGGCTGGCCAATTGGATCTGAGCATGCGCAGACTTAAAAAAACCGGATCCGGTGGCTGGATCCGTCTTTTTCTGGATCCGGCGCATTCCGGCGCCCATAGACTTTCATTGTAGCAAAAAGCTGGAAGCGCCGGATCCGGCGCTTCCGGCTTTTTCGCCGGAGACAAAAAACGTTACAGTAGCCGTTTTTTCCAGACGCCGGAATGAGACAAGTTGCCGGATCTGGCAAAAAACGGATGAAACGCAATGCCATCCGGCACGATCCGGCGCTAATGCAAGTCAATGGGGAAAAACTGGATCCGGCATTGCATTTTGCCGGATCCGGTTTTACAAAAAAAAGCCGGATCGCGCCTGAAGGCAAAAAACTGATGTGTGAAAGAGGCCTAAGGGGTTAAATAAATATCATGAACCAGTAGCTATCATATAAATATCATAGTCATACTTCGTGTACATGTAATCATAGCAACCTAGACATATAGTGAACTCATGAATATGGTGATTGGTAAATGGTTCAGAGAAAGATGTCGCTTATATATGTAATGCAGCACAGGGACGCAACCATGGGCGAAGTACATGTCTCTTGTGCCCCGGCACATTACATGAAAGTGGGGATCCTGTCAAAGTGTGTGGACTTGTGCTGGGAGGGCATTAGACCCCTGCAGGCTGCATGTAATCGACGTTGCTAGTTTCCCTGGACCAGGTGTTTTACAGTTCCATAAGGAAGACCACAATTTAAAAATAAACTTGTTTTTTACTGAAGAATAATTTGTTATAATCTATAAACAGCAGATAATAGGCATTTATATTTCAGGACATTTCTATAACAACAAGGGACATCATCACACATTTCCTTCTTTCCTGGAAACACTATCTTCTTTAGGTACTTCACTTAGCCCAGCACACAATCTTGGGAGCTTCCGTTTTCCACTGTAGAGATCGGACGGTTCAAGGTGTAAGGCTACAGCCCCCACGGCTACTCTCAGTTCCCAGAAGACAAATGAGGACCCCTCGTGGTGGGGTTTGTTGATACAACTCCTTAATAGCACTTTCAAAGTCCAGTCCCCAAGAGTCATAGACTGCATCCAGTTGCCAAGGCTCGTTGGATTTGTCCCAATATGGTGACTACTTGGCTTTCTTTGCTATAGACGCTTAATAGTTACAATGCTATAAGTATTCCCTTCCTCTTGCTTCCCTTTACTTTTGCCTTCCATTACCTCTCTGACCAAAAACTCTGTACCATCCTGTTAGGCTTCCTGCCCTAGACCCCGATATTCTTTCACGCTCTCTGTCTCTGTCCCATTTCCAGATTGCTACCCGCTTCTCTTCTATGCTATCTCTTCTCTTACATGCTTTTACTATCTGCTACGGTAGTTCCTCTCTTGCCACAGGGACACCCACTGCATGCAGTTCTGCTCACACTAGACTTCAGTTATTTTCTCTGCGCACTCTGGGCTCTTTCTGACTCACTATCAGGAAACACTCTCTTTTCCTTTGAGCAAAGCCCCTCCCACTCTGAGCTAGTCCCAAACATTAACGCTAACTGTCTTACTATGTGAATGACAAAATAAAGACTAAAAATTGAAGCTCACAAAAAATGTATTGATCAATGTTTGTTTAAAACTATAGTTGAGTGGATTGCTTTGCGCATGCAGGTTCCATGATCCAGTTCAATGTTATCTGTCTGTGGACAGGAGCTGCGTGAATTTTCTGGGTTTCTGATTTGCCAGCCTGGAATGATGTCATCTGTGGATGTCTCACCAGCCCGTCTAATAATAAGCGGGGCCTGGGATCCTGGAGAGTAAGGAAATATATACTGCTCTTGCTCACAGCCAGAGAACCACTCATCACTATTTAATAGATAAAAAGCTATGGCTATGAATGTGGAATGATAAAATAAAAAAACCTTCTCCTGTCAGTCTGAACAAGTGCACATCAACCTTCCCATAAGTAAATAAGCTGCATTACAAATTTTTCAGCATACTGCTGCTTCCGTCCATTTTAGGGTATGTTCACATACAGTATAATACACATGTTTTTATGTGTTCTTTGGTAAAAAATAATGTTTGTGCCATTTTTACATCTGTAATATGAGCCTAATTTCTGTATGTGTGTGTGCATATATCATATATATATGTATATATGCAGGACGGGTGTGATGGAAGGAGGGAAGCAGATGCACATTCTGCACATTCTGAACAGGGGCCCTTGACTGCTGCCGGTGTTTGTCCCTGAGGAAATATGAGTCCAGACATTTGTTATCATTTCGAGGAAGCTGCAAAAACATCTATTTTATATTAGAGGAATTGATCACTAATGAATAATGAATTTCTACTTACTGTAAAGGATGTGCAGATTGAATTATTGGAAGTCATAGTATGGGGGGGGCTTCTTACAATCACAATTTAAGCCCCTAGTTGCCATTGGGGCCTACAATGCAGTTTACATCCTTACTGTATCTCAGAGATCTGCTCTGTGCTGTGCTGATTCAATGTGTAGAGAAGACATTGTATAATACGTAATCCCTTTGTCTCCTCCTGCCACATCCTTCTGTGATCTTCTGACTGCTCCACAGTAAGCGTTCGTTCACAAAATCGTATTTTCAGTCTGTGTGAGGTCCGTAAAAAAAAACACAGAAGAACAGCATGACCCCATGGTTCACACGCATTAAATGCCACTGTCACCGATTAAGGCTGGAGTCACACACAGCGAATAAAAAATCGGTCCGATTTTAACGGTACGAAATCGCACAAAGAATTCTTGTCCAGAGATCCGTCTGTCATCCCAATTTTATTCGCATCTAAGCATCAAATTGACATCCAATGCCAATGCCTGATGCTCTTTCCTGTTGACCTGGAGAAGTCTTGCGATTTAATCGCAAGTCACATGTGTGGTGTGTTTTAAATGCGTTTTTTAATCGCATCCATAGACTTGCATTGTCGAATCCGATCCGAAAATCTCCACCCACGGCTGTGGCCAATTTCTGTTTTGTTTGGGGCGGGCTCAGGTTCTGAGTTTATATCATACACATGCTCACGACTTGCGCTGTATATGTACAGCGGATGTAGTCAAGGGGTTAAATCAGGTTTTGGGTTAAATACATGTCTTTTTATTTGCTGGCAGTGCTCTTTTTGACATACCATCTTCTGAATCAAGTATAAAAACTAGAAATCTTAGAATTGAATTTCCTGTTGTTACAGGATAAAACACATGTACATACCAACAATGAACAGACCACGCCGATTGTATTGAAGCATCTAATGAGCATGTGCACAGGTCATTGTGAAGGAAAGGGTGTCAGAGTCTGCTGCGAAATCACCTATTGTGATTTATGGATCCTTTGATATTAGCTGTGCTTATAACTGTTACCTGTCAGTGTAATACTGCCTCTGATGATCAGGAGTCTGTTGAAAACTCTTACTGAAAGGACAGGTAATATGAGCATAAAAATCCCAAAGTGGTTAGCATGAGAATTCAACAAGTATCACAATATAGAAAAAAAATATTACCAACATTTTTTAAAAAATGCGTATAACACAAAAAAAAAGGATTTAAATTACAGCTCTGGCAAAAATTAAGAGACCACTGCACATTTTTGTAAAAATCAGCTTCTCTACATGTCTGACAGCCATTCCATTCCAGTGTCAGTTGAATTCCAAACAGAATACACCTCATTCTACTCAAAGTGCTTCTGATTAGGTGATCACCTGAACCAAATCTTATTTAACGAAGGAAAGTATAAAAAAACCCTGCTGTGGTGTTCACAATCCTCATGCAATAGGGCAAGCTGGATGGCAAAATAAGTGCTAGTAATATCCCAAAAGTAATAAAAATGAGAAAATAACTTTTAACCATGCCAAAGAAGTTGAAAAGAAAAGTCTTGAGTGAGGAAAAGAAGGGCTAAATTCTGGCTTTACTAGCAGAGGGATACAGTGAGCGTCATGTTACCTCCATCCTTAAAATTTCTAAGACAGCAGTCCATTACAACAAGGTCAAGCAGCAGACATTGGGGACAACAAAACTACAGACCGGCAGAAGGCAAAAACGACCCTCCACTGACCGGGATGACTGTTATCTTATTCGAATGTCACTCAGCAACCACAGAATGACATCAAGTGACCTACAAAAGGAATGGCAAATGGCAGCTGGGGTGAAGTGCATGGCAGGGCAGGGCTCAAGCCATGTAAAGCTAGAAAAAAGCCTTTGATCATTGAGAAGCAAAGGAGAGCCAGGCTGAAGTTTGCCAAAGACCATAAAGATTGGACGATGGAGGACTGGAGTAAGGTAATCTTCTCTGATGAGTCTAATTTTCAGCTTTGCCCAACACTTGATCGTCTAATGGTTAGACGGAGACTCGGAGAGGCTACAAGCCACAGTGTCTTGCACCCATTGTGAAATTTGGTGGAGGATCGGTGATGATCTGGGGATTCTTCAGCAAGGCTGGAATTGGGCAGGTTAATCTTTGCAAAGGACGTGTGAATCAAGTAGTGTACAAGGTTATCCTGGAAAAACAGTTGATTCCTTCTGCTCAGGCAATATTCCCCAACTCTGAGGACTGTTTTTTCCAGCTAGTTCAATCAATGTGTGGATGAAGGACCACCACATCAAATCCCTGTCATGGTCAGTCCAATCTCCAGACCTGAACCCTATTGATAACCTCTGGAATGTAGTCAAGAGGAAGATGGATAGTCACAAGTAGAGTTGAGCAACTTTGGTTGGATCGGGTTTCATGAAACAAAATTTGTTTCAGATGAAACTGGTTCGACTAGGGCAAAAAAGTCAGAGTTTCGTCCGAAACCCGACCCCAATGCAAGTCAATGGGAAATAAAAGTTGGCATTGAGCGGATGACATTCAAATTACTAATACTGACCTACAAGGCCATCTATAACCTGTCTCCCCCATATGTCTCTGAACTAATCTCCCGATACCTTCCTTCACGTAATCTCCGGTCCTCCCAAGACCTCCTTCTCTCCTCCACACTTATTCGCTCCTCACCCAACCGCCTCCAAGACTTCTCCCGAATAGCCCCTATTCTCTGGAATTCTTTGCCCCAACAAGTCCTACTATCAACCACATTTGGATCCTTCAGACGGAACCTAAAAACCCACCTCTTCAAGAAAGCCTACAGCCTGCAATGACCCCGCTACCTCCTTCTCTCTCACCACTACCGGTGATCTCACCTCAACCAACACCGAAACTGCTGCAACCCACCAACCTACTGTCTCCTTCCCCATCATCCTGTAGCATGTAAGCCCGAAAGGGCAGGATCCTCTCCCCTCTGTATCAGTCTGTCATTGTTAGTTTGTTTACTGTAAGTGATATCTGTAATTTGTATGTAACCCCTTCTCATGTACAGCACCATGGAATCAATGGTGCTATATAAATAAATAATAATAATAATAATAATAATAATAATAATACACATATAGCTGCTTCCCACAAAATTATAATATCATCAAAAAGTTAATTTATTTCAGTTCTTCAATACAGTAAGTCTGTTCATGTTGATGATTATGGCTTACAGCCAATGAAAACCCAAAAGTCATTATCTCAGTGAATTAGAATAAATAACAAAAAACACCTGCACACCTGCAAAGGCTTCTTAAGCATTTAAAAAGGTCCCTTAGTCTGTTTCAGTAGGCTCCACAATCATTGGGATGACTGCTGACTTGACAGATGTCCAGAAGGCAGTCATTGACACACTCCACAAGGAGCGTAAGCCACAAAAGAAGCTAAAGAAGCAGGCTGTTCACAGAGTGCTGTATCCAAGCATATTAATGGAAAGTTGAGTGGAAGGAAAAATTGTGGTAGAAAAAGGTGCACAAGCAACTGGAATAACTGCAGCCTGGAAAGGATTATTAAGAAAAGGCCATTCAAAAATTTGAGGCAGATACACAAGGAGTGGACTGCTGCTGAAGGCATTGCACAAAGAGCCACCACACACAGATGTATCCAGGACACGGGCTACAAGTGTCGCATTAATTGAGTCAAGCCACTCATGACTAATAGACAACATCAGAAGCGTCTTAGGCCTCTTTCACACTTCAGTTTTTTGTGTCAGTTAAAATCCGCCAAAAAGGCGGAAAAGCGGATCCGTTCCTAACTGATGTGAACGGATGCAAGAGGATCCGTTTTTTGACGGATCCGCAGAATGAAGAATTTTAAAGGAACCGCTGGCCGGGAAGGGGAGAGAGAGAGAGAGAGAGAGAGAATTTTTTCGTCCGCCAGAAAGGATTTCAGGGTTAATTTTCTCCCTGACTTCCTTTCTCCAGGCATGCGCAATGGAAAATGCGGATCCAACAACAAAAAAAATGTTCCAGGCATGCCGGCGGACGCAAAAAATGTGGCGGATCCTCACAAAAGCGGATCCAACGGATGGCCATTCGTCAAGATTCGCCAGTAATGCAACTCAATGGGGAAAAAAATGGATCCTCAAAAAAAATGGCGGATCCGTTTTTTTCAAAACCTGGCGGATTTTGACTGATGGTCAAAAACGGAAGTGTGAAAGAGGCCTTACCTGGGCCAATGAGAAAAAGAACTGGACTGTTGCTCAGTGGTCCAAGGTGTTGTTTTCAGATGAAAGTAAATTTTGCATTTAATTTGGAAATCAAGGTCCCAGAGTCTGGAGAAAGAGTGGAGAGGCACACAATCCAAGCTGATAGAGGTATAGTGTGAAGTTTCCACAATCAGTGATGGATTGGGGAGCGTCATCTGCTGGTGTAGGTCCACTGTGTTTTATCAAGCCAAAGTCAGCACATCCGTCTACCAGAAAAGTTTAGTGCACTTCATGCTTCATTCTGCCGACAAGCTTTTTAGGAATGGAAATTTAATTTTCCAGTAGGACTTGGCACCTGTCCACACTCCCAAAAGTACTAATACCTGGTGTAAGGTAGCGCCCAGTGTTCATGTTGAGAGACACTCACTCAGCAGCGGATTAACCACGTTCACATAAATCAGTCCATCTGGTTTATTGTGCAGCATAAACCATATAGCAGCAACAGTCTTACATCAGACCAAATGAAGATTCAAAGTAGATCTCTGCTCTCTTAGCCCTGTGGTCACACAGGCTGTGCTTTGCCCAGCAAACAGGTTCTACAGTCTCTCAGTTAATTCCCCCTGTTCGGGGTTACCTCTTAGCTGCTTCTCAGTCCTGACGTCCCTTCCCTCCTGGGGACTGTCCAGTACTCACAGGCTATTACACACAAGCCACACACGTCAGCGGCGTCCACATGTGCACTTCAGGAAGGCAGCACACCTTCTAGCACATCGGCCTTCCGGGACCTTCCACACGGACCAATCAGATCCAGGCATTCACTCATGTGACCTACCCTGGTCACCTTATATGGTCCATAGCCACACCCACAGCATCACATGGCTATGACCTCATTGCAGGTCCTTCAGATTCTAACCACACACATATGCTTTACTTCAGACACACGCCCCTGGATGGTAGGTGACTGGTCCCACCCGTCTCACCAGCCACCTGGAAGCCTTCCCTGACACACTGTCAAATGATTATGACATTATCAGTTGATTATGACATCATCAAATGATTAGGACATCATCAAATGATTATGATATCATTGATTAATTGTGACATCATCAGTTAATTATGACATCATTGATTGATTGTGATATTATCAAATGATTATGACATCATCAGCGGGGCTATGTGGAGTGGGCATGGCTTGATACACACATACCCTCAGTTTAATATACTGCGTTCCCCCGGGCATAGTAACTAACTGTGGTTAGTTATAACAAATTATAATGATTATCCTCCATCCCATAGTCCAGTGCCCATATACCCATCATACATATCCTCCATCCCATACTACCATGCCGATATACCCATCATACATATCCACCATCCCATAGTCCAATGTCCATATACCCATCAATATCTTCCATCCCATAGTCCAGTGCCCATATACCCATCACACATCCTCCTTCCCATAGTGCATTGCCCATATACCCATCATACATATCCTCCATTCCATAGTCCCATGCCCATATACCCATCATACATATCCTCCATCCCATAGTCCCGTGCCCATATTCCCATCATATATACCCTCCATCCCATAATCCCGTGCCCATATACCCATCACACATCCTCCATCCCATAGTTCCGTGCCCATATACCCATTATGACATCATCTTCACCATGGCAACAATTCTGACATCATTGTCACCATGGCAATAATTATGACATAGCCATCACCATTGCAACCTATTATGACATCATCATCGCCATGGCAACGATTATGGCATCACCGTCAATGGACACACACATACACACACATATGCCCTCATTTTTATATACATGCTGTAGAACATGAGTTTCAATTTTGCATTGAAGAATTGAAATTAATTAACTTTTTGATGATATTCTAATTTTGTGAGAGGCACTTGTATATTTAGTCAGACAGTATTAAATGTCCCGAGCCACCTCATATACAACAATAATGGCCCCTGATTTACCCCACAAAAAAGTTTAAAAAAAGTAGTAGTGAGTCAGAAAATAAAAATATAAAAACATTGACAGCCCTCCATGCAATATGATGGCTCCCACAACACAGTGTGATACTCAACAGCATCCCACACACAATATGATCTCCCAGACACAGTATCATCTCCCCAAACATAGTATAATCCCCATACACAATATGATCCATCACACATAATATAATTGTTATGAGTGTGTTCACATACTCACAAGGGTAACTGTAGAAGGAAAGAACTTACAAAGAAAGCTGCTGTACCTGCGCCCAATCAGTCCCTGTACAGATATGGAAAGTCTGTAATGGAGGTGTTTCCTCTTGAACACAGGATGAAGGCTGAGCTACCACAATGCATTGCAAATGGGAGGGGAATCAGACATAAAAAAATAAAATCGTAAACATAACTCTGGCCGCTAGCGGGAGCCAAAACACTACAGACAAAATAAACTCCTGAATATGCAAGTTTCCTATATTCGTACTAATGAATAACTACAGCATTATGCAAACAAATAATCAGAGATAAATTAGATATCGGAGACAGAGCACTCCCCGTCTGGCATCAACAGATGTCTCTATCCCTTTCTTCTTCTGACAGCAACAGTAGGACCAGTTCAGATACCGGTCTGAAAAATGTCTTAGGTTCATTCCCTTTGGTCATCGTTAGTTCAACTTTGTGGACGTTGCCGTCCTTGCTCGGGAATGTTGTGGTAACTAGACCAAGTGGCCACTGATTCTGGTGAAGTTGACAGTCTTTCACAAGAACAAGGTCACCTATACTCAGATTAGGCCTAGTAGATTGCCACTTTGTCCGTGGCTGCAGGGTAGACAAATATTGTTTGCGCCACCTGTCCCAAAAAGTATTTGCAAGATTTTGCACCTGTCTCCATTGATTGGCTCTTGAAGAGGTCCTTAGTGTCCAATCTTCCTGGAGGGGCACTGGACAGTCCTGTTTTCTGGGTAGCTAGAGTCATTAAGAAGGGCTTCTCAGGGTCAGTAGGGACTGGAATCAAGGGTTTTGTGTTGATTATAGCTGCCATGAAGGTGATTAGGCTTTCATGGGTAAACCTCGCTGATTTTGCCTGAAGAAGAGTGGAGTCAAGAATTTTTCGTACTAGACCAATCATTCATTCCCAAGATCCTCCCATATGCAAAGAGCGAGGTGGGTTGAACAACCATGCACAATTTTGGTCACTGAGGAACCTCTCAAGAGTCTTATAGTCATGACTTGAAGGTATTCCTAAATCTTTTGCTGCACCAACGAAGTTAGTACCTCTGTCTGAACATATATGCTTGATAGGACCATGGATGGCAATAAAACAATGTAAAGCATTGATGAAGCTTGACGTGTCATGCGACTCAATGACCTCTATGAGGACGGCTCTGATTGATATACAGGTGAACATGACTGCCCAATGTTTACTATTGCCTTGGCCATCTCTCGTATGTCGTGTAACAACTGACCAAGGCCCAAACACATCGACACCAATGCTGGTAAAAGGAGGGTCTGGGCTGAGTCTGTCTGCTGGTAGGTCGGCTATCTTTTGAGTTTGAGTCGAACTACAAAGCTTTCCACAGGTAATGCATTTGAATATCACACTACTGATGAGTTTCTTTGCACTGACAATCCACAGGCCAGCAGCTGTGATTACTCCTTCTAAATAGTCTTCCTTGGTGCTTGACCAGATTTTGGTAGTGTTGTATGATTAACTAGGTACCACTCTCTTCATGGATGGCACCATAATAACACCCCAGCAGCAGGCGCGCTGTCTGAGTCTTATGTTTGACACCAATCTCTCCTTCATATCCCATATACAATCTCTTGCTCACTCTTGCCACTTACACCTAAAGAACATCTCTAGTATCTGCCGTTTTTTCACCATGGAAGCAACAAAAGCGCTCACTGTCGCTTTGATCCACTCCCGCCTGGACTACTGCAACGCTCTATTAATTGGCCTCTCCATTACTCAGCTTTGCCCCCTCCAGTCTATCCTTAATGCAACAGTCACGGTCATCTAAATATGTGTACTTTTATTTTTTTTTTCATTATTTCCAAAAAATGAATTTATTAGGGAATATTTTTTTTTTAAATTTATTTAGCGATTTTTATGAATTATTTTTACACTTTTTTTTAACTTTATTACATTGTCCCAGGAGGGACATCACTGTCATGTGTCAGATCTCTGATCTGACACGTCACACAGCGCTGTGACAGATCAGCGATCTGACACGTCACACAGCGCTGTGATAGATCAGCGATCTGACACAGACACTGCAGCAGGCTTCCTCATGCCTGTGCACTGCAGGCATGAGGAAGCCGCCTCCCTGCAGGCCCCCGAAGGTCCCCGCCGCCATATTGGATCCGAGAACCTGCAGGGAAGGAGGCCCCCACAGCAGCGCTGCACATCGCGCTGCTGTGGGGGTCTCAGGGAAGTACGGAGGGAGCCCTCTTCCTGCCGATGCTTCCCTAATCCCCCGATACACTGCAATCGTGTTTGATCGCAGTGTGCCAGGGGTTAACATGCTGAGGGCAGTCCGTGACCGCCCCTGACACATAGTGCTGGGTGTCAGCTGATTATCACAGCTGACACCCGGCCGAGATCAGCGGCGCTCCCCCTGTGAGCACCGCTGATCGCGATGACGTACTATCCCGTCCCTGGTCATAGGGTCCCGTGGATGGGATAGTACGTCACATGTCAGGAAGGGGTTAAACTGTAAAGCACCGCGGAATATGTTGACATTATATAAATAAAGATTATTGTTATTAAGTAGGCAACAAGACATTTTCCGGGAAGTATAAGAGGGAATTTCTCCACAAACTCCATTTTAGCTTCTGTGAGTCAGACTCCTACTCTCAGCAGGCCATTGTTGTCGATGAATGGGTCGAGTTTTCTCAATACGTTGCTCACCGGTATTGGATCTTTGTTAATAAGACATTGGATTTCTGCAAAGTAGGCGTCTATTTGAACAGTGAGGATGATGTGGTTTCTAGAGAATTCTAAGTCGGAGGTGACATAGGTGTTTTTACAAAGATGCCAACCTTTACATTTTTTCGTGTCAAAAGTTCTGGTGGACCTGAACAAGCGAGCTATATGGGTGAGGCAGGTAATGCCTCGAATAAGTGACTTCCAACTTGAGAATTTGTCAAACCTGCGAGAACCAAGCTGGATAGCAGAGGTCATCGTATGAAGTGTAGACACCTGGGGGCAGATTTCAGCATCTGAGTCCTCTCCTACTAATTCAAAGGTGTCCGGTTTTGGTCCTGAGAGCCATGCCATGCTTCCTAGTCAACTTGCGTCAACTGCTATTGTTGCGTGATCTGCGGGATTCTGGTCCGTGGGTATGTAATGCCACTGCTTTGGTTGAACTGATATCCTAATTCGTAGCACTTTGTTAATGACATAAACCTAGAATCGCCTGGTTTTGTTGTGGCTATATCCCAGGACTACTTTGCTGACTGAGTAGAACTTGGCCTGTGTCACGTCGATATCCATCTCGGATGCAATGAAATCCGCTAACTCAATGGCTAAGACTGAGGCACAAAGCTCTAACCTGGGTATAGTGTGCTCTAGTTGTGGTACGAGTTTGGCCTTCCCCATAACAAACCCAATTTGGCTCTGACATTTGGAGTCTACAGTTTTGACAGAAACAGCGGCAGTTGCTTTGACAGAAGCATCTGCAAATAGGAACAGTCTTTGGCTTTGTATTTCTGTAGACGGCACAGGAGTGTATGGTCTTGTCACATTCAGGTTGGAGAGGGCTGCTAATGAGTTCTTCCATCTCAGGTTGGAGAGGGCTGCTAACGAGTTCTTCCATCTTTCCCACTGGATTCTCTTATCAGGTGACAGAGGTGCATCCCTGTCAGATGTATCCCTAGTTAAGACTCTTAATAGGGCCTTGCCTTGTATAGTAACAAGAGCTGTGAAACCCAGGGGATCATACAGACTGTTGATGGTAGACAGGACACCTCTATGTATGAAAGGCTTTTCTTCCTGGCAGACCTGAAAAGTGAAAGTTTCTGATTGTAGATTCCAGAGAAGCCTGAGGCTGCATTGCATTGGTGCGGGGTCTGACCCCCAAGTCCAGGTCTCTGAGACCGTTACATGAGTCCTGAGAAGGGAATTCTTCCATTAGTTCTTGGTTTTTTGACGCTATTTTGTGAAGGTTCGAGCAGACAAGCATCTCCTGGGCTCTCCTGAGAGGACTGATGTCAGTCTCATTTGAAGGCATAGCTTTCAGACAGTCGTCAGCATAAAAGTCTTTTTCTATGAATTGCCTCACATCTGCTCCGTATTCTGCTTCTCTTTCTTGAGCCGACTTTTCTAGTCCATAAATGGAGACTGCAGGTGAAGGACTGTTGCCAAAGATGTGCACTCTGTGACTTCTTTAGTAGAGATGAGCAACTTTGTCTTTTTTCGGGTTGAGTCGGGTTTCATGAAACGCGACTTTCTTAAAAGTGGGATCAAACGAAATCGGCCGACTATAGGGAAAAGTCGGGGTCCGACTGAAACAGGAAACCCAGTGCAAGTCAATGGGGAAGCAAAGTCGGCAGGGTGTGGAGGACAGTAAACACACCTACAGTGCCCATTTCAATGCCAACTACATCAATTCTTATTACTTAAGCTTGTCAACCTAAATTTACTTTCTAATAATAGTTACGCATTGAAAACTGGGGGTTATTGGCTAAAGTTGTGGGGGGTAGTGCTGGCGCCAAGTTTTCGTGTGCCCTGGGCCAAAGAGTGTCAGTGCGCCCTTTTAACACATACCACAATTCATAATGCTCCGATACGGCACAGAAATATAGGT
Organism: Dendrobates tinctorius; assembly: GCF_039654945.1. Classification (NCBI taxonomy): domain Eukaryota; kingdom Metazoa; phylum Chordata; class Amphibia; order Anura; family Dendrobatidae; genus Dendrobates; species Dendrobates tinctorius. Next base: position 41,812,459 of record NW_027361679.1, on the reverse strand, counting down.
ATAGTACAATGAAAAATACTTCACTGCTTACATGACATGACTGATATCTATTTTAAATTCTACATTAGCTCAAAAAACGGACAGTATATTACTCCATACATTATTATGGCCACCAGCTAGTGCGCCATACATAATAATGAGCCCCATATATTTCTCCATACAGAATAATTGGTCCCATATAATGTTCCATACAGTATATAATGAGCTCCACATAATGCTACAGACAGTCTATGTTGGTCCACATGGATGATGCTCCACTGTCTTATGGGCCCAAATAATGCTCCATAGAGTCTATATATAATGGGCCCCATTTCTAATGCCCCATAAATGCTGCTCCATTGTCTGATGTCCCCCATTTGGAATGCTCCAGTATATGATGGGCCAAATGGATGATGCTCCAGTGTATGATGGGCCCCATATATCATTCTCCAGTGTATATTGCTCCCCAAAAAATGATCCCAACAGTTAAAAAAATTAAATGCCTCTCCTCACTGGGCACTGCTCTACTCTGTACACCTCAGCATTGCCATCGTCAAGCTCTCTGCATTGTACTGTTTCGGTAGAGGGCATACAAACGTGATGTCATCGCGCTCTGTAACCTGAATGTCACTGTCAGGAAAGGCGGAAGACGTCACGGTGGTGGAGCAGGGAGAGGTAAGTATTGCAAGTGCTGTGGCCCTGAGCAAGCATGGGGGGCCCACTAGTGGGCGATGGCACTGGCACAGGGCCCCTCATAGTACGACGGTATGTCTGACGGCGAGTGGGCCCTCCCACCGGCAGAGACACTTTTGCGTACTATGAGGGGCCCTGTGCCACTGCTGTCGCCCACGAGTAGGACCCCCCCACCTGCTCAGGGAACCGGCACTTTCATCTGCACCTTCCTCTGTGTCACCGTGTAAGGTGGTATAGTATGCGGGAAGGGGCACCTGCGTTTCATCAGGGTCTGATTCGGGCTCAGTAGACTGCGAGGGCAATGTAGTGCTCTGGGTGAATGTACCAGTAGAATCATCTAGCAGTGGCTGTGCATCAGTGCACTCCATGTCAGATTCTTCTTCGACTGGGGAATTCAGGATTTGACTTGATAACCCAGGAACGGTATGTGAAAAGAGCTCCATGGAGTAATCTGAAGTGCGTGCTGCAGCATCCTTCACTTTTTGTGTGGGTGAAGGACACAAGAAAAGGTGTTGTTCCTGACCAGAAGCCTGCACTGACAACTCTGTGCTTGCAGTTTTTGTAACTTCAGAAGAGGAGGCAATAGAGCTGGAGGCTATTTCGGCATTGAAGGCCAAAACCTGTTCCTGATGCTCCCACTTTAAAAGCGGTTTACCTACTCCCAGAAAAGGGAACCTTAAAGGCCTTCTTGTGCCAGATGATGATGCAGGCTCAACACCTCCTGCCTTAGCTGCTATTGTGCTTTTGCCAGAATCAGCCGATACACCACCACCACCACCATCAGTACCAGCTGCGCCCCCCCGCCCACATCCGCGGCCTCTACCACCAGACTTCCTTATGTTTGGGAAAATGTACCAAAGAAAGCAGCAGAGAAATGCTACTGTATGAGTAGTGTACAGCTGTGTAAGGTGTATGTAAGAAGTGAAATCTCCATATATATTTTGTGAGTCACAGACGCTCACCCAGTATGCATTTCACCGTAATCCAACAAGCAGATATACGGTCCTGTATCAGAGGTGTACAGCTGTATACGTTGCTGGTGAAACTGTCAACCTCGGTATATGTATTTACGGAGTGCCACACACACGCTGACTCTGTATAGATTTGACGGTAATAAGAACAGCAGATAAACAATACTGTTTGAGAATCGGACAGCTCAATACGGTGTATGGAGAAATGGAAATGTCCGTTTATGTATTTACGGAATGTCACACACGCTGATTCTGTGTAGATGTGACCATAATATGAACAGCAGATATACAATACTGTTTGAGAATTGGACAGCTCAATACTAGAGATGAGCGACTTTGCCTTTTTTCGGGTCGAGTCGGGTTTCATAAAACCCGACTTTCGCAAAAGTCGGGTCAAACGAAATCGGCCGAATATCGTGAAAATTCGAAGGCCGACTGAAACACGAAACCCAATGCAAGTCAATGGGGAAGAAAAGTCGGCAGTGAGTGGAGGACAGGAAACACACCTACAGTAACCATTTTAATGCCAAAAACATCAATTCTTATTACTTAAGCTTGTCAACCTTAATTTACTTTATAATAATAGCTAGGTATTGAAAACTGGGGGTTATTTGGCTAAAGTTGTGGGGGGGAGGGCTGGCTCCAGATTTTCGTGGGCCCAGGGCCAAAGAGTGTCAATGGGCTCCTTTAACACATGCCACAATTCATGATCCTCTGATACGGCAGAGAAATAGCGGTATAGTACAATGAAAAATACTTCACTTCTTACATCACATGACTGATATCCATTTTAAATTCTCCAATAGCTCCAAAAACGGACAGTATATTACTCCATACAGTATTATAGCCACCACATAGTGCGCTATACAGAGTAATGAGGCCCATATATTTCTCCATACAGAATCATTGGTCCCATATAATGTTCGATACAGTATATGATGAGCTCCACATAATGCTACAGTAGATGTTGGTCCCCATGGATGAAGTTCCACTGTCTTATGGGCCCAAATAATGCTCCATATATAATGGGCCCCATTTCTATTGCTCCAGTTTATAATGGGCCCTGTAAATGCTGCTCCAGTGTCTGATGTCCACCTTTGGAATGCTCCAGTGTATGGTGGGCCCCATATATCATTCTCCAGAGTATAGTGCTCCCCAAAAATTGCTCCCAACCTTCAAACAATTAAATAAGTCTCCTCGCTAAGGAATCCCTGTACTAGTCTGGACTCCTCGTCATCCCCATCTTCCATCTCTCTGCACTTGGACTGTTTAGGCAGAGGGCATACAGACGGGATGTCATCGCGTCACAGTGGTGGAGCAGGGAGAGGTAAGTATTTCAACTTTGCAAGTGCTGTGATCCTGAGCAAGCAGGGGGGGCCCACTCGTTGGCGATGGCACTGGCACAGGGTCCCTCATAGTACGGCGGTGTGTCTGATGGCGGGGGGCCCTCCCCTCCCACCGGAAGAGACAATTTTGTGTACTATGGGGGGCCTTGTGCCAGTGCCGTTGCTCATGAGTATGCCCCCCACCTGCTCAAGCATCCTACACTTTCATCTGCATCTTCCTCTTTGTCACCGTGTAAGGTGGTATAGTATGCGGGAAGGGGAACCTAAGTTTCATCAGGGTCAGATTCTGCCTGTGTAGAGTGCGAGGGGAATGTAGTGGTCTGGGTCAATGTACCAGCAGAATCATCTAGCAGTGGCTGGGCATCAGTGCACTTGTGGCGCCTCCAGAAGTACGGTCACCACAGTGGTAATACCTTCCTCCTAGGGAGTGTGATGTCATGCTTGGGAGCAATGAAGGATCTCTCTAGTAGTTGAACCAACACACAACACAGTTCCCACTCCAGGCCAGCAGGGAGAGCTCTGAACCTGACTGCTGAGGAGCTGCTCTCTGTGGTCGGGAGGAGGGAAGTTAGGGCAGTCTGTGAAGGGTGGATGTGAGAAGGGGAGCTGGAGGCTGAGCAGAGTTAAGGCTCACTCCTAGCTGGAGCGCATGGTCCGGTTTCCGGTCTCCGAGTTTGTAGGGACACTGACAGTCCTGCAGCAGAAACCGGAGGAAGTAGCAGCTGTAAATGCTCTGTTCCCAATTAAGGCTCGGAGGCCCCAGCAGCGACTTGTGTGAGCCAGAAGGAAAAGGCTACGGCTGCCTGCCATACGAGAAAGTTTCAAAAGTGAGTCATCAGGGGGAACTTCAGTGAACTCAGTACTGCGAGTACCTCAGATAAGCGCTAGAACGGAGGCCACACTACCTATCTGCAGAGACAGAATTCCTAATTTGCTTCCAGGCTGACCAACTCCTTCTCCATCTGTACTCTGTGTCCTAGACGGCACTTACCAAGTACAGGTAAAGGAACTGCACGACTGTGTCTGTCATCTTTCTCCTGCAGCTGGCGCACGGCTCTGCTACATCCTGCACTGCACACCATCTACCAACTCTTTCATCTGCCCTGCGACTATGACCCTACCTGTGCAGGGCTTCTACATCTTAGCTGCACCACAACATCTGTCCCAGAGAAGCGGCATTGCAGCGCTGGTCAATCTGATCAGAAACCACAGGTGGCGTCACATATCTTCCACCTATAAACGTTATTCACTCCTTTGCATGGACGCCCACGCCCACGGACCGGGTCACCACCACCGTGACACATCCATCTGAGAAACCGGCCTGGTGCCGATTAACCCCACTGCCCTGACTGGCCACCCACACTCAATGTCAGATTCATCTTTGACTGGGGAATTCACGATTTGACTTGATAACCCAGGCATGGTATGTGGGAAAGAGCTACATGGACTAATGTGAAGTGTAGCCTGCTGCATCATTCACTTTTGGTAGGGGTGAAGGACACAAGGAAAGGGGTTCTTCCTGACCAGGAGCCAGCACTGTAGACTCAGTGCTTGCATTTTTTGAAACTTCAGAAGAGGAGGGCATATTAGCTGGAGTCTGTTTCGGCAATGTAAGCCAAAACCAGTTCCTGATGCTCCGGCTTTAAAAGCCGTTAACCTACTCCCAGAAAAGGTAGCCTTCCAGGCATTCCGGAGCCAGACCATGACGCAGGCCAACACCTCCTGCCTTAGCTGCTATTGTGCTTTTGCCTCTACCAGCAGATGCACCACCACCATCAGTACCAGCTGGCCCCCCCACGCCCAAGTCCACGCCTCTTCCACCATACTTCCAAATTTTGGAGAAAATGTACCCAAAATAACATCAGATATATGGTACTGTATCAGAAGCGTGCAGCTCTATACAGTCAAAGGATAATTGTCAATCTCCCTATATATTTCATGAGTCACACAGAGATGCTCACAGGCTCAGTATGGATTAGACAAGAATATAAAAAGTAGAAAAAGGGTACAGTATCATCAGATACCAGGTATATATAGTATAGTTTACACATTCTAAATCTCCATGTATATATCAGGAGGCAGACTTAGACGGTCTCAGGCCCAGTATGGATTCGACAAGATTGTAGAAAGTTGAGAAAGGGTACAGTATCACTGGATACCTGGTATATATAGCATAGTTTAAACATTAAAAATCTCTGTGTATATTTCCAGAGTCCGACAAAGACACTCACAGCCTCAGTATGGATTAGACAAGAATCTAAAAAGTAGAAAAAGGGTAATATATTTGAAGCGTACACCAGTATACACTGTTGGGGTATTTTTCAATCTTCATATATATTTCAGTCTCAGTAAGACAGTCCAGACTCTCCGCAAGAGGAAACGAGATGGATACAAGTACAGACGGAAAGTCGAGTGATTGCAGAAATTTTGGAATTACTAATCACGGGAAAAACTCCCGGGAGAATTCTCAGAGGCGATGCTGACCCTCAATTACTTTGTCTGTGGAGAGAGCGAAAACAGTTCTTTGTGAAGAAAGGTTTGCTGTATCGCAGTACCGTGAATCCCATCACCGTTACTCATCTCCATCAAATTGTGATCACATGGAGAGATGTAGACATTGTCCTCACTGCCTATCATGAACTGTCAGGTAACTTTGGAGTGCAAAAGACAGAAGGCACAGGCCGTAGGCGATTCTATTGGATTGGTATGAGAGGACACATTTAAAAATGTGGGCAGGAATGTCACACCGTGAAAGCTGATGATAAACCACCACTGCATCTCATTGTGAGTCGACGTCCATAACAAATGGAAGCCATTAATCATCTGAAGATAGAGCCCAGCAGGACAGGGCATAGCTACGTCTTAACCATCATCTATCAGTTCACCAAATTTGTAGTGGCAGTCCCAGTGAAGGATTTAACAGCCCAGACTACACAGCGGTGGAGCAGGGAGAGGTAAGTATTGCAAGTGCTGGGGCCCTGAGCAAGCAGGGGGGGCCCACTCATGGGCGGCGGTACTGGCACAGGGCCCTCATAGTACGCCAGTGTGTCTGATGGCGGGTGTGCACCCCCACCGTCAGAGACACTTGATTGTACTATGAGGGACCCTGTGCCAGTGCCATCGCCCAAGAGTGGGCCCACCCACCTGTCCAGGGCAACGGCACTCGCATGGGTGGGTGCACCAGGTGGTGACCCCACCCCTGGGGGGGAGGCAGCCCAGTTAGGGAGGTTTAAAAAATGGCATATGTTGATGTTGGACATTCAGCAGCTGCAAATGGAGGAATTGGAGAAGTCCAAGGAAGAGGAGGACAAAAGCAAGCCATTTTTCTGGCAACCTATGTGTCAGCAGGGGAAGGTGGGACAAAATCCTTTGAAACCCATGCATGGTTCATTTTAATGAAGGTTAGATCACCAACATTTTGGGTCAACAGATGGGTCCTTTTTTCTGTCAGGATTGATCCAGCAGCGCTGAAGACTCTTTCGGATAGCACACTAGCAGCAGGGCAAGCAAGCTCCTGTAAGGCATATTGTGCCAATTCAGGCCAGGTGTCCAGTTTACAGGCCCAATAGTCAAAGAGGAATGACCTGTGAGGGAGAACATCGATATGGGAGAAGTAGTTTGTAATCATAGTTGACAACTGCTGTCTCCTGTCACTTTCAATCGATGCAGTATTACCAGTCGTGTGAGCGGTACTTGAAAAATCAGTTCACAACATGGTCATGAAACTCTTGTGTCCAACGTCACTTCGGCTGTGTGCACCACGAACACCTCTTCCATGTTGCTCCCTACGGCTTGTGGGAGAACCATCACCACCGCTGTGTGCTGGGAATGCTTCAAACAAACGGTTTACCAGAGTTGCTTGTTTGTTAGCCAATTTTAGCTCTAGGTTCTCCTGTGGCATGATGTTTTGGAATTTGCCTTTATAGCGTGGATCCAGGATGCTGGCCAACCAGTAGTCGTCATTGTTCATCATTTTGGCAATGTGGGGGTCCCTTTTTAGGATCTGCAAGGCATAATCACACATGTGGGCCAATGTTCCAGGTGTCAATGATGCACTGCAAGTGAGTGATCCCTCCGTCACGCACAAATCCTGTACCTGACCTTGCCACGCCAACATTTTCTCTTGCCCCCTGAGAAGCATCCTCCTCCCCTAAATAATCATCCTCCTCCTCCTCTTCCTATTCTTCCGCCACCTCGTTCAGGAGAGTTCCCTGACCAGACAATGGCTGACTGTCATCAAGGCTTCCCTCTTCCTCCTCCTCGGCTGCAGATGCCTGCTCCTTAATGTGCGTCAAAGTTTGCATGAGCAAACGCATAAGTGGGATGCTCATGCTTATGATGGCGTCGTCTGCACTTACCAGCCATGTGCATTCCTCAAAACACTGAAGGACTTTACAGAAGTCTTTCAGCTTCAACCACTGCACACCAGACAACTCCATGTCTGCCCTCAAACTGCCTGCCCGTGTATCCTCCCACAAATGCATTACAGCCTGCCTCTGTTCGCACAGCCTCTGAACCATGTGCAGGGTGGAGTTCCACCTTGTTGCAACGTCGATAATTAGGCGGTGCTTGGGAAGGTGGAGCAATCGCTGCAGCTTCTGCATACGACTGGAGTGTACGGGCGACTGGCGGATGTGCGAGCACAGTCTTCGCACGTTATGGAGCAGGGCTGTTAACTCCGGATAATTATTGAGGAAGCACTGCACCACCAGGTTCAAGGTGTGAGCCAGGCAAGGTATGTGTCTGAGTTTTAAAAGGGCTATGGCTGCCACAAAATTCCGACCGTTATCACTAACTACCTTGCCTGCCTCAAGATGTAGACTGCCCAGCCATGACTCAGTTTGTCGCTGCAAGTAGTCGGCCAGTACCTCTGCGGTATGCCAGTTGTCGCCCAAACACATAATCTTCAACACAGCCTGCTTACGCTTACCACTAGCTGTTCGATAGTGGGACACCTCGTGTGCAACACTGGCAGCTGCGGATGGAGTACTCGTGCGACTGCGCTCTGTGGATGAGCTTTCGCTTCTGGAGGAGGAGGAGGGTCGAACGCCTACAGTCAACTGTTTCCTATACCGTGGGCTAGGCAGCACTGTCCCACCGCCGATGTCCCCTGTGGACCCTGCATCCACCACATTAACCCAGTGTGCAGTGATGGACACGTAATGGCCCTGGCCATGCCTGCTGGACCATGCATCTGTTGTGAGGTGCACCTCTCCACTCACTGATTGCTTGAGTGCATGGACAATGCGGTCTTTGACATGCAGGTGGAGGGCTGGGATGGCTTTTCGAGAAAAGAAGGGCCGACTAGGTAGGTCATAGCGTGGTACTGCATAGGCCATGAGCTCGCGGAAAGCTTTGCTTTCAACCAAACGGTAAGGCATCATCTCTAACGAGATTAGTTTGGCAATGTGGGCGTTCAATCACTGTGTACGTGGATGATAGGTTGAGTACTTTCTTGTCCTACTGAGAGTCTCTGGTAGGGTGAGCTGGACTTGAGAGCTGCATATGGTGGAATTAGCGATGGACATGGCAGACTGAGAGAGGGTTGGTGATGGTGTTGGTGGTCTTGCTGATGGCCTAGATTCAGTCTTTCGTAGCAATAACATTGTGATTCCCTGAGTGCTTTGGCCTTGCGACAACACCTCAACATTTGTTGCTGGTGGTGTGCTAACCGGTGGGCTTACAGTGGGGGAAGCGATGTAGCGTTGCTGACTACCTTCATTCGGAGCAGGTGCACATGTTGTACGTGAGGTTTGGTAGTCCGTCCATGCTTGTAAGTGCATGGTGGTTAAATGTCTAAGAATGCAACTGGTATTCAAATTTCTCAGATTTTTCCCTCGGCTAAAGGTCTTTGCACACTTCTTACAGATAACCTTTGCCTGATCATTAGGATTTTGTTCAAAAAAGTGCCACACTGCACTCTTCCTACTATGGAAGACATTTTGAGGCCTTGCACGCTGTGCTAATTTGACCGTCTGGCCAAGCTGTCCTGTAACTCTTTGGGTTTTTGTAAACCATTTTTGGACTGCTATGGGCCTGCCAGATAACAGCTGTTGCGATGTCGATGCCTGCTGCGGATCCTCCTCCTCTTCTGAGCTATTGGCAGCGGCACCCTCTTCCCCCAATGGATGCCAATTTGGGTCAACAACTGGGTCATCCATCACCTCCTCTTCAATTTCATGTGCACCTTCCTCTGTGTCACCGTGTAAGGTGGTATAGTATGCAGGAAGGGGCACCTGAGTTTCATCAGGGTCAGATTCTGGCTCAGTACACTGTAAGGACAATGTAGTGCTCTGAGTGAATGTACCAGCAGAAAAACCTAGCATTGGCTGTGCATCAGTGCACTCCATGTCCGATTCATCTTGGACTGGAGAATTCACGATTTGACTTGATAACCCAGGCATGGTATGTGAAAAGAGCTCCATGGAGTAATCTGTAGTGTGGCCTGCCGCATCCTTCACTTTTGGTAAGGGTGAAGGAAACAAGGAAAGGTGCTGTTCCTGACCAGGAGCCTCCACTAATGACTCAGTGCTTTTATTTTTTGAAACTTCAGAAGAGGAGGCGATAGAGCTGGAGGCTGTGTCAGCAATGTAAGCCAAAACTTGTTCCTGAAGCTCCGGCTTTAAAAGCGGTTTACTTGCTCCCAGAAAAGGGAGTCTTCGAGGCCTTGTGGAGACAGATGATGACGCAGGCTCAACACCTCCTGCCTTAGGTGCTATTGCCACTACCAGCAGATGCACCACCACCCCCACCACCATCAGTACCAGCTGGCAACCCCCGCCCACTTCCACGGCCTCTTCCACCATACTTCCTCAATCTTGGAAAAATGTACCCAAAATACCACCAGCTATATGGTACTGTAAAACAAGGTACAAGGTGTATATAGTATTGGGGAGAATTTGAATGTCCCTAGAGATTTTAGGAGGCTGAACTATTATCTCAGGCCCACTATAGATTACACCTCAATTGAACAGGCTGAAATAGGCAGGTGTATGACCATGCACAAGGTGTGTATATAGTATTGGGGAAAATTGGAAGCTCCCTAGAGATTTTAGGAGGCTGAACCATTATCTCAGACCCACTATAGATTACACCTCAATTGAACAGGCTAAAATAGGCAGGTGTATGACCATGCACAAGGTGTGTATATAGTATTGGGGAGAATTGGAAGCTCCCTAGAGATTTTAGGAGGCTGAACTATTATCTCAGGCCCACTATAGATTACACCTCAATTGAACAGGCTGAAATAGGCAAGTGTATGACCATGCACAAGGTGTGTATATAGTATTGGGGAGAATTGGAAGCTCCCTAGAGATTTTAGGAGGCTGACAATGATGCTCTCAGTCCAAGTATGGCAGCAGGCAGCCTAATAAGCAGGACTGCTACACACAAAAGTGTGGAAAAATGCACGTTTGGTAACTGTGCAGAAAAGAGGAAGAAAAGTATTTTTGCTTTTAAAAAAGCAGTTTGCACAGCAGTGTGCAAACAGCAATGCAGCTATCAGGGAGCCTTATAAGGCAGCCTAATAACCAACAGAGCTGATGCACAAAAAATAAAGCCTCCCCTGTCACTGCACACAAACTGTTGTGTTGTACAGTGGAAATGGCTAACAGCAGAAGCAGTTTTTTTGTTCTTCTTCCCTGCCTAACGTTCCCCCTTATTTAGAATCAGCAGCTGCAACCTCTCCCTATTGCTAATATCGGCAGAAGTAAGATGGCGGTCGGTGTGCATGACCCTTTTATAGCCCCTGTGATGCCACACAAAGCAAGCCAATCACTTGCATGCCCTTCTCAAAGATGGTGGTGACTGATGCCCATGTCATCGCGTTGCCCACAGTGTGCGTCCTCCATCATTGGCTGAAAAAGGGCGCTGGAAGCATGATTTGAAATGCGACTTTGGTGCTCTGGTCGCTGACCTCGTGGCCGACCTCACGCTATGGTCGGGTTTCGTTTCATGAAACCCGACTTCAGCGAAAGTCGGCGACTTATGAATTTGACCGACCCGTTTCGCTCAACTCTACTCAATACGGTGTATGGAGAAATGGAAATGTCCGTATATGTATTCAGGGAATGCCACACACACACGCTGACTCTGTGTAGATGTGACCATAATAAGAACAGCAGATATCCGATACTGTTTGAGAATCGAACAGCTCAATGCGGTGTATGGAGAAATGGAAATGTCCGTATATGAATTTACGGAATGTCACACACACACACGCTGACTCTGTGTAGATGTGACCGTAATAAGAACACCAGATATCCAATACTGTTTGAGAATCCGACAGCTCAATACGGTGTATGGAGAAATGGAAATGTCCGTATATGTATTTAGGGAATGTCACACACACACGCTGACTCTGTGTAGATGTGACCATAATAAGAACAGCAGATATATGATACTGTTTGAGAATCGGACAGATCAATACAGTGTATGGAGAAATGGAAATGTCCGTATATGTATTTGGGAATGTCACACACACACGCTGACTCTGTGTAGATGTGACCGTATTAAGAACAGCAGATATCCGATGCTGTTTCAGAATCGGACAGCTCAATACGGTGTATGGAGAAATGGAAATGTCCGTATATGTATTTAGGGAATGTCACACACACACGCTGACTCTGTGTAGATGTGACCGCAATAAGAACAGCAGATATATGATACTGTTTGAGAATCGGACAGAGTAATACAGTGTATGAAGAAATGGAAATGTCCGTATATGTATTTAGGGAATGTCACACACACACGCTGACTCTGTGTAGATGTGACCGTGATAAGAACAGAAGATATCCGATACTGTTTGAGAATCAGACACCTTTACATTATGTATGTATCTCCATGTATTTTTAGACGGAGTCACACACATATAGCATGTATTTGTCCGTGATACCAGCGAGTACACTGTAGTGTGTGAGGAGCGTACCTCTTTATGGTGTGTGCAAAAATTTACTCTCAGTAACTACTGTGCAGAGAAAAGGAATAATTTTTTTTTCTGCTTTTAAAAAAGCAGTCTGCACAGCACTGTGCAAACAGCAATGCAGCTATCAGGAAGCCTTATAAGGCAGCCTAATAACCAACAGAGCTGCTGCACACAACTATAGCCTCCCCTGTCACTGCACACTATACAGTTGTGTTGTACAGTGAAAATCGCTATCAGCAGAAGTAATTTTTTTTTTGCCTGCCTAAATACTCTCCCTATTGAGAACGAGCAGCAGCACCTCTCCCTATGCTAAGATCGGCAGAAGTAAGAAGGCGGTCGGCGGTCATGGCCTTTTATAGCCACTGTAACGCTATACAAAGCCAGCCAATCACTCGGTTGCCCTTCTCTAAGATGGTGGGGGCCGCTGCCTATGTAATCGCGTTGCCCACAGTGTGTGTCCTTGATGATTGGCTGACAAAAGGCGCAGCAAGGATTGTGGGAAACGCGACTTTGGCGCTCAAGCCGGCGACCTCATGGCCGACCTCACGCTATGGTTGGGTTTCGATCGGCGAAACGCGACTTTAGCAAAAGTCGGCTAATTCTGAATTTGGCCGACCCGTTTCGCTCAACTCTATTCTTTAGTGGGATCATTGTCTCTGTACCAGAAGAATCTTAGAAAGTTCCTGTCTCTCTCTCACAAGGAAACAATGGAACATTTGCTGGATGTCAGTGTTGAAGGCAATGGAATCCTTACCGACGCGCATAAGTACTCCCAGCAGTTTGTTATTGAGGTCTGGTCCTGTCAGTAGAACGTCATTCAGGGAGACATCATCAATCTTCGCACTGGAATCGAACACCACTCTAATCTGGCCTGGTTTCTTGGGGTGGTATATTCCAAACATGGGTAGATAGGAACCAGCATTCTTCAGAGTCTTTGAAAGTGGGAGCTAGCGCTGCATGACAGTTTTTGAAAATCTTTGACATGAAGGAAAAAAGTGATCTTTCATCTCTGGTTTCTTTTGTAGATTATGTTTTTTTTTTTTTTTAAATCAGATAATTTTTATTGAGGAAAGCAAAGTATAACATTACATACATATGCATGCAAAAGTATATAGACAGTATTACTTTCCTTTTTAAAAGAGAATACAGTAAAAACAAAAACAAAGGAAACAGAACCCTTCCCTATCCCCCCTGCCACTCTTCCAAAATCAAAGAGGAAGAGGACTAGAACTCTAGTGCCACCTATTGGAGGTAGCAATCCTAAAAGTCAATGTTGACCCTTTAACGAGCCTAGTTACATGACTTAGGATAAAAGGCAAGCCAGAATCTCCATTTGCAGACACTGTGTTTCGGGGTACTGCCACTCATCAGTGCAAAGTGGGAGATCTGGTTTGGCTGTGAGAGAGGCGTCTGACCGATATCCAAGAAGTATCATTTCTCCTTGCGGAGAATGACATGCTAAGCATGTCGAGGTGAGGAGACTTAAAGCCGCAATGCTCCTCTGGGAAATATGCTAATTATTCAAATTGTCTCTTCAGAGAGGAAGAGGACTAGAACTCTAATGCCACCTATTGGAGGTAGCAATCCTAAAAGTCAATGTTGACCCTTTAACGAGCCTAGTTACATGACTTAGGATAAAAGCCAAGCCAGAATCTCCATTTGCAGACACTGTGTTTCGGGGTACTGCCTCTCATCAGTGCAAAGTGGGAGATCTGGTTTGGCTGTGAGAGAGGCGTCTGACCGATATCCAAGAAGTATCATTTCTCCTTGCGGAGAATGACATGCTTAGCATGTCGAGGTATATAATGAATTTGTAACACTAGACTTATACTTACTGGTAATGATATTTAATGGTGATTATTAATAACGCTAAATTAGCCAAATTTACCCACAGCACAACCCACAAATGGTAGATCAGAGGTTGAGCCCAATGGAGGGGTGCTTGAAAGTAAACAAGTTATATGTCATCTTTTGACGGACTGTATAATATCTCTTTAGCTGGTTCTATACTAGGTTTTATTTACTCACCAAAGGTTTCATTTCATCTTCATCTTTGAAATAATAGAGCTGGTCTCCCTTGAGAACAAACCAGCGCGTGTGCCAGGTTTTGACAAAACCTCCTTGCTTCCGGAGCTATCCACACTTAATTGCGTTCTGCCGTCCTTGGCCAGTTTGGTGGCTCTCTTGTACATTGTGAAGTGATCTCTGGCGTAGCTGCATCAGTGTTCCTTTCCTCCCTGCCATGCTCACTGTCAGCTGGCGTGTTTTGTGCACTCCATGGAGCTGGGCCAGGGTGGGTGTAGAGCAGTGTTATATGAACTGTGGTGCCACATTCCGTGCATTTTACACTGACCTTGCAATCCTTGGCGAGATGAGTTGTGGACGAGCAGTACTTGTATCAGAAACCGTTTTCTTTCAGGAAGCTTCTGCGATCTGGCATAGATTTTCCTCTGAAGGCTCTGCATTTCAGGAGAGGATGAGGCTTCTGATGGAGCAGACACTGCTTGTCAGGGTTCTGCATCTTTGTCTCTGATTGGGAGCAGCCAGCAGGCCTGTAATTAGAAACTGGAGAAGAAACATAAGTCTTGTGCACTGCCACAGATGTTCTGCATGGATTTGCAGCTGGTCACGGTGTGGCATATGACATTGCAAAGTCAAAGCTGGGATCGTTTCTATTTCTTGCTTGTTGGTGTATAAAGTCTACAAAAACGGAGAAGAGAAGGGAATGGAACACTGTGCTTGTATTTGTATGTGGAACCATGTACATTTTGTTGTTCCCTTTATTTTTTTGAGCAGTATACATACTGGCAATGCAATCGCAAGGGGACTGTATGGAGGTGTTTCCTCTTGAATGCAGGATGAAGGAAATGGAGGCTGTGCTACCACAATGCATTGCAAAGGGGAGGGGAAACAGACAAGAAATAGAAAATAGGACAGTAAGCATAACACTGGTTGCTAGAAGGAGCCAAAACACTACACACAAAATAAATTCCTGAATATGCAAGTGTTTTATATTCGTACTATTGAATAACTACAGCATTATGCAAAGAAATAATCAGAGATAAAAAATTAGATGTTGGAGACAGAACAGTAAAGCCAGGTTCACGTAGCATTAATGCAGTCCGTTCAACGCATGCGTTAAACGCAACCCCCTAGTGCATTATGAACCCAGCCTAAGAGTCACTGATGTGGTGACGATATCACACAGGAGTGTCATGGTCACGTGTGACTGGACACACCGCCTCCAGCAGGGCGAATTTATATGACACGCGTGACCCTGGATACACCGCCTCCAGCAGGGCAAATTTAAATAATAGAACGTGCAACCAGATACACCTCCTCCAGCAGGCGAATTTCAGTAGCACACGTATGTCTGGATACACCGCCTCCAGCAGGGCGAATTTCAGAATAAAGGGGAAAACCAGGAAAACAATTACAATGGTGGCCCTGCGATAGGGAACAGGGACATGGAGACCTCCTGCACTCCCCTGAGTCAGTGTCTCTACACTCCTAATGACCCCTAGGCCGGTTCCGCACCAGGCGCCAATCAGGATACCTGAAATCCCTTGCTCGCCCTGAACCAATCCCTTACTAGTGAAGTGGACGGTGCAGAAACTAATCCCACCACTGCACTAAAACACACATTGAGGAAAGTGACAAACAGGGAAACACCACTTAGCTTTGCTCTGTTGCTAATGCTCCAAGCAACACCTGAGTGCATCTTCTCCTCCAACTGAATCCAACACCTGAGTGCAGCTTTACAGCAACAGAGTCCAGCATCTGCGTGCAGCTTTCACCATAGCGGCCACTCCACCAAGCTTTGCAAGAACTCCTCGCCGACACCATAGCTGCCACTCCACCAAGCTTTGCAAGAACTACTCGCTGAGATCAAAGCTGCCATTCCTCCAAGCTTTGCCATAACTGCTCGCTGACACCATAGCTGCCACTCCAGGATTCTGACTGAGCTGCCAGGAACTCTCTCTAGCTCCTTCCTTCAGCAAGGATGGTTGGAAAACACCAATATCACCAACAGTGAGTGAGAACACCTGACACACCTTTATAGTTAGGAGCCAGAGTCTCACACCTGTTAGAGATTCCCGTGCAATAACGCTCACCACCACCGGGGTCAAACTAGAACAAGAGACACCACTGTGTAATAACCCTAATGGCAACCGGGGGCAAAACCAACTCTAAGCAACCAGCTCAAAGGAAAAAAAAGGTTACTTATTCAAAACCTGTCATATCCAACCTGGATCATGACAAGGAGTATGTACAAAACATCACCACATACGCCTGGTGTGCTGAAGGCTTAAGGCAACCTGCGGTCTACAGAATGGAGAGTGGTAAACAAGTGAAACTAGTTATAAGTTCCAGCTGTAGCCGATACAGTTGTAAGTGGCAGCAGTCGCTCCAGTTGTGTCCCTTTGTGTACATGGGCTTCTGTGCAGATGCTTTAAATGTAAGGGAATCTAGCTAGTGGCCTCTATAAGGCTACAGTATGTTTACACGTGGCCGTTTTGCAGCTTTTTTTCTGCAGCTAAAACCTGATTTCCAAAAAAGCTGCAGACTAAAAGTAGGTTTTGCTGCCTTTATTGCTTCTTTTCTTGCTACCATTTGGCTGAGTTTCAGGATCCCAAAGTTCAGCTTTGCTTCCACCATGCAAGCATAAACATTGCCATGTGTTAAGTCACCAATAATGTATATGACAACATGAAACATTTTTAGAAAAAAGGGCAATTTGATCAAATTATTTAGAGGAAAATGATTTTTATGTCTGAAAAAGTAGAGACTGTTCTGAACAAAATAAAGTTCATGAAAAAATAAACAATTGAAAATGTAAAAACAGCAAGGGAAGTTGAATTGGTCAGTAATAGTTTACCTAAAACAGTAGAAGAGCATTTTGTAGGTTGGGCACTGTTTGCTTTCACACATTGGTCACTACAGTGGTCAGGCATTGTTTAGTTTAAAACATATAAGGCTAGTTTCACACTAGCGTATGGAGAAGCTGTGGACGGATATGGACTTCTTCCTTGAAGCTCCGCCCATGGCCATGACTCCTCTGGTCAGCTCAGCCTCCGTCCGCATGCGGCCTGTGTACCCTATCTTTAGCATTAGGTACGCAGGCCATGCCAATGTATGCGGATGCCCCCGCATGCGTAGTTTTGACGGTGTGGCGACCGCACCAAATTCCAACATGTTGCGTTCGATGCAGGTCATCGCACCGTCAAAATGACTCATGCGGAGGCATCCGCATACATCGGCATGGCCTGCATACCCAATGCTAAAGATAGGGTAAGCAGGTCGTATGCCGACGGAGGCGGAGCTGACCGGAAGAGGTGTGGCCATGGACGGAGCTTCACAGAGGAAGTCCGCATCCCTCCGCAGCTCCTCCATATGCTAGTGTGAAACTAGCCTAACTAATATAATGAAACTGTACTAATACTAACAGCCATGCTAATGTGAGGAGACCAATACATTTTGGTTTAAACATGGGGAAACCACAAAAATAAATGGGTTTCACATCTTGCTTTTTCTGGGGGTTTTTTCCACTAAAAATGCAACAAAAACCAATGGCAACGGTAAAAAAATGCTGCAAAAAAAGCTGAAAGAATTTACATGCTCCAGTTTTAAAAAGCAGCAGTTTTCCAATTAATCCAGGAAAAAAAGCAATGTGCGTGTGTGAGATTTCTTAAATTTTATAGCTTTTGCTGCTACTGTAAAAAGCAGCTTTTAATTTGCATAAAAATATGCAGCAAAACAGCAACATGTGAACATAGCCTAAGTGTGTAAGTATAAAGCCTTAAGAACCTTATAAATCAGTGTTATATAATCCTTGATCCTTCATAGAGAAGGTCCGTTTTATAGTTTGTTCCACGTTTTTTTATTCAGTGGTAGGAAGTAAAGAAAGAGATTAATTCAATCCCCTTGTGGAATTTGAAATCTATACTGTAGAAATACAGCAGGGTGATTTACGGACACGGATTGCTCCCAAGGCAATGCAAATACATCTTTTTAAATGTGAAGTACAATTCTGTCACTTTTAATATTTTCTCCTTTCAAGGGGATATTTTCTGACAGCTGAATGTGTGCCCTCTGGTAAGTATAGTCAGAAAAGCCTACACAGTACCTGAAAATTCAGAAATTTAAACTTTTATTTTATGACTTCATCATTTGAGATTCCATTCTGTAACATAATAAATATCAACTACATTGTGTTAACACAGGGTTAGATGAACATATTCCCTTCAGGTCAGTCCTAAATCCCCAATATGTCACAACCAGGTTCTTAATGGTTCAATTCCTGCTGGTTCCTTAACTGGAGATAAAACACCAAACTATAGAGATAGGTACAAGACTTAAAGTAATAAAATCAACCATATATTAATCAATTAAAAAAAAAACACAATAATAAAAGGATAAAAACAAATGAGATATGCTAGAGATACCGCTTCTATCTCCAGATGAACCATAAAAAATAATACCAATGAATACATTTGCATCAATGCAACTGGAGGTTGCATCAATGCCCCTGGAGATGCCTGATCATTTAGGCTACCATATATACTCGTGCATAAGCCGACCCGAGTATAAGCCGACCCTCCTAATTTTGCCACAAAAAAACTGGGAAAACTTATTGACTCGCGTATAAGCCTACGGTGGAAAATGCAGCAGCTACTGGTAAATTTCAAAAATAAAAATAGATACCAATAAAATTAATTGAGACATCAGTAGGTTAAATACATTTGAATATCCATATTGAATCAGGAGCCCCATATAATGCTCCATACAGTTCATGATGGCCCCGTAAGATGCTCCATAAAAATACGCCCCATATAATGCTGCACAAAGGTTAATAATGGCCCCATAAGATGCTCCATAGAATAATATGCCCCATATGCTGCTCTATAAAGGTTATGGCCCCATAAGATGTTCCATAAATTATGCCCCATATGCTACCCCATAAAAATGCTCCATAGATTAAGCCCCCATAAGATGCTCCATAGATTATGCCCCCATAAGATGCTCCATAGATTAAGCCCCCATAAGATGCTCCATAGATTATGCCCCCATAAAATGCTCCATAGATTATGCCCCCTTAAGATGCTCCATAGTTTATGCTCCCATAAGATGCTCCATAGATTATGCCCCCATAAGATGCTCCATAGATTATGCCCCCATAAGATTCTCCATACATATATATGCCCCGTATTGCTGCTGATGCTGCTGCTGCAAATAAAAAAATGACATACTCACCTCTTGTCGCCGGGGGCAAGGTGCCGGTGTCACTGCCGGCTCAGGGCCCTGGCACCTCAGATATTCACCTGTCCCCGGTCCATTGCTGTGCGCAGCTCTATCTTCCAGTTCCTCTGCAGTGACTGTTCAGGCAGAGGGCACAGCACGCACTAACCATGTCACCTCGACCTCTGACCTGAACATCACAGCCAGAGGATGCGGAGGACAGAGCGGCTGCAGCAGTGGACCAGGGACAGGTGAATATTGCATATACTTACCCCCTCCTGGCATGGTCTATGCAGCCCCCCTGCTTCTCCTACGGTCTCAGGCTCCTTCCTTCAGTGGTCACGTGGTACCACTCATTAAAGTCATGAATATGTGCATATTCATGACTTTAATGAGCGGTACCTTGTGACCGCTGAAGGAAGGAGTCTGAGACCATAGGAGAAGTAGGGGGGCTGCAGAGATGTGTCGGGGGGGTAAGTTTGATCTGACACCCCCGCTCCCCCTTCCCCGCCGACCCCCTGGCGTATATATCTCACGTATAAGCCGAGAAGGGGACTTTCAGTCCAAAAAAATGGGCTGAAAATCTCGGCTTATACGTGAGTATATACAGTAATTTGAAAATAATGTGATGACAATGGATAGTGCTTAGATTCTTTGTAAAGTTAGCCATGCAAAGTAGAGAAATGTCCGAACCTACTGATTTTGGTGAGATACACTGGCAATTTTATATATATGTAGGCCAACTGGTAGATGTTTCGGAAAACAAGAATGTTTTTGCTAAATGTTCATTTTTGTTGACCTGAAAGAA